>NC_090319.1:141079832-141402104 GCF_040869045.1 Eurosta solidaginis | reverse complement strand
CCCAATTTTACTGGTACCTAAAAAATCACTACCAGTAATACTGAAAAAAGATGGAGACTGGTAGTTGACTACAGACAAGTAAACCAAAAACTAGCAGCGGATAAATTCCCACTTCCAAGAATTGACGACATTTTAGACCAACTTGGAAGACCAAAATATTTTTCATGCCTTGACCTTATGTCAGGTTTCCACCAAATAGAATTACACCAAGATTCTAGAGATATAACCTCGTTCACAGCAGAAAATGGTACATATAGATTTAAAAGACTACCCTATGGATTAAAAGTAGCACCAAACTCATTCCAAAGAATGATGACACTGGCATTTGCAGGCCTCAAACCATCACAAGCATTTCTATATATGGATGATTTAGTTATACTAGGGTGTTCAGAAAAACCCATGCTGAAAAACTTAAGAGATGTTTTCTCTACTTGTAGGAAATACAACTTAAAATTGCATCCAGATAAGTGCCTATTCTTCAGGGAAGAGGTAACTTATTTAGGACATAAATGCACAAGCGAGGGAATACTACCCGACCCAAGCAAATTTGAAACAGTTCAAAATTACCCAACACCAAAAACAGCAGATGAAGTTAAAAGATTCGTAGCGTTCTGCAATTATTACAGAAGATTTGTACCGAATTTCGCAGAATACTCAAGAAAATTAACTAGGCTTTGCAAAAAGAACGTTGCCTTCGACTGGACAGAAGAATGTCAAAAAGCTTTTGTCTATTTAAAGGAAGCATTAATCAGCCCAAAACTTTTGCAATACCCCGACTTCAATAAAGAATTCTGCATAACAACAGACGCTAGTGGGTATGCTTGCGGAGCAGTCCTTAGGCAAGAACATGACGGCAAACAGTTACCAATTGCTTACGCTTCTAGATCATTCACAAAAGGCGAAACAAATAAAGCTACAATAGAAAAAGAACTAGCAGCAATCCATTGGGCCATAACCTTCTTCAGACCATACGTTTATGGCAGAAAATTCAAAATTAAAACCGACCATCGCCCCTTAACATACCTTTTCTCGATGAAAAGCCCTTCATCTAAGTTAACACGAATAAGACTTGATTTAGAGGAGTATGATTTCGAAGTGGAGTACATTGCTGGAAAAGAAAATCACATCGCGGACGCATTGTCTCGCATTAACATAACAAATTTAAAAGAAATGTCAGTGGAAGCATGCAAAATAATGAAAGTCACAACTAGATCAACAGCTAAAAATATAAAAAATAATGCTAAAATTCAAGAAAGTCACACTGAGAACCCCAAAATATATGAAGCGCTAAATAAATTTGAAGTAAAAAGACATGTCAGGCTCGTTTTCAATCCCCCGAAATTATATTTCAAAAAGGGAAAGAAAATTTGTAGCACTATAAATACCTAATTGTAGATGATAAAATTGACTTAGGACAATTCTTTATCAGGCTCGAAAAAGAAGCCGCCAATTTAGGACTTGAAAAGATACAGCTGTCCTTAGGGGACAAATTGTTTAGAAGTAATTATACTCGAGTAGGCAAACTTATTGAATTAGGAAATAGGGTTCTAAAAAAATTAACAATTGCACTAACCCCAGAGGTTGTGTACGTGACTAGTCCCGGGAAAATTAGAGAAATTCTGCAGAAATATCATAACGATCCTATTAGTGGTGGCCACCCAGGAATAAATCGCATAATAAAGAAAATCAAACAAAGCTATTGCTGGAAAAATATGCGAGGTGACATAAATAAATACGTAAAGGACTGCATCCACTGTAAGAAGAATAAAACAAATAAGCATATAAAAGAGCCAATGACAATAACGGAAACACCTCCTAGGGCTTTCGATATAGTACAGATCGATACGGTCGGACCATTGCCAAGGTCAATAAACGGAAACGAATACGCAGTTACCATTATATGCGATCTCACAAAATACTTGGTAACAATCCCAGTCCCGAGCAAACATGTGATAACAGTTGCTAAAGCTATATTCGAGCATTTCATTTTGATTTATGGTCTCATGAAAACAATCCTAAGAGATATGGGAACCGAATACAAAAATAAATTATTCGAAGAGCTGTGCAAATCGCTAAAAGTTGAGCACAAAAACTCAACACCATACCATCATCAAACTTTGGGCACTGTAGAGCGTAGTCATAGAACGTTTAATGAATATGTACGTTCATACATATCCAGTGACAAAGATGATTGGGATGAATACCTAAAATATTTCGCGTACTGCTACAACATCGACCGTACACGGATATTGCCCTTACGAGCTTATATTTGCGAAAAATCCCCCGATGTACGAATTCTTAAACGAGAATAAAATAAGTCCAGTATATAATCACGAGGCATATGATAAGGAAATTAAATATAGACTTCAAATAGCACAACAAAGAGCTAGAAAATTAGTGAAAGAAGCTAAAGAAAAACAAAAAGTCACTTACGACAAAAGTAGCACCAGTAAGGAAATAAAATTAGGAGATTTAGTATTAGCAAGAGAAGAAGCTAGCCATAAGCTAGATAATAAATACAAAGGAAGTTATAAAGTAAAAAGTATAGACAAAAATAATATTTATACGTTAACACCTAATAGTATAGGAAATAGAGATAATACAAACAAAACAAAAGAAACAATAATCCATAAGAATAGACTTAAACCCATTTAAAATATCTTTTGTTAATTTAAAACAAATAATCATTCCAATTTACCCGTTTAATTAATAAAATAATAAAAAAAATCCGACAATAAAACAAATAAAATAAATAAAATAAGTAAAATTTAAAATTTTGGAAAATGTACAAAAACAAAAAAAAATAAATGATGCTAATAATAAAAGTATGAAGGTCAGCAAATCAGAAATTAAATGCAAAAACTCTTTAATACAATATTAAGTTACAATAAAATATCAAAATCATCTAAATGCAAACAAAGAGTCTTATACGATTGTTCACAAAACAATTATATAATCCTCTTAGCATTAAGCGTCTATGCCCACCTATGCAATACATTTTGCGGCATTACGCATCATGAACTCCTGTGCAATACATTTTTAACAGCTCAATCATATTACAATATTATACAAATTATTGACCTAACACAGCGGCTACCTAACATCAATGGAATGCCCAATATGAAACTCTTGTCTGTTCACAAAAAATAAATTCTGCTTATTATCAATTTTAGTTTCTCACCATATTAATTACATACAACCAATCATGAGAATTAACCAGACAGAATATCGATTTGCTGACGAATGCATACATATTTACATATCTGCATAGCATGCATACAAATCTACATGCATGCAGACTATGCATACAAATCTACATATATGCATAGCGTGCATACAAATCTACATGTATGCAGACTATGCATACAAATCTACAGGTAAGCATACCATGCTTACAAATCTACATGTATGCATACCGTGTATACAAATTTACATGTATGATTAGTGTTAATACAAATGTACATATTTTTAGTATTAAGGTAATTATGAATGTTTATATAGCGAGCCGCTTGCTCCAAGACAGATGCCCGCTTGCAGCCGCACCTAGAGGTGTACAGACGCTGCCGATGAAATCTCCCCCGGCTAGCCCTTAAACCGATTATGTCAGCGCGGCCTAGCCAGGTCGCGTCTTAGACACTTTATCCCTTTCTGGAGCTGACAAAGTCCAATCAGCAACACTTATTTGTAAATGGGGCTTAGATGGGAGTTCAGGGCATAGCATGTACAAGCAAAAGTTTGAAAATGCTGCTGCAACTGACGAGTACTTATTTTTTATTTGTTTCGTGCCTTTAAAGCTTGTGTTAAATGATGACCACGATACTCCAATTTGGATAAATTCCAAACCCTCATCAACACGATATTGTCGTCCAATCAAATTTATTTTTCAAAAAGAAACACCAGATTTAGTGAAACACGAAGCAGATAACATAAGAGCTCAGATTAATCAATTGAGGCCAACTGATTGTAAAAATTTTCTAGTGAAACATACTCTCCTCTCAACAATGGTTGATGGAAAAATATGTAACATATCAAAGTTGTTACATTTGCGATGCCAAATCTAGTCAAATGAACACACCAGTTTCTTCTTACATTGCAAAGACTGAAAATTATGATAATTGGTTGTCTACACTCTATGCGCTGATAAAAACATTCGAGTGTTTATTAAATATATCATATAGATTGCCCCTAAAAGTTTGGCAAATCCGAGGAGAGAACCAAAGCATTTTTATTGAAAGAAAAAGCCAAATCAAGCAAAAGTCAAAAAAAGTCGGAGACGATTGCAACTTTTGAAATATTTATTTACAGTAAATACATAAGTGAATGAAAACCTTATATAGAAGTATGTTGTAGTTCTGTTTTTATTAAATAAACGACTGCTGAGCAAATCTGAGACAAAGTATAATTATCTTTACAATACAAAGAATTTAAAATGGTAAGAGTTGGGAAGAAAAATTCTTTTGAATCACCCTAATGTATATGTAGACACACACACACACTCAAATTTTTAGTATTAGAAGCATGGGGCTTCTGTATAATCCAATTTCAGTGGTTAAGTAATATAGGAGCACAACTAAAATGGTTTTGACAGTCGAAACACTGTGGGTCGTGGAGTGCGAGCGACATTTCTAGACCTAGACGTAAATTTGTGGACTAACGCTCCATCTAGCCAGAAAGACTTATCCAAAAGCATCTCAAAACAATCTGCAGAAACATCTATCTTGAAAGAAGAGATGCATCTATCATGGTCAAATGTAAATTTTCTTATATGCAGTTCATTCGTCTTTGTTTTTGACGATATAAAATAATTTATATCGTCTGCAGTTGTATCACTTGAGAAGCGGGATACAAAGATAGCTTTTCTTGGGTGAACAACGATAAGTTGTCTTCCAACTGTTATTTCCGCATTAATAGGGCTTGGTATATTATGAGTTGATGGAGCCATCAAAGTTGTCATTTCTTCTGGAACGCTGGGGCGAAAAGTTATGGACGAAATAGGAGCAGATGAGGTTGACGGCGTCAACGTTAACGTCGTCGTAGAAGGTGTAAGTAGTGGGGGATACCCCTGATTAACATCAGATTTAGACCTTGTGGTAGCCCCTGAAGTTTCTTGTTGAGTGCCTGGCGAATTGAAGATGGTCAATTCGTAGCCAAGGCTAGACGTAGAGACAGGAATATGTAAAGCAGAAGATATTGAGTTCGAGGAAGAAACAGGAATATGTACACTAGAATCAGAAGCGGTTGAATTCGAGCCCAGAGCATCAACCGCAAACTTCCGCTTTTTAGTAGTTTGCTTCCCCTTTCTTGCCGGTGATGTCTCTAAACATTTAAAAGATTTATAAGCCGCTTCGTAAGTCTGAAATTTTTGGTTGATGATCTCCTTACCGATTTCAAGAAAACCGTTACTTGCTGTTTTAAAGAGCCTGAAAAGCATCAGCCACCCTTCCAGTCAAACCAGCACATTTCATATGCCCGAGACTATCGCATAACCAACATGCTACAAAACGCTCAGAGTCGCTCTTCACATTACAATTTTCAAATACACAAGAAATTGCCATTATAGTCGTCTTAAAAATTTAGTAAATAAAATGTAAATATAAACTTGAATATGGTTACTTTTGAAAAGGGTTAAAAACAAAAGTAAGAAGTTTGAGAGCCACTGATATATCAAAGAAAAATAAAAAATATAAGCAATTTAGAGAAACTGGATTATCAGCTTTAAGACAGCAATATCACAATGACGGCTGGAACGCACTGAATGCACGCAAACAGCTGTTCCTAGAACAAAAAATAAAGAAAAGAAAATACACAAAAATTAATGCCGCAAATGAATGTAGATGTTTATTTATTTATTTATTTAAAGTCGACGCAAACACAAAGTGGTCGACTAATTATTGTAATCGCATCGTCAGTGTACAAATAATGTGTTGAGATGTGTTAGTTGTGTGAAGGCAAAACAAAGGTTTAATCTAAGTAGCTTGTGTATAAATCATGACTGCAGAGATACTTGGTGTTACAACAAAAATTAAAAATTGAATCTGAAAGGATTCAGTATTAGCAATTAACGTCTAATATAAAATGTTTGTATTTGAACATTGGCGGTATCAGGGCGCATTTCAATCTACTCGCAGCCATCTCAGTTGAAGAGCAATTTGATTTTATTTGCGTAACTGAATCCCATCTTACAAATAACATACAAAACAATGAAATAGAACTCAGTGACTATAAATTAGTTGTTGTTGTTGTTGTAGCAATGCTCGCCCCACCTAATAGCCGCGACCGATCACAAATTGTCATCAATATCCTCTAACGGGAGTCCAAGGAAACTTGCCGTTTCAACAGGGGTGGACCATAAGGAAAGGGGTGTTAGAGGCGTTGGTTCCACATTACAATTAAAGAGATGGTTGGTGTCATGTGGGGACACATTGCAAGCGGGGCATACATTTTGTATGTCGGGGTTGATTCTGGATAGGTAAGAGTTTAACCTGTTACAGTATCCAGAACGAAGTTGAGCAAGAGTGACACGCGTTTCCCTGGGGAGTATGCGTTCCTCTTCTGCGAGTTCTGGATATTTTTCTTCAAGTACTGGATTCACCGGGTAATTCCCGACATAAAGGTCCGACGCCTGTCTATGGAGTTCACCAAGGACCTGCTTGTGTTTTTCCGCTTCATACGGCTGGGTTCTCAGGTGCCGTATTTCCTCAAAATGCTCACGGAGATGACTCCTTAGGCCCCTAGGCGGTGCTGGTTCGTCAATCAGATGTCTGTTGGGATGCCCAGGTTTCTGGGTATTCAACAGAAACTGTTTGGTCAGCATCTCATTTCTCTCCCTGATGGGGAGTATTCTCGCCTCATTATGCAGATGGTATTCTGGGGACATAAGAAGACAGCCCGTGGCGATTCTGAGAGCAGTATTTTGGCAGGCCTGTAGTTTCTTCCAGTGGGTGGTTTTTAGGCTTGGCGACCATATGGGTGACGCGTAGCACGTAATCGGCTGGCTAATTGCTTTGTATGTGGTCAAGAGCGTTTCTTTATCTTTTCCCCAGGTACTGCCAGCAAGGGATTTGAGGATTTTATTACGGCTCTGAATTCTTGGAACAATTGCGGTTGCGTGCGCACCAAAATTTAGATCCTGATCAAACGTCACACCCAAGATTTTGGGATGTAGGACAGTCGGTAGCGTAGTGCCATCGACGTGGATGTTCAATATGGTCGACATTTGGGGGGTCCATGTTGTAAATAAGGTCGCGGAAGATTTAGTCGGTGACAATGCCACGTTTCGCGAGGCGAGGCTATAAATTAGTGAGATGTGATAGTATACCGAATCATACAGGAGGCGTACTTTTTTATGTAAGCACGCAGTGGTAATTTGAAATGATAGAAGAAATTGCAATCGGAAAAAGTATATGGTGTCTAACTATAAAAGGAACACGTAAAAATACAAATTTGACTTTGGTTGGACTGTATAGATCGCCAGACAGGCAAAACTGTCCAGAAAGGGTATTTTGTGACTTTTTCAACGAAAAAATAGATCAATTGAGTGATGTTGCTAGTGAAACGCTAATAATGGGTGATTTTAATATAGATTGGCTAGTAAACAGCGCATACAAGCAGCAAATTTTTCAAGCAGTCTCAGACAATGCGTTTACGCAAGTTATTTCAGAACCAACAAGAGTTACGAATACTAGCGCTACATTGATTGATTATGTAGTGACTAATATGCCTGATGTTGAAGCTAAGGTGAACATGAACTATAAAATAAGTGATCACGAATCAATTGAGATAAATCTAAAAAACCGGCAAATTAACCGTGATAAAATAAAAATAACTGTTCAAAAATTCAAATTTGATAAGGATCTTTTGATAAGATACAAATTTTGAAAATATTATGAGGAGCAATAGCGGTCTAAGCGACATGGCTAGTATTTTAAGTAATAAACTAAAAGAGTCCATTGATAAAATGATCACTACTAAAATGGTTACAAAGAAGAAAAAGTTTGATGGGTGGTTTGGGAACAATCTACGCAAAATGAAGCATACTAAAATACAATTATACAAGTCAGCCAGGTGGAACAATTCGTTTGCGGATTGGCAAAATTATAAAGATTATAGAAACTACTATACTAAGGAGCTCCAAAATGCGCGAAACAAATATATATCTAATAAAATTGATACTTCAAAAGACCAAAAAGCAATGTGGAGAACAATAAAGCAACTCGTATTAAACGAAGAAAGAACTGAAATAGGCAAAATAATTGTGAAAGGCCATTAACTAAAAAATAAAGTGGAAATAGCTAATGAGTTTAATACATTTTTTATTGAAAGTGTTGAAGAGCTCAACAGAGATATTCGCCAAGTGTCATATACTAACTATGTTAAGCCGTGTGGGACGCAATTTAAATTTAAAACATTGGACTTAAACGATATCTTTAGCGTTATTAAAGTCATGAACAATAAGAAAGATTACAACCGCGTCACGACAAAAATTATACTGTGCGCCTTCGAAATAATAGGACCAACCCTCCTGAAAATTATTAATAATTCTCTAAAGATTGGTGAATTTCCCAGCAACTGGAAAATGTCCATGGTGATACCAGTGGAAAAAGTGAAAAACGCGGTGAATCCAGAAGAGTTTCGACCAATTAATATGTTAATGACCGAGAGTAAAATACTGGAGAAAGTGGTACACAAGCAATTGGAAGCCTATATGGAGAAGAATCAACTGATATCCGAAAACCAATCAGGATTCCGGCAGCGACATAGCTGTGAGACAGCGTTAAATTTAGTAATTTCTCACTGGAAATCAGAAATGAACGAGGGAAAATGCGTGGTTCGAAAGCTACTTGAGTAACAGATGACACCGCACGAAAGTCGCAGAAGGCATCTCAGAGCCTGTACAAATAACACTAGGCGTACCACAAGGTGCAGTGCTTGGTACTCTTCTGTTCCTAATATATATTAATGATATGGAAAATATACTATAGGGAGTTGAAATCTGTCAATTTGTAGATGATACACTACTATATACTACCGGAAATTCATGTCAGGAGTGTATTGCTAGGTTGAACTGTAACTTAAAATTTATCTATAACTATATTAGTAAGAACAAGCTAAAACTCAACGTTAAAAAACGAAAGCAATTGTAACCAACGGCGAATCGGAAGATAATATTATAGTTAATGATGAAATAATAGATAAAGTTGACGAAATTAAATATCTAGGCATTGTCATCGACAATTTAAATTTCGATAAGCATATAGATTATATCTGCAGTAAAATCTCGAAAAAAATTGGATTTTTCCGAAGAATTCGCAAAAATATACCTATCAACAGCGCATTAAATATATTTAATGTAATAAACAAGCCACATTTTGAATACTGTTCGACTATTTTATTCCTGGGATCCACACAGGTGAAAAACAGGCTGCAAAAACTACAAAACAAAGGGATGCGGTGCATACTATTATGTAATAGGCTGCCACCAATCACATATATGTTAGAAACTCTGAAATGGTTAAATATCAATCAAAGAACAGTTATGAACGTACTTCTTTTTGTGTTTAAAATGAAATATCACCTACTACCAAAGTACTTAACGAGTCAAATAGCATATGTAGGAGATGTGCAACCCTACGGCTTAAGGAACAATAATGATTTTAGAATTAAATTTTATAAATCCAATAAGGCACAAAATGTTTTAATGTATAAAGGCCTAAAACTTTTTAACGAATTGCCAAGCAATACAAAAAACGAAAGAAATATTAATGTATTTAAAAGACTGATAATATATCATATTAGAGAACATTATAGCACACAATTAGCCAATTAGCTATTGCTAAGATTACCGATTTTGTATTACTAAACTGTACCTGAAAGTTTTAAATAGCTACAGCTAAATAAAGAAGCTAGTAATAATAATAATAATAATAGACAGATATATATGTAAATACAGAGCCATCTTTAAAATTAAAAAGTTTAAAAGATGTACAGAGAAAATTAGTATGTTATAAAAATTTGACATCACATTGTATAAGGAAAAATAAAATTAAAATATCAGGCTAAACCTAAGAGTATAGCAGTATGTAAAGCGGCAAACGAACATTCAAAGCCAATGCAGTTATACAAATCATTGTAACGCGAGCACCAATGACGCAGGGGACTGTTTCTAGCAAAATTTTGCTGGCATAGAGGTAAATGAAAAGGCACAAAATGTCTGGAGGCCCTAGCAGGAACCGAAAAATTTAGTTGACTGATTAGGTCAGTGGAGTCAATCACGCCAATGATGAGCTTGTGAATGAAGATAACGCCAAGTAATACTCTGCGATTCTCTAGAGATGGCAAATTAATTAGAAGAAGCCTTTCTTGTATGATGGAAGCTTAATACTTGATTCCCAGTTGAGACCTCGTAATTCAAAAATTAAAAACTGTCTCTGGACCGACTCAATCCGATCAACATGGAGACCAAACACATGAACAGTACTCGGAAATAGGACGTACCAGCGAGGTATAAAGGATCTTTGTGAAATAAGGGTCATCAAACTCTTTAGCCCAACCTTTGATAAAACCTAATACACCAGTTGCTTTTATAGTGGTTGAAATATGTGTGGTAAAACTTAATTTCGGATCAAAAATAACACCTAGATCAGTTACAACAGATATCCGCTCCAAAGGGTTGCCGTTAAGTATATAAGATGACAGGACCGGCTTCACACGGTGAAAAGTCATTTGCTTACATTTAGAGCTATTCAAAAAAAGTAAATTTGCAGTACAACAGCTTTGAAATGAGTCAAGATCGGCCTGAAGCTGATTAAAACAGAAGAAGTTTGAAGGCAGATATGTGTAACAAAGTTTTACATCATCTGCGTACATAAAAACTCTAGAATGTAAGATATGGAAGTCGTTAATGAACAGGGTAAAAAGTAATGGACCCAAATGGCTACCCTGGAGCACGCCAGAAGTTACATCAAACGACTTTGAAAGATTGTTGTTGAAGAAACCTCGCTGAGTCCTATTTTCAAGATAACTTGAAATCCAACTTAATAAAGGCGCTGGAAAGCCCAGAAGATCAAGTTTGTAAACTAAGAGCTCGTGATTAATAGAGTCAAATGCTTTACTAAAGTCGGTGTAAATTACATCTGTTTGTTTGCACTCTAAAAAACCATTCATAACAAAAGACGTAAATTCAAGCAAGTTGGTAGTTGTTGATCTCCGATGCACAAAACCATGCTGACAGGGTGATATTAAAGAGCTACATAGGTATTGAAGCTGGTATGTAATTATATGCTCAAAAATTTTAGGGATAGCTGAGAGCTTAGCTATGCCTCTGTTCTCAATATTAGACCTACTACCTTTTTTATGCAAAGGTATAATAAACGATTGTTTCCAAATAGATGGGAATGATGCGGATTCCAGAGACAGTTTAAATAATTTAAAGATAGGCTCAGATAAGCTGACAGCACAGTACTTAAGTACACAACTACGAACACCATCTGGACCCGGTGAAGACATCGGTTTCAATGCAAGAAGATTATTAAGAACAGTATCTTTATCAATAAATGGGTTTAAAATATTATTAGAACTTTCCAAGCAATATGGATAAACATTAGACTGGACACATTGGGATGAATAGGTTGATTTAAAGAATTCAGCAAATAAATCTGCGATTTCGTGATCAGAATTTGCGTTTTTGCACCCATAAATAAAAGTAGATGGAAAACCAGAAGTTTTCCTTTTGGAATTAACAAACATGTTAATTCGTTAAAACGTTTCGGATTGTTAATAAATTGGAATTTGCAGCATGATAAGTAGCCTTAATAACACTGCTGTTTAAGACGATGAAAATTGGAGCGCGCCACTAAATATTTAGAAAATCCAATACCTTTACCAGATCTTTTGAAACGCTTATAGAGTCTAGATTTAATATTATCAAGTCTTAATAGTTTCCTTGAGAACCAAGGTGGTTTACCCGTGGTGGTACTGGAATAACGAAGAGGGACACAGCTTTCAAAGAAAGCATCAATAGAGCTATAAAACAAGAATGTCGCTGTTTCAACGTCTGTACACGCGTAAAGACTCGACCAGACATGGGCAGAAATCAATTTATTGAGCTCACTAAAATTCGTCTTTGAAAAACATCTCGAACGGGATCGGGAATTCGGCTTAGAAACATCGAGCATCATAGGCTGAACAACATCCAGTACTATCTCAAGCGTAGGATAAAGAAGGTCTTCAGGAAGGCATAATGGGGGAGTTCGGGTTAGAGTAATACCCACAGAGTCATCTTTAAACACGAAGTCTAAGATTTTCCTTTTATAATTTAAAATATTATTCATTTGGAAAATAGATGTATCTAGCAGGATATTTAAAAACTCGTGCTGAGTAGTGGGAGTCATAAAATTTGAGTCGATGGTATTGATCCAATTTACTGATGATAAATTGAAATCAACAAGAACTACTAAGCGGTCTTTGTCTCGCAATCGTGAGCACAAACTACAAATAACAGTGCTATGACATATATATACGTGTATATCCGATCGTGGCGGTATATACGAGCAGCAGATAAACAAACTAAAATTGTGCAAGGCAAGCTTTACTGCTATGAATTCAATGTCAGTTGTGATGTCCAATAGCAGCAACTCAGATGGAAGCGCCGAGTCAACAGCAATAAGGACACCACCTGCTTTAGATTCACGATCACGCCGATAAACTACATATTTACGTGAAAAGAGTTCAGAGTTAAAATTATCAGTTTTTAACTAGGTTTCAGTAAAAGCTATAACTTGAGAAGTAAAAATAAAACTGTTCAGAAAAAAGGTACTTAATTTTGATCTTATGCCGCCAAAATTTTAGTAGGTGATGGTTATTTTTTCACTGTTTCCGCAGAGATTTTTGAGTTTTTTGAAGTTCCTGCGGCGTTAGGTTTTTTGTAAACAAATGCACAACTGAATGTTTCGGCCAGAATGTATGTTCAAGAACTCTATCAAAATAAGCGTCTGGCACTGATATTTTAAATGATGAAATATCCCTATCATAACTAAATTTAAATTTATCCACTCCTATTTTAATAGGTTGTGAAAGGTCTAGCTTATCTTCTATATACTTAATAATATCATTCTCCATAAGCGAAGAATGAAGACGAGATACAACAAGTAAGGAAGACTAAGTTCGGGTGTAACCGAATTTTACATACTCAGTTGAGAGCTGTGGAGACAAAGTAAGGGAAAATCACCATGTTGTAAAAAGAACCTAGGGTAACCCTGGAATGTGTTTGTATTGCATGTGTATCAAATGGAAGGTATTAAAGAGTATTTTAAGAGGAAGTGGGCCATAGTTCTATAGATGGACGCCATTTAGGGATATCGCCATAAAGGTGGACCAGGCCTGACTCTAGAATTTGTTTGTATGATATGGGTATCAAATGAAATGTGTTAATCATAATTTTAAAAGGGAGAGGGCCTAAGTTCTATAGGTGGACGCCTTTTCGAGATATCGCCATAAAGGTGGACCAGGGGTGACTCTAGAATTTATTTTGTACGATATGGGTATCAAATGAAAGGTATTAATGAGTATTTTAAAAGGGCCTGGGCCTACGTTCTATAGATGGACGACTTTTCGAGATATCGCCATAAAGATGGACCAGCGGTGACTCTAGAATTTGTTTGTACGATATGAGTATCAAATGAAAGGTGTTAATGAGTATTTTAAGAAGGCGTGGGCCTTAGTTCTATATGTGGACGCCTTTTCGAGATATCGCCATAAAGGTGGACCAGGGGTGACTCTAGAATTTGTTTGTACTATATGGGTATCAAATGAAAGGTGTTAATGAGTATTTTAAAAGGGAGTGGGCCTTAGTTCTATAGGTGGACGCCTTTTCGGAATATCGTTATAAAAGTGGACCAGGGTTGATTCTAGAATGCGTTTGTACAATATGGGTATCAAACGAAAGGTGTTAATAAATGTTTTAAAAGGGAGTGGGCCTTAGTTCTATGGGTGGACACCTTTTCGGGATATCGCCATAAACGTGGACCAGGGGTGACTCTAGAGTGCGTTTGTACAATATGGGCATCAAATGAAAGGTGTTAATGAGTATTTTAAAAGGGCGTGGGCCTTAGTTCTATAGGTGGACGCCTTTTCGAGATATCGCCATAAAGGTGGACCAGGGGTGACTCTGGAATTTGTTTGTACGATAAGGGTATCAAATGAAAGGTGTTAATGAGTATTTTAAAAGGGCGTGGACCCTAGTTCTATAGGAGGACGCCTTTTCAAGATATCGCCATAAAGGTGGACCAGGGGTGACTCTAGAATTTGTTTGTACGATATGGGTATCAAATGAAAGGTATTAATGAGTATTTTAAAAGGAAGTGGGCCTTAGTTCTATAGGTGGATGCCTTTTCGAGATATCGCCATAAAGGTGGGCCAGGGGTGACTCTAGAATTTTTTTGTACGATATGGGTATCAAATGAAAGGTGTTAATGAGTATTTTAAAAGGGAGTGGGCCTTAGTTCTATATGTGGACGCCTTTTTGAGATATCGCCATAAACGTGGACCAGGGGTGACTCTAGAATGTGTTTGTACGATATGGGTATCAAATTAAAGGTATTAATGAGGGTTTTAAAAGGGAGTGGCCCTTAGTTGTATATGTGAAGGCGTTTTCGAGATATCGACCAAAATGTGAACCAGGGTGATCCAGAACATCATATGTCGGGTACCGCTAATTTATTTATATATGTAATACCAGGAACAGTATTCCTTCCAAGATTCCAAGGGCTTTTGATTTCGCCCTGCAAAACTTTTTCATTTTCTTCTACTTAATATGGTAGGTGTCACACCCATTTTACCAAGTTTTTTTCTAAAGTTATATTTTGCGTCAATAGACCAATACATTTACCATGTTTCATCCCTTTTTTCGTATTTGGTATATAATTATGGCATTTTTTTCACCAATACAAAGTGAGTTCAGATAAGTACGTGAACTGAGTTTAGTAAAGATATATCGATTTTCGCTCAAGTTATCGTGTTAACGGCCGAGCGGTAGGACAGACGGTCGACTGTGTATAAAAGCTGGGCGTGGTTTCAACCGATTTCGCCCTTTTTCACAGAAACAGTTATCGTCCTAGAATCTAAGCCTCTACCAAATTTCACAAGGATTGGTAAATTTTTGTTCGACTTATGGCATTAAAAGTATCCTAGACAAATTAAATGAAAAAGGGCGGAGCCACGCCCATTTTGAAATTTTCTTTTATTTTTGTATTTTGTTGCAACATATCATTACTCGAGTTGAATTTTGACATAATTTAATTATATACTGTAAAGATATTAACTTTTCTTTTAAAATTTGAATTTAAAAAAAATTTTTATTTAGTATCACGGCACTTATATGATTCAAAATAAGAATATGAACTTAGACAGCGAGGAAAGCGACCGCACACAGCAAGAGAACGAAACGATGCTACCATTTTTCTATCCTTTGGGATGAAAATAAGCGCGCCTAGTCTTATTATTGAAAATTTACATATATAGCGCTTCACATATATGTATATTAAGGTTCTCTTTGTGACTTTTCTTCATTCTTGCTGTTATTGTTGGCTGGTTTTTAGTTCACGGTCTTGTGGTAACTCTTAGTATTTGCATATTTCCACTTACATTAGGTTTTTAATCATGCATCATTTTGCGAAAAAGTATTGTATTATCGGGGCTGTGGTATAAATCTTCTACTTTGACAGCCTTCAAGGATGTTATTTCGATAACTTCCATAGGAACTACTGTGGTATTTAATATGAATTTTGCTATTGCTTCGCGACTACCTTTGATGTATTTAACGATATCTGGAGCATTCAAAGGAATTATGCAAATTCTTGATTTGTCATTGAATTTAGACAGTGCTAATGTAGCTGTCTTTACTGTCGATTAAGATATTTTGTTGTGCTACTGTTTGAAGTTTTATTTTCAATTGTTGCTCTTCATCAAAAACAGATTGAGTTTTAAATAATAAAGTACTAAACGGATTTTTGTACCTGGTTTAAAAAAAAAAATTGTTTAGCTATGGTCCCGAATGGTTTTTAATTGTCTATATTAATGCTTCATATAATTTTTGAGCATTATAGCTATTGTAATGATCAATAGCATGAATACGCAAACTAGGGCTGCTACCCAAACATCTGGAATGTTTGGAACATTTTTCGTATCTACTTCTACTGGTGGCTCATATTTGTCTATCCTGTTCTCTGATGTTTCAAAGCTTTCTTTTCCTAATTCATATCCGGCTATCGCTATCATGGTATCGTGTGATATCTTTGTCCACCAATACATTTTGAAATTTTCTTTAATTATTTTCCTGTTTCTGTGAAAAAGAATTTAGTCCCTTTAATAAAATTTCTTTGTTTTTATTTTTTATTTTCATTTAAACATTAAACATTCCATCTTACTTAAAATTTTCTTACCATATTTAAAGAAAAAAGTTTATTTTATTCAAAATATTGTCACGGATATTAGCATCACTAAATTATCCCATCACTAAGGCGATGCTAAGGCCATACCAAGCAGTATTTACGTTAATAATTAAATCAAGTATACACATATATAAGGCAACCCAGAGAGATGTCACACACAGATGCATTTACTTATATGCCTATGTGCGCGCGAGAGACTGTAAACTACAAACATTCACATCAATAATTCAATCTTTATGTATCTACATAAACGAATAAATAATTGCGTCTACACATATGTACGTATACGAGCAGCGGAGCGGCAATGCACAAACACATGCATATATCTTATTTGAGTTGTCACAAGAGAGAGCAATAATTTGTGCACGTAGTTGTGGCTGGCAATTTTGTAGCCGAACTAACTAGTAACTTCTGGAAATCGAAGAGCCTAGAATTATGCAGCGTAAACTATAAAAGCGGGGCAGGCAAGTAAGAAGTAATTCAGTTTGATTTGAGTTGTCAAGCAGTTGCGATTAAGACGATATCTAGCGAGCAATAGCAGTACTATTTTGAATAGTAGAGTTTCATTTAGCTATCAGTCAGTGTGGTTATTAAGCAAGATATTCGTTGCACAGTTTGAGTGTATTGTGAAGTACTTTAATAAAGGCCATTTTGCATTATTACAAATTGGAGTTATTTATTCAACAGTTTAGTGATTCGAACTTAGCAGAGGATTGCAAATAAGAGGATTTGCAAGCAAATTCGTTACAATTGGTGTCAGAAGAGGAATTGTTGAATAAATTCCAGAGGACAACAACGACATGGCAAAGTTCAGTGAATTGAAGATCCAGCAACTAAAGAAGGAGTTGGAGAGCCGTGGATTGAATACAAGCGGCGTTAAACTTGAACTTCAGGCACGGCTACGAGAGGCAATGGAAGCGGAAGGAATTGATGTGGAAAAGTATGACTTTCATCTTGATGGCGAGGAAGTAACAAAAGTTGAAGAGAAAAACGAAACATCGCAGACAGTTACGAGCACAGACTTGAACATGATTTTGGCTGCAATATCTGCTCAAACATCGACAATGTCATCACAGATGGAATCCCAAGAGACACGAATAACATCGAAAATTGAAGCACAAGAAACGCGTATGGCAGAAATGTCGACACAGATTACATCAAAGATGGAGACACAATTGGAAGAACAGAAGACATATTTGGCATCTCAACTGGAAGCGCAAGAGGCACGTATATCTGAAATGTCGGCACAAATTTCGGAACAGGTATCAGCGCAGCTCTTTGTGAAACTGGAAGAGCAGGATGCAAAAATTTTACAACTCGAGGACAAAATTGATGCCGAAATAGAAGCGTTAAAAGGTCGTATGGAGCAGTTACAACTAAACCTCCCAGCTGTTTCAGCGAGTAATCCAAAGGTAAAGACACCATCCTTTGACGGTTCTGTTCCTTTTCAGGTCTTTAAGCTACAGTTTGAGAAGACCGCAGCAGTGAACCAATGGAATGCTGAAGATAAAGTTGCAGCTCTGTTCGTGGCACTGAAAGGGCCTGCCGCGGAAATCTTACAGACCATCCCAGAGTACGAGCGGAACCACTACGAAACATTGATGAGCGCTTTAGAGAGACGTTACGGAAGCGAGCATAGGAAACAGATATTCCAAATTGAGTTGCAAAACCGCTACCAAAAAGCAAATGAGACATTACAGGAGTTTGCTTCAGATATTGAAAGATTGGCTCATCTTGCAAATGCAGACGCACCCGTGGAATACACTGAAAGGGTAAAAATCCAGAGCTTCATAAATGGCATACGAGATGTGGAAACGAAGCGGGCTACATATGCGAATCCAAAACTAACGTTTGCTGAAACGGTATCGCATGCACTGACTCAGGAAACAGCCTCACTTTTGAGTGAGCCAGCGTACAAAGCTCATCGCGTGGAAGTGGAAAAGCCAGACTGGGTAGACGCAATTTTGGAAGCATTGAAGGGTACGCAGCAGAAGAATAATGATGCAGTCAAATGCTTTAAGTGTGGAAAGCCAGGGCATATTGCGCGTTATTGCAACACCAACCCTAACAGTTCCAACAATGTGGGTGGTCGTAAACGCAGAGCAGAAGGAGATGAGCAAATCTCCAAGACAAATCAATCGTTAAACTAAAGCGAGTCAGCAGCAAGGGGCGACAGCTGACTCCCTCAATTGAATGCCCCATAATCTCTATCTCACAAATTGAAAGAAGGTCGAGCAATCTTACTGTCGGAGGACATGTGGATGGAAAGGAACGTTTACTGACTGTAGATACGGGTGCATCTCATTCCATCATTCGAGCGGATTTAGTCAACAAGAAGATAAGACCATTGCATGGAGCAAGATTGCGTACAGCCACTGGAGAAGACAGCACGGTTCTAGGAGAAGTATCATGTGAAGTCGCAATTGGGAACGTCACGGTAGTACACAATTTTATAGTGGCAGAGATTGTTGATGAAATCATAATTGGAGTGGACTTCTTAATCGACCAGGGCATCAAGATCGACATGCAAAACAAGACGATGCGATATAAGAACATGGATGTACCACTTAATTTCGGCTACGAGAGAGGCTACAGCAGTAAACGAGTGCTGGTGGAAGAGAGTCAGCGAATACCACCAAAATCCGAAGCAGTCATCTGGGCAAAGGTTGATGGAGATTGTGGGACAAACAAATTGTGGGTTGTCGAAGCAGCAAACAAATCAGCACTGAACATACGTGTAGGAAAAACCCTGGCTATGACAAAACAAGATGGACGTATTCCGGTAAGAATACTCAATGAGTTCAATTCACCACTCAAACTGACTAAAGGAGCTATTTTGGGAAGATGCCAAGAGGCTGAAGTAGTTATTAACTGTGAACAGCTCCAGGAACACGTTTCAGCTAGTAATACTAATCTTTCAAATGACATCACGGCATGGACGCAGGGGCTAGAGGAAGCGTATCAGAGTAAGGCAAAACAACTGCTCCTAAAGTACGCGAACATATTTGACCAGGATGGTTCTAAACCAGGCCGCACCAACGTTGTGAAACATCAAATTGACACTGGAGATGCGAGGCCGATCCGTCAAGCTCCACGTAGTGTTCCACTGGCGAAGCGGGAAGTTGTGAGTCAAATTATACAAGAAATGAGCGACAGCGGCGTCATCGAACCATCAGCTAGTCCTTGGAGCTCACCGGTAGTACTTGTAAAGAAGAAGGATGGAAAAATGAGGTTTTGCGTGGACTACCGGAAGTTGAATGACGTTACGAAAAAGGATAGCTACCCATTGCCAAGAATTGACGACACTCTGGACTTGCTCTCTGGTACGAAATGGTTTTCCACACTGGACTTGAAAAGCGGCTACTGGCAAGTGGAGGTAAAGGAGGAAGACAAAGAGAAAACAGCCTTCAGCGTCGGAGATGGTCTTTGGCAATTTACAGTAATGCCCTTTGGACTATGTAATGCACCAGCTACTTTCGAGAGACTCATGGATCAGGTATTGAAAGGTCTACATTGGAAAACATGCTTGGTGTACCTGGACGACATCATCGTATTGGGCAAGAATTTCGATGAACATCTTAAGAACTTGGAGGAAGTTTTCCAAAGAATAGCTGGCGCTGGTCTGAAGTTAAGTCCCAAAAAGTGTTCGCTGTTTAAAAAGGAAGTATATTATTTGGGTCACAAGGTAACGACAGGGCATCTGCACTGCGAAAGAAAAGATAGAGGCTGTAAAGGATTGGCCAAGACCGCAGAACCTACATGAATTAAGAAGTTTCCTTGGGCTGTGCACATATTACCGCCGATTTGTACAAAATTTTTCCAGCGTAGCCCATAGCCCCCATGAGCTTACAAGAAAAAATAAAGCTTTTGAATGGAAGAAGGAGCAAGAAGTGGCTTTCCAAACATTGAAGGAGCGTTTGTGCACTGCCCCAATGTTAGCATATCCGATTCCAGGAGCAACATTTATTCTAGATACAGATGCGAGTGGATATGCTATAGGAGGCGTTTTATCACAACTGGTCGATGGACAGGAGAAAGTAGTTGCATATTACAGCCGTTCGATTGGAAAACCAGAGAGGAACTACTGTGTTACGCGGAGAGAGCTGTTGGCATTGGTAGAGTGCGTTAAACATTTTCACAAATACCTCTACGGCCAGCGATTCCGTGTCAGGACAGATCACGCAGCTTTAAAATGGCTACTGCAGTTCCGTAATCCGGAAGGACAATTGGCACGGTGGATCGAGCGACTACAAAGCTATGACTTTTCCATTGAGCATCGAAAAGGTAGTACCCATGGAAATGCCGATGCAATGTCACGAAGACCATGTAGTTTGGAATGCAAGCACTGTTCAAAAGCCGAGGTTAAAGAAGACATTATAGATGTACAGCTAATGACTATAACATGTACAGATGAATGGGACAAGGAACAGCTAAGAAAGTGCCAGCTAGAAGATGCAGATCTGTCACGTGTTATGCAAGGGCTCGAACGAAATGAAAGACCAACCAGAGAAGAGATGTCAGCGGAGAGTCCCATTGCGAAGTCATATTGGGCACAGTGGAACAGTTTAGAATTGATATCCGGTTGCCTTCATCGAGCATGGGAGAGTGAGGATGGTAAATACAAGAATAAACTGATAGTTGTTCCCAGAAAGAGGATTCCTGATGTGCTCAGCGAGCTGCATAATGGTCCAAGCGGAGGTCATCTTGGAATCACGAAGACGCTCGAGAAGATTAAACAGAGATTCTATTGGGTTGGTTGCCGTCAGTCGGTCACTGAGTGGATTGCGAACTGCGAGGTTTGCAGCAGAGCGAAAGGATCCAGAACACGAAGTCATGGCCAGATGAAGCGATATAACTCAGGTGCGCCATTTGAAAGGATCGCTATGGATGTCGCCGGTCCATTTCCTACTAGCAACGGCGGAAACAAATATGTACTGCTAGTTATGGATTATTTCAGCAAATGGCCAGAGGTATACCCAATCCCAAATCAAGAAGCGGAAACGGTAGCAGAAGTGTTTATAAACAATTGGGTTGCAAGGTATGGTGTACCAATGGAGTTACATTCTGACCAAGGCAGGAATTTCGAATCAGCTGTGTTCCAGGAAATGTGTAAGTCATTGGGCATTCGAAAAACACGGACAACTGCATTGCATCCTCAATCCGATGGTATGGTAGAACGATTCAATAGAACATTGGAGGAGCACTTAAGGAAAGTAGTGGACAAGTACCATAAAGAATGGGATACCCGCATACCATTATTCTTGATGGCTTACCGATCAGCAGTGCATGAGACAACGGGCCAAACCCCTGCAAAAGTAATTTTTGGCAATGACCTTAGACTGCCAGCTGATTTGAAGTTTGGGATAGATGCCAATGCGGAGAGAAATGTCAGGAAATCCACTAGTGATTTGGAAGAAGAGCTAAGAGAAATACATGATCTGATAAGGCAACGAACAAAGATTATGAGTGACAAGATGAAAGCCAGATATGATAAAGCAATTAATTCAGAAGGTTTTCAGGAAGGAGATTTGGTGCTGTTATACAACCCGCAACGAAAAAAAGGTTTGTCCCCGAAATTGCAATGTAATTGGGAAGGCCCATACAAAGTTGTAAAACGGATCAACGATGTAGTGTACCGTATACAAACCATCGGTAAACCACGAACCAAAATGAAAGTGGTCCATTTGGAAAGGCTAGCAAAGTTTAGATCGAGAAATTTGTCTGATCGGGACGATCAGACTTAGGTGGAGGGCAGTGTCACGGATATTAGCATCACTAAATTATCCCATCACTAAGGCGATGCTAAGGCCATACCAAGCAGTATTTACGTTAATAATTAAATCAAGTATACACATATATAAGGCAACCCAGAGAGATGTCACACACAGATGCATTTACTTATATGCCTATGTGCGCGCGAGAGACTGTAAACTACAAACATTCACATCAATAATTCAATCTTTATGTATCTACATAAACGAATAAATAATTGCGTCTACACATATGTACGTATACGAGCAGCGGAGCGGCAATGCACAAACACATGTATATATCTTATTTGAGTTGTCACAAGAGAGAGCAATAATTTGTGCACGTAGTTGTGGCTGGCAATTTTGTAGCCGAACTAACTAGTAACTTCTGGAAATCGAAGAGCCTAGAATTATGCAGCGTAAACTATAAAAGCGGGGCAGGCAAGTAAGAAGTAATTCAGTTTGATTTGAGTTGTCAAGCAGTTGCGATTAAGACGATATCTAGCGAGCAATAGCAGTACTATTTTGAATAGTAGAGTGTGTGTGCTATTCGTTGCACAGTTTGAGTGTATTGTGAAGTACTTTAATAAAGGCCATTTTGCATTATTACAAATTGGAGTTATTTATTCAACAGTTTAGTGATTCGAACTTAGCAGAGGATTGCAAATAAGAGGATTTGCAAGCAAATTCGTTACAATATTTTTGTTTTACGTTTCTAATTTTTATTTTGTATATTTATTTAGTATTCCTTAACTATTTAATTTCTTTTCTTAATTTAAATTTTTCTTCCAACATAATGGCAAAATTTAATAATCTGTAAGCTTCAGCTATTTTTTTCTTTTTTGGAACTGTTTGCCTCCCCGTATTTGTCGTGGTCTTTTAGCCGGGGTAGGTATTCTACGTTCTTCTTTCTTGTTCAGCTTGTTCCGCCGCCGATATTCTTCTAAGGTTATCGGTTTTGGACCTTTGGACTTTTTAAATGTCGCGTGAAATTCTTCTTCAGTTATTTCTGGCATAACTGAGAGATAGCTTTAACTTATAGTGTTTTATTAAATATTTTAATTTTTGTTTATTATTTTTATTTATCCTATCTGGAAAAAATTTTTTTTTTGAATATTCCTAAGCAAAAATTGAAAATTTCTGCTGTTGGTTAGGCGTTCGTGGGATTGCCAAAATTTGTCTAATCGTACGTACTTATTTATTCAAAACTAATTGCTGCCAGTAATGTTGCCAGTCAGAATGTTGCCATTCAAAATTTTCTTTGTTGTTTGTTTGTTCAGGTAATATTCCACCCTGTTATGCAACCGTGCCGCTACTCATTAGCTGCTTTATAGTTGGAGATGGATCTGCACTGCACTGTTGTTTGTCCTAGAACCGTCTTGCTGTGTTGTGTCTTTTAGCAATTAGTTTCGATGAAGTAATTGAGTGCAAAATTTTTTTTGTTTTTGGTGCCATTTACAGGATTTTTAAATTTTGGTCCTATTTTCCGCTTAAAAATACTTTAACTTTTTCTAAGGGATGTTTAAATTTTGGTCCCGTTTTCCGGTTAAAAATACTGTTACTTTTTCTAAAGGTCCTCAGCCAGAGTTTAGCAATTGCCTTATTATCAGCACTTATATTAATCTGGCAGGATCGCCATAAAGTATTTAAATAAAAAGGTTCGTGTATGATGAGTAGTAATTGTTCAACTGATCTTTATCTAAGAATTGTTTCCCTATTTATACAAAATATTCTTACTCTACTCACATCTATTTACACTAATAATTACAAAGTAAAATGTACATATTTCCTGAATGTAAGCCAGCATATTGGAATGACCTTATTTCGGTACTTGAGTACATATGTGTGCATATGGCCAAAGTGAATAAGTCACCGTGACCAACTGACCGATATAAACGAATATGTGCAGTCAATGCACAAGTGCCTACTCAGCAATTTGATATTAATAGCTTCGTGACGTATGAGGTATGCATGTGTGTAAATATGTATTGATATAATTGAATATAGTAAAAGCGGAACTAATTCTAAGGGCACATTACAGACACTGGCGCCATCTGATATTGACAAGTAGCCAACTCCCAAATTTTGTTACAAGCAAAGCATAACAAGAAGAATTTGACGCAAGTAAAAACTGCAATCTAAGAAATAAAGACGACACAAAATATGTCAGCAAGTATTTTTGTTGTAGAGGGAGAATGTTTATACCAGTGCTTCTCGAAATTTTTTATGTGAATGGGCAAGGCGAAATAAACTTAAATGGCCAAGTCTGAAGTTCCTTCATATATACAAACGCAACATGCTGGTTGATTGTGGCGATGTTATTGGATTGCATAATACTATGTTCAAACAGAAAAATAAATTGAGGCTATTTTGATTTAAATTGAGTGGTGTTCATACAACTCTATTTAGCTTACACAATAGTAATTTGATAGCTGGTTGGCTCATATCTACAGTAACAACATATCTTTGTTGAGACTGTCAAAATGTGCGTTTTGGTATTAGGTGAATGGAATGGAATGAAAACATAAAACTTTGAAACTTTTGTGTGTTGTAAGAAAATATGTTCAATGTTTTGGTTTCATTTTGATTTTGCCATCTTCTTTTGACGATCCCTACTCCAGTGAAATGAAAGACATAAAATCAGCTGATGAAATCAGCCAACCATATAGTTCAGCCATGCGTAACTGACGTTTAAGTATACTCAATAAACACACTTTACAATGTTGCATTTGCAGTTTGAAACAATTTATTAGCCAATTTTTTTTAAATTGGCAATTTATTATTACAATTTATTATATGACAAATTGCGTAATAAATTGCCTAAACAGTATAAATTGCCAATTTGGTGTGTGTTTGAACCTAGTATAAGCTTGTGTTAAACGCATCTATATGAAAAACGTCATTGTGCCGCGGCCTTAAGGGATTTCAGCGCTTAAGTTTGCAGAATTTTGCACAAATTTTGTAGCGCGAACAAATGATTCTCAAACATTTTGAAATTTCATTACCGGAGATACTTTTTCTCAAATTGCATAAATACTTAACAAGTGTTGTTAAAACCAAGTTAGGAAATACTCAATCGACAATGCAACCAACAATGGACTACGGTAAAGTTCTCGATTATAAAAATCGGCCAACGTTTTTTTTTTGTACTTTTTTTTGTTTGTTTGTTTATTCTTTATGTGGTGTATTAACACGTATATTTTACACTTAGCGTAGCAACGGAATGTTCATTCTCTTTATTTAATAATTCACATGAGCAGAATGTTACATGTGTGTATGTGCGCTTATTGTTGAATAAGTATGAAGTAATAAGTAATGAGTAATAAAGAATAATTAGCAAGGATGCCAGATGAACGTATATAACACGCTCCTACTTAAGTTGAAATTATATAAGTTCATTGTGGTTTCAATTACTTATGTATGTATCTAAACATTGTACTTTCGTTTTTATGGATTTAAATATTTTATACAAATTTTAACAATTCAATTCATGAAGATGCTTAATCTAAGTAAAGTTTCTTATTTATGTATTTGGCTTAATAACCTCTCCTTTGTTTCGTGGTCTCAGCTTTCTTCCGTCATCATCAGTGTAAGCCTCTTCCAGGTCCAATCGAGGTTGTTCTGCCCCACTATCAACGATGTTGTCGGAGGGTTTATCTGCCATCACTGACGTTGTGTATGTATCATGAAAACCTTGGTCAGACTTTGGAGACTCAATACCGCGAATTTGGTCAGGGTGTCTTTTGATGATTTTGTTGTTGTGTTTTAAAATGCAATAGTATGAACGAGGGCCAAGTTGCTGCTTTATTGTGGCTTGAGACCATGAAGGCTTATTTGGGTTTTTGTAGTTGCGAATAAGGACATTTTCACCATTTGAAAACTTTACACTGCGTTGTCCTCTGTGATTTAAAATACTTTTTTGTTGGCTATCGCTTATTTTATTTTGAACTAACGGTGGTCGTAATGAACTTAAACGCGTTTTTAATAACCTACCGAAAAATATTTTTGCAGGAGTCTCACCAGTGGTACAATGCTTCGTGTTGCGATAATCAAATAAAAACTGCAAAATGATTGTTTCTAAATTTGAATGTTTGGATGTTTTTAAAACAGCGAATATTGCCTTTTTTAAAGTTTTAACAAAATTTTCGGCTTGGCCATTTGTTGCCGGATGACCAGGTGCCGTTAATATATGTCTTATGTTGTTTAATTTTAGGAAACTCTTAAACTCGTCAGACGTGAACTGCCTACCGTTGTCACTTACTATGGTGTCAGGTAGCCCATAACGCGAAATAAGTTCTCTTATTTTAAACGTAGGTGTGATGTCTTTGGTTTCAAAAACCTCGGCCCATTTCGAGAGCGAGTCGATGACAAGGAATAAATAGTGACCTTTTATGCAAAATCAATATGAATTCGACTCCATATTGAGTCACATGGTTTCCATGGAATTAGTTTGCTTTTCTCTGGACTCACTTGAAGCTCTTGACAAGGAAAACAGTTACGGATAAGTTTTTCGATATCTTCATCGTATGATATCGTATTTCGATATCTTCAAACGTAAGACCTGGCTAAGGCTTTGGTTTTTACAATGCCTAAATGTGACCTGTGTAACTCCATTAGGACATTTTGTCTTAATTTGGTTGGAATTACTGTCCTGTATCCCCACAAAATACAGTCGCTTTCGACCGACAGCTCCAAGTCCTTATCCCTAAAAGCCTGGTATTCGACACCCTTGAGGTTTTTAACAATTCCTCTCTGAATTGCTTCAGTCAATTTTGACAGAACTGGGTCACGCTTAGTTTCCCTTGCAACATCTTTGAAGCTTATATGCAAATGATTTTCAGATTCAATGAGACTTATGAAATTGCTTTCAATTTGCGTATCTTTAATATTTGCAACATTGGAAATTCGCGATAAACCATCAGCTTCATTAGATTTGCATTTTACGTATTGAAAGGAGTAACTGAATGTCGATAATAAAAGGGCCCATCTTTGCATACGTGCGGCTGCCATGACCGGCAGTCCTTTATTTTCACCGAAAATTGTCAAAAGAGATTTATGATCAGTTCGTAGTGTGAAATGATTTCCTAACAAATATGGTTTCAATTTAATAAGACAAAATACTATTGCCAAGACCTCGTTTTCTAAGGTACTATAGTTTCTTTCTGTTTTCGATAGTGCTCTACATACAAATGCAATTGACCTTTTTTCGCCTGTTGGAAATTCGTGAGAAAGAATGCCAGCCACTGCGAAATTACTTGCATCCGTCGATAGTATCATGGGCACTTTGGGGTCGTAATGGACCAGCACTTGGTCTGATGTAACTTCACTTTTGATTAATTCATACGCATTTTGGCAACTTTTCGACCAAGTAAATTTAACGTCTTTCTGCAGCAGCTCATACAATGGAGCCATTTTATGAGCAAAGTTAGAAATGTATTTCGAATAATAATTTACCATGCCTATGAACGCTCTTAATTCACGGATATTTGTTTCTGTGGTGATTTTGAAACACTTGAAATACGATCATTATTTTTTTTAGCCCTGTTTTGTCGATAGTGAAACCCAAATACGATATTTTGGTCTTAAAAAACTCACATTTCTTTAAATTTAACGTAAGCCCTGAAGATTTTAACTTGTTTAAAACAAACTTTAGGGTAGCCAGATGTTTTTGGAAATTTTTACCTGCTATGGTAATGTCATCCTGATAGACAACGACGTGTGGAATATTGCAAAACAAACTTTCCATCGCCTTTTGAAAAATTGGCGCTGCTACCTTTATACCAAATGGTAAACGTTTTACCTTCAGGGTACCTATGTTCGTACTCCAACTACATACTACATACATACTAATTGGTTATACGCGCTTGACATATCAAGTTTGGTAAATATTTCGCAGCCTTGCAAAGGGGCAAAAATCTCATCTATTCTAGGTAGTGGATACCTGAAGTCAACTAAATATTTGTTAAGCGTAACTGTATAATCACCACAGATTCGCAATTCGCCATTTGGCTTTAAAATTGGAACTAAGGGCGTGCCCCAATCCGAATTGTCAATGGGCTCTAAAATATCTTGCTTTATTAATTCACGCAACTGTTTTTCAATCTTATCTTTCCAAGCAAGTGGTACCGTGCGCGGCTTAAAGAACACTGGTTTTGCATTATCATAAAAACTTCCGAATATTCAAACTTTATTTACTCAATTATAACAGCATAATTTTGTTCATTTGCTACTAGATTGACTTGCGTTAGCTCAAAATTGTATGCCCTCAGAAATGACCTGCCAAATAAAGGTGGATTGTCGCTATTCGCAACAACAACTGCTAATTTTCGCTTAATACCTTGATACGACACCATTGCATTGTACTCACCCAACAACTTAATCGTATCGCCGTTGTAACTTACATACGGAACTGAACACGATATTAAGAGTTTCTTGCCTTTAAGTTTGTTGTAAAGACTCTAAGGTATCATTATACACGGGGCGCCAGTATCGCAAGTCATTCTCACATCTATTCCATCGATTTTGATAGTAAGCGAATATACCTCAGTTGGACCTGAAGGAGAAACATTAAAAATGAAATTGTTAAAATGCTCGATTTCGTTAGACTCATCTGAGTCAGATACATAATTAATGGTTTTATTGTTTTTACTGCGGTAAACTGAAGCCAAGTGCCCAACTTTTCCGCACGAATTACATCGAGATTGTGCATATTTACATGCATTTGACGTATGATTACGCCAACCACAGTGAGAACAAATTCTGTTGTTGATTTTGCTTTTGCCACTGCTGCGTTTTCCTTTCAAATCGGTTTGTTTGCCTTGCGTGTTAGTTTGATTGCTGTTGTTGTTGTTGCGCTGCGTAAAGGATTTGTCTTTGACCAAATTTACCTCAAGATCTGCTTTGTTTGCTTTTGCTGCCTGCTTCGTTTCTAAAATAAGTGCTCATTTTAATGCGCTCGCCAATGTGAGTGTCTCATCTTCCTCGCATAAGCGTTCAAAAATTTTGTCAGGCAGTCCAACAACAAATTGATTTAGAACAAAGGCATCTAAATGTGCGCCAAAGTTGCAATCCAATGCCAATTGCTTTACGCGTGCATACTATTGGGAAACGGTTTCTTCGTTGCTTTTTACTGACATGTGGAATTTTTTTCTTTCATAGAATATAATTGTAGGTGGTGTGTAATGAGTTTGTAAAATTTCGCACAACTCGTTAAACGTTTTGGAAACTGGGGATGCTGGACTGCATAAACTATGTAGCAATTTGTATGGTTCGGAGCCAATCGATTTTAATAAAATCGCCTTCTTTATATTTCCTTGTGTACAATTAATTTCACACAAGTGTATGTCCAGTTTTTCTTTCCGAACATGTCATGATTCCGTTGCCGGTGTGAATTCTGGTGCACTTGCTGACTGAATAATTATACCACTGCCGCTACTATTACTGCTTCCACTTGCTTGTTCATTAGTAATTTTTTACGCTGATTCTTAGTTTAATTATAATAACACCGAAAAATTGTATTGCAAAAAAAAAGAAAGACATTTTTATTGATATCAATATGTATTGATTTTTATAGCTTTATGTAAACCGACTCGTCGCCAATTTGTGGTGTATTAACACGTCTATTTTACATTAAGCGTAGCAACGGAAGTTCATTCTCTTTATTTAATAATTCATATGAGCAGAATGTTACATGTGTGTATGTGCGCTTATTGCTGAATAAGTATGAAGTAATAAGTAATGAGTAATAAAGAATAATTAGCAAGGATGCCAGATGAACGTATATAACACTTTATTATCTTATGAATTCATACATCATTGGCAATAATAAATAAGTATACATATATAAATAATTTAATAAAATAATAGTTAATGACGTTGAGTGTCCAAATATAAGAACAGTGATAAGATGTTGAGTATTGTGGGTGCAATACATAAATCACATAAAACGATAGGTATGCAAGATTACGCTAGTATGTATATTAAACATTAGTACATAAGTATCTAAAAACATTAATAATATCAAAAACTAAATTTATATATACTATAAAAAAGCAATAGAAACTTAATAAAGGTAGTAAGAAAACAACTTTCGATATTTAAATAATAAAACAGAATATGTGATAGGCAGTAATAGATCTTCTATATCATCATGCGTTAAATCAAGAAGCCACAATTTAACCTTCTTTAGAAAAACTGGTAACCTTCTGATAGTTTTTATATCATTAGGAAGCTTATTAAAAATTATACAAAGATATAAAAGTTGCGGAAAAGGGTGGTTCGAACTGCAGGAACTGCAACATTTGAGTGTGACTTGCTTTTTAATCTGTGGGTGGTACACTCTTCATAATTTTTTTTTTTAACTTTATAGTAGTACAAGTGCCTCACAGGAAGAGTATTTACACTTTTAAAAGGATTCATAGTGTGAGCTATATGCCTAGCGTTACATATTCTTCTTATGAGACACTTCTGCGACGTTAAAAGAGGGCGAATTTTAGTAATATATGCACTTCCCCAGCAAGTTATACCATACTGCAATTTAAACTGTATTAAGCCATAATACACCATTTGCAGTACTCTCCTTGAACATATATTTTAAGACTATAAAATGATCTCACAATTGATAGCAGACATTTTTTCATAGCAGATATATGCGATGACCAACACAAGTTTTGATCGACTCTAACTCCTAGGTATTTAAAATTATTATAAATCTACTGTCATAATCAATTTTCAATTCATAGTTAGCTCGAGCCCCTTGGTCAATACACTAATGACTACATAGTATGTGCCGCTTACAGTTTGCAGAGTGAAAAATAGTATCACCACATGGTGCTTCCTTACCAGAAGGGTTGAAATACAATAATTTTGTTGTGAGCTTATGCCTAGCGAACCACTCCCTTAGCCAGTGCACATCATGATTAATATCTATAAAAAGACTTAAGGCATTACTTGATTCATGAGCAATCGCCAAGTCATTGGCAAACGCTTTGACTTTTCCCACGAAAGGTAAAGAAAACAATGAGTTGATATAAATCAAAAACAGAATAGGCCCAAGTACTGAACCTTGCGGGACTCCCAAATTCAATAGACTTGTTGCGCTGAAATTATTGTTTACTTTCACCCTTTGCCTTCTCGAAGTTAAATATGATTTAAACGAAAACCAGCTGCGTGTAGTTTACCTAAAAGAGAACTATGGTCAACCATGTCAAAAGCTTTTGTTATATCAACAAAGAGACTCGCATAACTTTTTTTTATCATCAGTTGCTTTATATATAAAAGAGCAAAATTCCAGAAGATCGTCTTCAATAGAAGCTCCTGAGCGGAAACCGAATTGCATTGGACTGAAATATTTTTTTTTTTTTTAAATGCCAATACTCTGCACTTCACCGCTTTCTCAAAAACTGCGGAGATTGCTGGCAAGAGAGAGATACGTCTGTAGTTGTTTTTATCTTTTCTACTTTCTTATAAAGTAGTATAACTATAGCACATTTAAGTTCCCATGGAAATACTGCTGCGACTATAATACAGTTAAACAAATGCCTTAAAATGTCTACGACACAGAGGGAAATGTTCTTTAAAGTGCGATTTGAAATATCATCATTCCCTGATGAATTAGATTTATTTAAAGACTTTTATTAAACTTAAAATTGCTGAGCCAGAGATTGGTTCAAAGAAAAAACTGCTCCCAGGAGGGGTAGGTTCAGAGTTAGTTCGGTATTGGGTACACGTACATTGCATATGACTGTTAGGTGCGGACGCTTTTCCAATTTTACCAAAAAAATCATTGAGTTGATTAGCAACATCTAATGGTCTAAAGACGTTATTATCCAGAACAATAGAATTAGTTTCCCTTTCCGAATTTCGGTGTAGAATATCGTCAACAACATTCCATTCTATTTCAAGTCACCATTGGCAGCCACTAATTTATTTTTATAAAAACTATCATGACTTGAACGGGTTTCTTTTTGCAACTTGTATGTAAAGCGTTTTACACGCTTTCGTAAACAGAGATTTGTTGGGTGCTTGCGACAGTTAATTCTTAATTTGTTCTTAAGCCTCATGTTTTTAAGTAAACTTCGGTTGGTCAAGGCCTTGAGTATATGTAGCTTCTAGGCGTCTTGGGTAGGTAACGATGCTTGATTTGGCAATGTGCGCTGTAAGTGTGCAAAAAATAAATTATATGCTCTAGTTATCTCCTTTTCTTCAAAAACAGCTTCCCATTTTTCTAAAAGAAGCAATTTATGAAGAGCCCTTAAATTAATTTTGTTAATGGCTCTCATACTATTGTAATTGCGTACAATGTTTGGACAATTGATTTGCAGGCCAATCATGCGGTGTTCCGAGATTCCCAGATCAAGGATAAAACCAACAGATGGGCTAAGTCTAAAATTAAAGCATCCATATGGTATATGGAGGTTCCAGAATCAGGTCGAGTAGTGTATTTAATATAAGGTAGTAAACCATGACTGGCTTTTAAGTCAAGATGAGTAACTACTTAAGCGTTGGTGCCTAATAAATCGGCATAGAAATCATCTAATATAACCAAGTTTGTTGATTTTACATTCTCCAAAAAAAAAGAAAACTCTTCATGGAATAACTGCAAAGGTTTTGATATTGCAATCTATTTTTATAACATCGGCAGTAACGTGTTACTTCACACTCGTACATATTTTGTATAAAAACTCCTACACCACCAGATGAGTAAGAGTCATTAGCGTTAGCGACAAAATGTTTACCAGGGTTATGGTAATCGTTAACGTCATAGGAGAAAATCCAAATTTGCGCTACAAATATAATATCTGGAATATGTTGAAGGCTGCAAGGTTCAGGCATAATGAATTAAAATTCTGCCGCAGAATTCTCGCATTTTGGTTATTTCTTTGTGATGCTAACTTCTTAGATCGTTTGTAATCCTATTCGTTGAGCTGTCGTCTAAAAAAAATCCAGTATTCATTTATACAAAAAAAAAAAACAAAAACAACAAAAAAAAAGTTGTTAATTAGTAATATCTACTAGATCTTCAAACGTTTTTATGACAACAGCTCTCTCATTTTCGGATTTTCTCATAAGCAGTATGTAATTATTAAACCACAAATACTTAAAATTATCCTTTTTAATCTTTTTAGCAGCTAAAATAATGCTCGATTAAAACTTGTTAAACAATGATTTATAAAAATATTTCTGTTGCTAGAGTTAGAGTTTGTAAATAATGACGTATTTAGTTTCCTCTTAGCAGCCCTTTTGGCTATCATAATTTAATTTGTACTGCTAGGTGACTTAAATTTTACGCAGATATTTTGCATCAGATTAGATTCGCCTACGTTAATACGCTTCATCTTGAATTCGTCAATTTTATATTCAGAAACCACCACATTTAATTCATCACTGAAGGTTTTGCTTATACATTCCTTCGCATTTTCGTGATTGGTAAATGGCACTCCCACTATTTCAATAATATTTTCCAGCTGCTTTTGTTCTTTATAAATCAATTTGCTCTCGAGCTTAGTAATTTAAATTTTAGCTCTTTGTTTTCTTCCTTTAGCTGTTGTATTGTTGTGAGAAATTCCATGTTATTTGGTTTAAGTATCTCATCATATAAGAGATGAAGAGTTACTTTGCTTTCAGTTAAATCGCCGTTTGTTGTTTTTACCACTCTGCTCGCGTGCCACAGTCGTCGGCGCATGGATATCAGGTGTTTGTGTAGTTGTTACCTTTTGCAAAGTTTTTCTTCGCATTACGCTGCACCTGTCACATCGGTATTTCTATTGTTCGTTTTGTAGAACTCAATATCGGCAGCTTTTAGGTTCACACATTTGCAATGAAAATAAGTTTTACAATCAGAACAGTCAATTTTATTTACACCATTGCGTTCAATTCCTTCTTTGCATATAAGGCAATTCATTTTATTTTAATTTAAATCCTCTTTAATATACTTTTTAAGTGAGCACCACACGATCACAACCGTCTTGCACGAGTTCTAAATTCTCGCATCTGTTTACACTGATTGTTACACTACTCTCTGCATAGCTTTGTAGCTGTAACCCGGTTCAAAAAAGTGTTATACGTAAAATATAATTCATATTTCTTTATTTTATTAAAACAATTTTTGACAATGTCGTTTAATAACACATGTGAAAACGTATTAAAAAGAAAATCGGACCATTTTAATGGTGACTGGAGTGCGAAGTATTTGTGCAAATATAATGGAGGTCATTATCAGTGTCTACTTTGTACAAAATACATACAATATAAAACTTTTAGCATCAAAAAGGCATTACCAAAAGGCATTCCGTATGAAATGTGACAAATATTCTGGCGAAGAAAGGCTCGAATTATTTCAACAACTATGCTGTTTAGATAGTAAGTTTTCTGAATAGATAGCTGTAGACAGGCCTGGTACAACTCGAGTTGGCTATGATCTTCCCAGCAAAAAAAGAAGTAATCCAAGGAGTAATTGAGGAGCAATATTTTGAATAACAGGATTACTCCATATTGCTCCGATGCTCATGGAAATTTTACTCCATTTTAACATTGCATGTTATTGGAGAGGAGCACTCCTTAAAATTTTTAATAGAGTACTCCATGGAGAATTGAAGACAGCACTCCTCGGAGCATTGAATGAAGTACTCCATGGAGCATTGTGGGGAGCGCTCCTCGGAGTGTTGAACCGAGTACTCCTTGGAGCATTGAAGGGAGCACTCCTTGGATTATTGAATGAAGTACTCCATGGAGCATTGTGGAGAGCGCTTCTCGGAGTATTGAATGGAGTACTCCTCGGATTATTGAATGAATTACTCCATGGAGTATTGGAAACAGAGTATACTTAATAAAGACTCCTACGTTTTTTTTACAGATAAGTCCAAAAATGGTTTTTTAATTTATTTTATTATTAAAAAAAATAAGTTTTCATAAGATTACATATTCACGAAAAAGTATAAAACAATGGAGCGTTCCATGGCTGGAAGAACTTTTGAATCTCAGATTTTGTTTATACAAGTACAAGTAATAAGAATAATAACTTCTTTGACCAAGTCTAATATTAACAAATAACAGTAAAAAAAAGTAATTTCATTGTTTTAAGAGATTCATTGTTTAAGATATTAAACTTTCAATTTTTCATTGCATTTTGTACGATATGAGGCTGCCTTTGCCTTATGGAAGGCTTTTTTAATTTTTTTCTCGAATTTGGGATATGACGCATGGTTCTCCTTCAGGGCTTCTGTAAAAAAAAAAAGATTTGAAAACAATTTTTTTAAACTGCCAAAAGAATAAAAAATACGTACGTATATGAATACAAAACGTATTTTGAATCTTATTTGTAAAAAGTTAAATTCTAATTCCTAAAGAATTTAAATCACATACCCTAAATAAAATAGTTGAATAGCTTGAAGTTTTGTATTGCTTCCTTCCCTTTTTTCCATCTCAATTAATTTTAGCTAGGAGTGTATCTGCAAAAATTTCCTTCAACGTTTTGTATAACTCGATTCCTCCAATTTTTTTTTTTTAATGTAAGATACCTAAACAAATAAATAGGTTATTAAAATTTTATCCATTTCTGTTACCACCAGGGGCGAGATACTTACTATTTCCACATGAGTGTAATTTTCACAGTTTTCTTCGAACTCCTGCAACTGCGACAAGGAATTTATAGGGAAAAGTTTTATGTCTCTTTTGGGGTCGCATTCATAAGTTTTAAAACTGAATCTAATGCTACAGAATGTTGGCAAGCAATTTCTTTAATTTTTTTGACATCAGCCGAGATTGAATAAATTTCGTCCCCATTCTTTTTATCTTCAGTGGAGCAAAGCTCACAGAGTATACTAACTTTAATTGGATAACGGTTGGTTGTACAGGTATAAAGGAATCGAGATAGATATAGACTTCCATATGTCAAAATCATCAGGATCGAAAAAAAAATTTGATTGAGCCATGTCCGTCCGTCCGTCCGTCTGTCCGTTAACACGATAACTTGAGTAAATTTTGAGGTATCTTGATGAAATTTGGTATGTAGGTTCCTGAGCACTCATCTCAGATCGCTATTTAAAATGAACAATATCGGACTATAACCACGCCCACTTTTTCGATATCGAAAATTTCGAAAAACCGAAAAAGTGCGATAATTCATTACCAAAGACGGATAAAGCGATGAAACTTGGTAGGTGAGTTGAACTTATGACGCAGAATAGAAAACTAGTAAAATTTTGGACAATGGGCGTGGCACCGCCCACTTTTAAAAGAAGGTAATATAAAATTTTTGCAAGCTGTAATTTGGCAGTCGTTGAAGATATCATGATGAAATTTGCCAGGAACGTTACTCCTATTGCTATATGTTTGCTTAATAAAAATTAACAAAATCGGAGAACGACCACGCCCAGTTTAAAAAAAAAAAATTTTTTAAGTCAAATTTTAACAAAAAATTTAATATCTTTACAGTATATAAGTAAATTATGTCAACATTCAACTCCAGTAATGATATGGTGAAACAAAATGCAAAAATAAAAGAAAATTTCAAAATGGGCGTGGCTCCGCCATTTTTCATTAAATGTGTCTAAGATACTTTTAATGCCATAAGTCGAACAAAAATTTATCAATCCTTGTGAAATTTGGTAGGGGCTTAGATTCTGGGACAATAACTTATTTCTGTGAAAAAGGGCGAAATCGGCTGAAGCCACGCCCAGTTTTTATACACAGTCGACCGTCTGTCCTTCCTCTCGGTCGTTAACACGATAACTTGAGCAAAAATCGATATATCTTTACTAAACTCAGTTCACGTACTTATCTGAACCCACTTTGTATTGGTATAAAAAATGGCCGAAATCCGACTATGACCACGCCCACTTATCCGATATCGAAAATTACCAATAACGAAAAAAATGCCATAATTCTATACCAAATACGAAAAAAGGGATGAAACATGGTATTTGGATTGGTTTATTGAAGCAAAATATAACTTTAGAAAAAAAATTTGTAAAATGGGTGTGACACCTACCATATTAAGTAGAATGAAATGAAAAAGTTCTGCAGGGCGAAATAAAAAACCCTTGAAATCTTGACAGGAATACTGTTCGTGGTATTATATATATAAGAAAATTATCGGTATCCAACAGATGATGTTCTGGGTCACCCTGGTCCACATTTTGGTCGATATCTGGAAAACGCCTTCACATATACAACTACCACCTCTCCCTTTTAAAAGCCTCATTAATACCTTTAAATTGATACCCATATCGTACGAACCCATTCTAGAGTCACCCCTTGTCCACCTTTATTGCGATATATCGAAAAAGCGTCCACCTATAGAACTAAGCCCCACGCCCTTTTGAAATACTCATTAACACCTTTCATTTGATACCCATATCGTACAAACATATTCTAGAGTCACCCCTGGTCCATCTTTATGGCGATATCTCGAAAAGTCGACCACCTATAGAACTAAGACCCACTCCCTTTTAAAAAGACTCATTAACACCTTTCATTTGATACCCATATCGTACAAACAAGGTCTAGAGTGACCCCTGCTCCACCTTTATGGCGATATCTCGAAAAGGCGACCACCTATACAACTACCACCACTCCCTTTTAAAACCCTCATTAATACTGTAACGATTTTGCTGCAAATCCTCTTATTTGCCCTTTTGCTAAGTTCGTATCGCTAAACTGTTGAATAAATAACTCCAATATTGAATAATGGAAAAATGGCCTTTATTAAAATACTTCACAATAACACTCAAACTGTGCAACGAATAGCTTAATAACCAAACTGATAGCTTAAATGAAACTGACTTTCAAAATAATACTGCTATTGCTCGCTAGATATCGTCTTAGTCGTAACTGCTTGACAACTCAAATCAAACTGAATTACTTCTTACTCGCTTGCCCCGCTTTTATAGTTTACGCTGCATACTTCTAGGCTCTTTGATTTCCAGAACTTACTAGTTGTTTCGGCTACAAAATCGCCAGCCACAACTACGTGCACAATTTATTTCTCTCTCTTGTGACAACTCAGATAAGATATATGCATGTGTTTGTAGTTTACAGTCTCCCGCACACACATAAGCGTATAAGTAAATTCATCGGTGTGTGACATCTCATCTCTCGCTGCCTTGTATGTAAATGTTGCTCGTCGGAATGTGTACATATGTGCAGACGCAATTATTGATTCGTTTATGTAGATACATAATGATTGAATTATTGATGTGAATTCACGTCACTGCTTAGCACCGGCCCGGAGACGGCAGCAATCCTCAGTTTTGCTAATATTCGTAACAATACCTTTAATTTGATACCAGTATCGTACAAACACATTCTAGAGTCACCCCTGTTCCACCTTTATGGCGATATCTCGAAAAGGCGTCCACCGATAGAACTAAGCCACACGCCCTTTTGAAATACTCATTAACACCTTTCGTTTGATACCCATATTGTACAAACGCATTCTAGAGTCACCCCGGGTCCACCTTTATGGCGATATCTCGAAAAGGCGTCCACCTATAGAACTAAGGCCTACTCCCTTTTAAAATGCTCATTAACCCCTTTCATTTGCTACCCATATCGTACAAACAAATTCTAGGGTCACCCCTGATCCACCTTTATGGCGATATCTCGAAACGGCGTCCACCTATGGAACTAAGGACCACTCCCTTTTAAAATACTCATTAACACCTTTTATTTGATACCCATATCGTACAAACAAGTTCTAGAGTCACCCCTAGTCCACTTTTATGCCGATATCTCGAAAAGGCGACCACCTATACAACTACCTACACTCCCTTTTAAAACCCTCATTAATACCTTTAATTTGATACCCATATCGTAGAAACACATTCTAGAGTCACCCGTGGTCCACCTTAATGGCGATATCTCGAAAAGACGTCCACCTATGGAACTAAGGATCACTCCCTTTTAAAATACTCATTAACACCTTTCATTTGATACCCATATCGTACAAACAATTTCTAGAGTCAACCCTGATCCACCTTTATGGCGATATCCCTAAATGGCGTCCACCTATAGAACTATGGCCCACTCCCTTTTAAAATGTTCATTAACCCCTTTCATTTGACACCCATATCGTACAAACAAATTCTAGGGTCACCCCTGGTCCACCTTTATGGCGATATCTCGAAACGGCGTCCACCTATGGAACTAAGGATCACTCCCTTTTAAAATACTCAGTAACACCTTTCATTTGATACCCATATCGTACAAACAAATTCTAGAGTCAACCCTGATCCACCTTTATGGCGATATCCCTAAATGGCGTCCACATATAGAACTATGGCCAACTCCCTCATAAAATACTCTTTAATACCTTTCATTTGATACACATGTCATACAAACACATTCCAGGATTACCCTCGGTTCATTTTCCTACATGGTTATTTTCCCTTATGTTGTCACCATAGCTCTCAACTGAGTATGTAATGTTCGGTTACACCCGTTAAAATTATAGTTACATCACTTTGAGCTGAAAATTTAAAAGGAGTTAGTTAATTACAGAAATGTATGATATACGAGCTATTTCACAATTTGCATCTGCAGCGAAGGCAGAATTTGCAAATGGCGCTTTGAATATAAAGTATACATTATTTAACTTACCTTTTTTTAATTTTCGTTAATTTTATATTAGTTTCTTTTGAGTTTTAATACTTTTTAGTGTTTTCTTTGTCTTAAGACAATAAGACGTAAGCTTACGCTGTTACTTCACCAAAAACCGAACACATAATGACACCGCGAGCGCAATCAGCAGTTTGGCGGCACAACGGAATGACACGAAAAGTATCGAACGGTAACGAACATGCAAACATTTTTTTTGCTCCTAATGCAGCATGAAATGAGTGCTCCTTTTTACAATTACTCCAAGTATTTTTGCTGGGTTATTTCTAAAATGATTCAAAGTTATCATTGCTTTTCTGACGGGTGCAAGATATGGCTAATAACTCCGAAATGCAATTAGAGAGAAAAGTTTCTTGTCTGTTCCATTACCTCTAGATGAGAGTACAGATGTGACTGATGTATCACAGTTCGCAATATACGTTAAAGGAGTAGACGCTAATTTAAATGTAACGGAACTCGACTTGGTATCTTTAAAACGACGACAGAGCCGGAAATTTTTGATGTTGTTGATTTTTGATGTAATAGGCGTAGACTGGAGTAAAGTTTTCAGTGTGGCAACTAATGGTGATAATGCGATGACAGATCGCAGCAGGCAGCCTTAACAGAAAAATTTCTCTTACTCGAACTTTCCTACTTAATTGGCGCTTAACCGTTCAAACGGCTATTGCCATCCACCAAAGCGCCAGTCGCTTCTTCGCTCTGCTAACTGGCGCCAGTGAAGTCGTGCCCGCCCTCTTCATCCTTCATTCAAATAGCATGGTCAAGGCAGCGTAGCCGCTGCGTTTTAGTTGGCTGGACTTTGTTGATGTCTGCGTAAAGAACTTCTTCGGTGTTCGCCGTCGCCAACGCGTAAAGGTCCGAAAATATTTCGAAGAACTTTTCTCGCGAACACTCCTAGAGCCGCTTCATCTGATGTTATCATAGTCCCTGGCTCTGCACCATATAGCAGGACGGGTACGAAAAGAACTTGTAGGGCATGATTTTCATTTGCCAAGAAGTACCTGCTGTCATCGAACAAAGAGTCAGCGCATATGCGCCTTGGAAACAACGCTACTGTTGGCAGCCATAATTTCGAAATAGTAAAAGACTTCGTTTATTTAGGAACCAGCATCAACACTAGCAACAACATCAGCTCTGAAATCCGGTGAAGAATCACTCTTGGCAATAAATGCTACTTTGGACTAGGTAGGCAATTGAAAAGTAAAGTCCTCTCTTGCTTACTTACTTACTTACTTAATTGGCGCTTACCCGTTTAAACGGCTATGGCCATCCAACAAGGCGCGCCAGTGCTCCTTCTCTCTGCTGATGTTGCTGTTTGTGTTATGTGGAGTGGTTGTCAAAGCCCAAATTCGCTAACTCTTTGTTTGATAAGAGCAGGTACTTCGTTTCGTCCTTACTCACCATCAAAGCTATATTTTCCACTTTTCTTTTTAGTTAGGAGTAAGTAGAACTTACGGCGCGGGTGTGGACAATGGGTATCATTGTCGTTAGCATACGCCAGTAGTTGCACGATTTTATAGAATATCGTTCCAGAACGATTAAGTTCTGCAGCTGGTATAATTTTCCCCAGCGTTAATTTAAAGAAGTCAGATAGAGGGTCACCCTGCCTAAAACCTTATTTAGTTACGAACTGCTCGGAGGGGTCCTTCCCAATTCTGTCTGAGCTGATGGTTGCATGGTCGCATAAGTTTTGCGGGGAATGCCAAATTCAGACATAGCTTCTTTTCGTGCTGTCGAAGGCGGAATTAAAATCGACGATGAGGTGAAGTGTGTCAACGCTTTTTTCCCGTTTTTTTTTTTCAAGATAAGGTCCAATCCATTAACAAGGCTGATTCCGCGATAGTTGGCGCAGTTTGCAGATCCCCTTGTGGACTGGTTATTTAGATTCCAATCTTCGGGCATAGACTCGTCCTACATTTTTTTTTTGTAAAGAAGCTGATGGATGTGCCTTACCAACTTCTCGCCGTCGCAAATGAAAAGCTCCGCAGGTAATGCATCTGCGCCCGCGACCTTTTTTTTAGCCTGGTTATTGTTATTCTGACCTCGGCATAATCGGTTTCGGGGACATTAATTCCATCATACATCGCTGTCTCCATTTACGAGAGAAGTGTTCCCTCCATTATCTAAGTACACTCTGCCCATCGGTTACAAGGTCGCCGTTTTCGTTCTTACTAGAATTTGCCCCCGATTTAAGACCTTCCGTTTGCCGCCGAATTTTCTGGTAGAATTTGTGGACGTTATTCCTGATGGCTAGCAACTCCAGTTCTGCGCACTCACGCCTTTCTGCCTCTGTTTGTTTCTTCCTGAGAAGGCGTCTCGCTTCCCCTTTCTGTTTCTTGTTGCGCTCACTTTGAACGTAGCCCTGTAGGCGGCGTTTTTTCTTTCGGTTATGCTCTCATTGCTCCTTGATTGCGTGTATTTCGATCGCGGGACCGCCATATAGCTTGATGAATATTCTCATGCATGAACCTCGCCGTGGATATGACCACGTTTCGAGCACTGGCAAATTCGACCAGCCTCAGTTCTTTAGGATAAGTTTCATTGTGTACGCTGAACTTTCCGATTTTGGTGCCAAAAACATCTTCTTTGCCCACCCTGTCGTTAAAGTCGCCAAGCACGACTTTCATAGAAAGCGGCTTTCACCTCATCGTCGGTTCATGGGCGCAGATGAATGATATATAGTACATTTTGCTTTTATTTGGATAGCAGCGAATCCGACGATGGAGCTGCGTTTATTTGTATGGCCAGTTCAGTAGATGTCTAATTTTTTTTATCTATTTTCCTTGCTTCGTCCGTCGCATTTCTTGGATGGCGGTGATGTCGGACTTTGCTTTGAAGAGGACATCAACCAGCCGGATATCTGCACCAATCCCACATCGTTGCCCTTTAAACGTTTTCCATGGTCGTCACCAGTTAAGGGTTGTCCTCTTATCCGAGGCTTTGTTGAGTTTTTAATTGTAGTGTGGTTGGACGTAGCGGGTCCCAATCTCGACTGGAACAGCGATTATATTTCTGTTCAGTTCCTGAGTGTTAGAAGTGAGGATATGGATATTCCATATTGCTCAGAAACTCACTGGTTAATCCGTGGAGGTAAATTTAAAAAGAAATTCTTTTGCCGTCATTGAATTCAGATTTTCCGGTAATTTCTGACAGCTGAAGCTCTTTACTTTGAAACTAATTTTATTACCCTTCTCGTAACAGATTTTTAAAAATAAAGTTTTCCCTGAACTCAATGATCTTGGCTGCATAGCGGACCTCACCTTTTTAACGAACATAACCGAACACCTGGACATATTAAATTTAACGCTACAAGATAAGATAACCTTGTATTCGATTTGAATGATGCGATCAGAAGCTTTAAAATAAAGTCCGGATTGTGGAACATAATTTAAAAATTTACTCTTGACTATTTACTTCAAATTTCCTTCAAATGATAACCAGGCATCAGGACACTCTTGCCGAAATTGGGCTAATTTAATAAATTTTGTAGAAGGACATATCTAAAGTTTACTTTTGCTGTACTATTAGAAATATTATTTCCTTTTGCATTGATGTTTGAATTTTCTGCAATGTTCTGATTCATTTTGTAATTTATATCAAATTTAATTCAACAAAGCTCGATTGACTGTTTAATATGATTATCTTGTAAGGGACTAGTTTGTCAAACAAATGTAAAAAATAGATTAACGCTACGTGGTGCATGCAGCATTGTATCACTTCTGTTTTTTTTTTTTTTTTTTGTATTTTACCTATTTTGACAGCATTTTTTATGACTACAATGAAAACAAGTAAGGAAGGTTAAGTTCGGGTGTAACCGAACATTACATACTCAGTTGAGAGCTATGGTGACAACATAAGGTATTAAAGAGTATTTTATGAGGGAGTGGGCCATAGTTCTATAGGTGGACGCCATTTAGGGATATCGCCATAAAGGTGGATCAGGGTTTACTCTAGAATTTGTTTGTACGATATGGGTATCAAATGAAAGGTGTTAATGAGTATTTTAAAAGGGAGTGATCCTTAGTTCCATAGGTGGACGCCGTTTCGAGATATCGCCATAAAGGTGAACCAGGGGTGACCCTAGAATTTGTTTGTGCGATATGGGTATCAACTGAAAGGGGTTAATGAACATTTTAAAAGGGAGTGGGCCTTAGTTCTATAGGTGGACTCCTTTTTGAGATACCGCCAGAAAGGTGGACCAGGGGTGACCCTAGAATTTGTTTGTACGATATGGTTATCAAACGAAAGGGGTTAATGAACATTTTAAAAGGGAGTGGGCCATAGTTCTATAGGTGGACGCCATTTAGGGATATCGCCATAAAGGTGGATCAGGGTTGACTCTAAAATTTGTTTGTACGATATGGGTATCAAATGAAAGGTGTTAATGAGGATTTTAAAATGGAGCGATCCTTAGTTCCATAGGTGGACGCCTTTTCGAGATATCGCCATTAAGGTGGACCAGGGGTGACTCTAGAATGTGTTTGTACGATATGGGTATCAAATTAAAGGTATTAATGAGGGTTTTAAAAGGGAGTGGTGGTAGTTGTATAGGTGGCCGCCTTTTCGAGATGTCGGCATAAAGGTGGACCGGGGGTGACTCTAGAATGCGTATGTACAATATGGGTATCGAACGAAAGGTGTTAATGAGTATTTTAAAAGGGCTTGGGTCTTAGTTCTATAGGTGGACGCCTTTTCGAGATATCGCCATAAAGGTGGACCAGGGGTGACTCTAGAATGTGTTTGTTCGATATGGGTATCAAATTAAAGTTATTAATGAGGGTTTTAAAAGGGAGTGTTGGTAGATGTATAGGTGGCCGCCTTTTCGGGATATCGGCATAAAGGTGGACCAGGGGTGACTCTAGAATGCGTTTGTACAATATGGCTATCAAACGAAAGGTGTTAATGAGTATTTTAAAAGGAGTGGGCCTTAGTTCTATAGGTGGACACCTTTTCGAGATATCGCCATAAAGGTGGACCAGGGGTGACTCTAGAATATGTTTGTACAATATGGGTATAAAACGAGAGGTGTTAATGAGTATTTTAAAAGGGCGTGGGGCTTAGTTCTATAGGTTAACGCCTTTTCGAGATATCGCCATAAAGGTGGACCAGGGGTGACTCTAGAATGTGTTTGTACGATATGGGTATCAAACTAGAGGTATTAATGAGGGTTTTAAAAGGGAGTGGTGGTAGTTGTATAGGTGGTCGCCTTTTCGAGATATCGGCTTAAAGGTGGACCAGGGGTGACTCTAGAATGCGTTTGTACAATATGGGTATCAAACGAAAGGTGTTAATGAGTATTTTAAAAGGGAGTGGGCCTTAGTTCTATAGGTGGACGCCTTTTCGAGATATCGCCATAAAGGTGGACCATGGGTGAATCTAGAATGTGTTTGTACGATATGGGTATCAAATTAAAGGTATTAATGAGGGTTTTAAAAGGGAGTGTTGGTAGTTGTATAGGTGGTCGCCTTTTCGAGATATCGGCTTAAAGGTGGACCAGGGGTGACTCTAGAATGCGTTTGTACAATATGGGTATCACACGAAAGGTGTTAATGAGTATTTTAAAAGGGAGTGGGCCTTAGTTCTATAGGTGGACGCCTTTTCGAGATATCGCCATAAAGGTGGACCATGGGTGAATCTAGAATGTGTTTGTACGATATGGGTATCAAATTAAAGGTATTAATGAGGGTTTTAAAAGGGAGTGTTGGTAGTTCCATAGGTGGACGCCGTTTCGAGATATCACCATAAAGGTGGACCAGGGGTGACCCTAGAATTTGTTTGTACGATATGGGTATCAAATGAAAGGGGTTCATGAGCACTAGTATCGCCTATGGTCGAAATTCGACCAATTTGTATTTTTTTAAATTTTCGATTCAGTCAACTTGCATTTAAATAATAATAAACTAAGTTGAAATAAAAGAATAAAAAAAAATAAAAAATAAAAGAATACATAATAAAATAAAATAAGAAATAAAATAAATTAGCATAAAAGACAATATAAAAAATGTAATGTTATATTTTTGTAGGAAATTTATTATTTTTTGTTCAGTATAAGACGTACTTTATCTAAAATGATGATTAAATCTGCAAATGCAAAAACATTTTCGGGCAATTTGCCATTAATTGTTATAAATAAATTTAGTGAGTTTGAACAAAAGTTGACTCATTATTTGTGACTTCATGTTTTTTTGAAAACAGCTAAAATAAAAAACAAAGGATATGTTAAACAAAGACCTATTCATTTACGTGTAAGTAAAATTTGTCCAAAAAAATAAGCCGGTTAAGTTATGACTTCTCTTTAAAGTCTTTTTGTGCGCTAACAATTATTCTATAACAATTTTTTAAGGATTTTGGTATAGACCAATATAGGCAAGTGGCAACAATGGGAAACAACATTTTATTTGAACTGAAAATGAGTGAGGCAGTAGTTCTCTCACCGTTTGGCACGTACGAATATGTACATATGTAGATGAAACATTTGAGCAACGCGACAATGCAGCTTTTGGAATTTCGAATTCAGGGAGTTTGTGAACATAATGGGTCCTACAGATGGCAATTTCGATATTTGCACAGATTTTCGAATTTACAAAAAACTTTTTCTATTAATTATCAACAAATAGAGTTTGTTAACAAAAATAGGCATATGCACTGGGGCTGATCCTTACGAATCGATTCATATAACCTTTATATGATTTTACGTACGCTGACTATGCGAAACAGCCTGTCAATTGATTGTATGGAAATTTTGTTAGCGTATTAATATATAGATTTTAAAAGGGACTGGGCCTTAGTTCTATAGGTGGACGCCTTTTCGAGATATCGCCATAAAGGTGGACCCGGGGTGACTCTAGAATTCGTTTGTACAATATGGGTATCAAACGAAAGGTGTTAGTGAGTATTTCAAAAGGGCGTGGGGCTTAGTTCTATAGGTGGACGCCTTTTCGAGATATCGCCATAAAGGTTGACCAGGGGTGACTCTAGAATGTGTTTGTACGATATTGGTATCAAATTAAAGGTATTAATGAGGGGTTTAAAAGGGAGTGGCGGTAGTTGTATAGGTGGTCGCCTTTTCGAGATATCGCCATAAAGGTGAACCAGGGGTGACTCTAGACCTTGTTTGTACGATATGGGTATCAAATGAAAGGTGTTAATGAGTCTTTTTAAAAGGGAGTGGGCCTTAGTTCTATAGGTGGTCGACTTTTCGAGATATCGCCATAAAGGTGGACCAGGGGTGACTCTAGAATATGTTTGTACGATGTGGGTATCAAATGAAAGAGGTTAATGAGTATTTTAAAAGGGCGTGGGGCTTAGTTCTATAGGTGGACGCCTTTCGATATATCGCCATAAAGGTGGACAAGGGGTGACTCTAGAATGGGTTTGTACGATATGGGTATCAAATTAAAGGTTTTAATGAGGCTTTTAAAAGGGAGTGGTGGTAGTTGTATATGTAAAGGCGTTTTCCAGATATCGACCAAAATGTAGACCAAGGTGACCCAGAACATCATCTGTTGGATACCGCTAATTTATTTATATATATAAAACCACGAACAGTATTCCTGCCAAGATTTCAAGGGTTTTTATTTCGCCCTGCAGAACTTTTTCATTTCATTCTACTTAATATGGTAGGTGTCACACCCATTTTACAAATTTTTTTTGTAAAGTTATATTTTGCGTCAATAAACCAATCCAAATATCATGTTTCATCCCTTTTTTCGTATTTGGTATAGAATTATGGCATTTTTTCGTTTTTGGTAATTTTCGATATCGAATTTCGGATTCGGCCATTTTTTATACCAATACAAAGTGAGTTCAGATAAGTACGTGAACTGAGTTTAGTAAAGATATATCGATTTTTGCTCAAGTTATCGTGTTAACGGCCGAGCGGAAGGACAGACGGTCGACTGTGTATAAAAACTGGGCGTGGCTTCAGCCGATTTCGCCCTTTTTCACAGAAATAATTTATTGTCCCAGAATCTAAGCCCCTACCAAATTTCACAAGGATTGGTAAATTTTTGTTCGACTTATGGCATTAAATGTATCCTAGACAAATTAAATGAAAAAGGGCGGAACCACGCCCATTTTGCAATTTTCCTTTAATTTTGCATTTTGTTTCACCATATCATTACTGGAGTTGAATGTTGACATAATTTACTTATATACTGTAAAGATATTAAATTTTTTGTTAAAATTTGACTTAAAAAAATGTTTTTTTAAAAGTGGGCGTGGTCGTTCTCCGATTTTGCTAATTTTTATTAAGCATACATATAGTAATAGGAGTAACGTTCCTGCAAAATTTCATCATGATATCTTCAACGACTGCCAAATTACAGCTTGCAAAAATTTTAAATTACCTTCTTTTAAAAGTGTCCAAAATTTGACTAATTTTCTATTCAGCGTCATCAGTTCAACTCACCTACCAAGTTTCATCGCTTTATCCGTCTTTGGTAATGAATTATCGCACTTTTTCGGTTTTTCGAAATTTTCGATATCTAAAAAGTGGGCGTGGTTATAGTCCGATATTGTTCATTTTAAATAGCGATCTGAGATGAGTGCTCAGGAACCTACATACCAAATTTCATCAAGATACCTCAAAATTTACTCAAGTTATCGTGTTAACGGACAGACGGACGGACGGACGGACATGGCTCAATCAACTTTTTTTTCGATCCTGATGATTTTGATATATGGAAGTCCATGTCTATCTCATTCCTTTATACCTGTACAACCAACCGTTATCCAATCAAAGTTAATATACTCTGTGAGCTTTGCTCTACTGAGTATAAAAATATAAGAATATCAAAACCTCACCTATGGTGGAATAACCAGGTAAGCCGTCAATTGTCTCGCTCTAAATTCTTCTTTGTTCTGTCATTCGGCTATCTCAGAATTTTTACCAATGTTGTCCCCGAAAAAGTGTTGGTTTTTGCATTTTTCAGGAGTAAAATACGCCACTTTTAGTACTTTTTTCACATAAATTATTAGGTGAATATCGCTGGACCTTTACTGGATTTAATTACAGAGATGCATCATTTGGTGTTAGCTTCCATTAGTAAGGCCGTGCTAAACTAATATGTCCATATTTTTGATGTTTTCATTATATATGTTTAATTTGTTCTCAAAAAATTGAAACAGGTCATTGTTGAAACAAACTATTTGCATTCACGTCGTAACCAACCAAGGATCTCCCCTGCCCAGTGCTGGTGAAGACTTTCAAAGAATGTTTTTCTCATTCCTGCCAGATCACCAAAATTGTCGTATTATACCTTATTTTGAAAATACCTCGCTAAAACATTAGTCTTCTAAATAAAAAAAAAATTGTAACTCAGTGTTGCTGTTTTTCCCTATAATCAGACCACTAAAATGAGATGAATGTTACGCTTAAGAATTGTAATTTAGAATATATGAATCCAGGTCGCTTCGGATCAGCATCTTCTGGTCCTAGGATTCAAGGATTTGACAAGCGCAATACAAAGCTTTATAGCTTCAAAGTTTCTACAAACCAATTGTCAACCTCACCCACGCGAGACAATATGAATGAATCCTACACATATTTAGCAGGCGTGGCCCTGGTGACCCCAAGTTCCTTATGAGGGGTGGAGAGGCGGGATGGCCTAGAAGGTTTATTGTGGTCACATTAATCATTCCCGGCAAAAGACCATCAACATCGATAAAACTCCCCAAAACCTTCGGCGAGTGTCTTTATCATTAATGCAACAACAACAACAACATGTTCTGGTTCTAGGCCGACTGCCGCTGGGCTAGTATATGCCGTGACATATTTTGATAAATAATAACTTGGTAACACTAGTAATACATCGTGAATTCAACTGTCAAGAAATTTTGGGGTCTTCTGATTAAATTTGATATTTTTATTTGGAGGAGCATATGTTTTACTCCCGACTCTCAACGGCAAATCAACCAAGCAGATGAACATGTCAAAGAATTTTAAGGGATGGAAATACATTTAAGAGTATCACGATCATTTCCAAGTGTGACTGTAAAACTTTTCATCGAACCCGAAACCCATTTAAGTTCCGCAAAAGCAGAAAAGTTCAATTAAATAACTGACGTACATACCTACAATATATGACTAACACATGTCACTTTTATGTCTGCTTTTTCAATGAAAGTTTCAAATGCAGTTGAAATTGAGGTCAGTTTGCTAAAGTAAAAGTAAAGTAATGTAAACTCGCACTGGTACTTTATATTCAATTTTGCATTTGCAGTTTCTGTAGTAGTTTTCGTAGCAAGGTCTTTATTTTTCTAGACCTATTTTTTCAAAGAATTCTACCCTCTTCGGACCGTAGAAAATATATCCCTAGCGTACATCTTCTGTCTTTTTTCATTTACTTCACCTGGTGATTCCACAATGAACCCCACCGTACCTATTTCAATAAAACCGAACACACAAGACATTCTAAAAATTCAAATGAATGAATGCCAAAATAATGCTGTGCTTTCAGACGTATTGATAAGTGGAGTTCCCCAAATCCCTAATGAAAATTTAAGCGAAGTGTTTGATAGAATATGTCGCATTGTCCAAATAAATGCATCGCCTATACGCTCTGCCGCTCGCGTTCGTAAGAGCAAAACTGGTAGCTCGCCCATAATAATAAAATTAAATTCGCCCATTGGCCGCTCTTTGCTTTTAGGATCAATTGCAATGTTTTGTAAATCCAGCAAGAGACCAATTGCTCTTAATGATATTGGGCACGCCAAAAATGGTAAAATCTTTGTGTATGAATGCCTAACCAAGCACAACCGCAAGATATTAACCCCTATTCTGCATTTCGATTACGTTCCCGTTCTACGCTCCGCTTTAATCGAAGTTGGGTATTCTGCATTACGACGGAATCGTACCGAGAAGAGGAAGCCCAATGATTTTTCGAAATCAGCTGTTTGTGCGGAATGTGTGAACATTGGAACAAAATAAATTAAAGAAAAGTTGTAAAAAACACTGAAAAAGGTTTATATTTTATTATCCACGCCATTTTGTACAAAAAAAGCAATATAATACGTTGCAGTGTTATATTTTTTTGAGTGAAATGCTTTCATAATTGTACGTGTGTTTTTGTCGTTCTTTTGGCCAATTCCCTGCTGTCGCCTCCAAGTTTTGTTAAAACGGATTCCTGCACGAATATAGTTGACATTTTCTGAATTTTATGGAATCTAATTTCATTGCACTGGCCTAAAATACTTTATAAAGATTTATTTATTCTTTCCGCAAGGATTGTTTACGTTTTCGCTTCACCTTCCTCTGCTCCGGCAGCTTGCTTTGGCATATAACTGGACCCAACGAACAGACACAAATTTTAGCTGTCTATTATAATGGAATCAATAGCCGCGGCATTATTTGTGGAGTTGGAAAGCAACGCATACGTAAATGGCCAAGCGAGAATGGAGAGGCAAATATTGCGAGATTTTTGTAATCCATTTGAGATGAGTGCCGAATTGTAAGAAATTGAACTTAAAAGTGGTAAAGTTTAATGTTTTATTTTCTTATTTAGGTTCAAAAAAAACTTTCGACTTAATAAGGATGCTTTCAAGTATGTGTTAGATACTTTTGCGGGGCAAATACGTCCAAGGACTTCGACACACATTGGGGATTAAGCACTAATTTCATTCAAAACCACTTACAGGTACGAAAAATCAACCGATTGCAACAATGTTTACACAGAAATTTTCGTAATTGAATTCTGAAGAGACTCACATCGCTTGATTCTTCAAATTAATTTGTTTATTAAACAATTTGTTGCAAAATAGCCTACTCTTTGCAGAACTTTATATTATAATACGCATTTATGTGTCATTTTCGTGACGTACAATTTTTGCTCAATAATTAAGAGAATGATATACACTTTAAGAGACAGTAGGTATTGCTAATTGGCATTCGTTTTGCAAAATTAATTTGTTTAAAAAATTTTTTAAAGAAAATTTTGCAAAATTTAAAAAATCGGGCGATGTAAGTCTCTTCAGAATTCAATTACAAAAGTTTATGTACAACAATGATTAAAATCGGTTAATATTTGTGATATGTAGGTGGTTTTGAAAAGTTCGGCCCCAATGTGCGACATCGACACGTTGTTTTTGACCTGGAAACATATAAAAAACAGTCATAATCAAGCCTTTTACGTTTCTAACAAGTTTTACTTACATTTTTGTTAAAATTCTGTTATAAATTAATAAAAAAATAAAAAATAAAAATATTTTTCCGCCAACTAATTTGCAACTTAGAAAAACGGAACTACGATCGAAATGCAGAATACACAAAATAGAACGATTCGAAGTTGGATTGAAAAATAAAATAATAAATATATGTAAGGCGCGATAACCTCGGAAGAGATTTTAGGCCCAGCTTCTCTTCCAATTTGCATCGTGCTCCTTTTAATTTTTCCTACAAATTGGCGGCACGGGACCTACATGTTTTTATGCCGACTCCGAACGGCATCTGCAAGGCAGATGAGTTTTCACTGAGAGCTTTTAATAGCATAAATACACTGTGCATTCGAGAAGTATGTTTTGTATATATGTTAATTTCTATATTCATTGTTATGCTGAAAGACCATTGCTACCATTACAAAGCGAACGGCGCAAAGCGGGTCTATCCATACTACCCATTTCGATTTCGCAGATTCTGAACCAATAGAACTAAATCTAGTAGAAACAGTCAAAGTTAGCACAACAACATGTAAACGTTAAGCTGACGCGCAAATTCCCTGCAAGATTGACACATCGAAAGTTTATATGTCTGACTTTGAATACTACGGACCAGAGTTGCAGAATAATTACTCTCCACGTACCATGCAAGACATATTTAGAGATGCTATCCCGCCGGAAACGACCTAAACTTGGTAGCATGTTTACTGGTGTCTACAAGTCGACTGATTTATTTTCCATTGATTTTGAGTTCGTTATAGAAATGGACGGAACTGAACTGAAGCTATCAGAGAAGACGCAACTGGAAAAGCTTTTGCGTATGCATTCAAATGTATTTGGAACATTGTGTGAGCTAACACCATATGCACAGCATTTCATAGACACTGGAGATCATGCACCAAAAGCTTCACCACCGTACCGTTTGTCTTTTCCTAAATTACGCGAACTAAAATGCGAAATAACGAAATTGCTTGAAAACGACATCGTCGAGGAAGCAGATTCGCCATGGTCTTCTCCAAAAAAGACGGAGGTACGCGTGTATGTGTCGACTACCGGAAAATTAATTCGATAACTACTCCAAACAGTTACCCCTTGCCACGTATGGATGACTTACTCCACTTCGCAAAAAGTGCCAAATTTATGACAACATTGGACCTCCAATGTGGATATTTTCAAATAGCTGTTACTGGAAAGGACAGAGATAAGACATGTCTCATAACGCAATTTGGTATATATAGATTTAAGCGTATGCGTTTTGGTCTTCGAAATGCTCCCGCAACCTTTCAACGACTCATCGATCGCTTCATATCTACCTTTCCAAATGTGCAAATACTTGCGCACCTAGATGACATAATTATCAGTTCATCCACGTTCTCTGATCATTTGGAAGATTTGAATACAGTACTTGAGAAGCTTGAAAAGTTCAAGCTACGCGTAAATCTTAGTAAATGTAGATTCTGTTGTTCAGAAGTAAAATATCTAGGCCATGTGCTCACAACAGAAGCTATCAACGTCGATCCCGATAAAACGTCTGCTATTATGCTAAGGAAGGAGTCACGTAACTTAAAGGAACTGATATAATTCTTGGTATCTCCGTTTTATAGATCGTTTTGTAGAAGTCATTATACCGCGCACAGAGCTAATGAAAAAGAACCATGTATGGCAATGGTGTGCACCACAAATTGAAGCATTTAATCAGCTAAAAGAGCTGCTGGTAAACCCTCATATTTTAAAGCAAGCTGAAGATAATGTTCCCTTCGTATATAAAAACTGATGCGAGCGCTTACGCATTAGGTGCAGTATTACTTCAAGGAGAGAAAGAAGACGAACACCCCATAGAGTACGCCAGTCGATTGTTAACATCAGCTAAACGGAACTATTCCACAACGGAGCGCGAAGCCTTTGCTATCGTCTGGGCCTGTTCAAAATTTCGAGGATATATTGAAGGTGCTGAGATTCGCTTAAAGACAGACCACCAACTTTTGAAATAGTTACTGAGCATGAAATCAGCTACTGGTCGCGCTGCATGATGGGCGTTACAGATTCAATCGTATAATTTTCAAATAGAGCATACCCCAGGCAAAAGCAACTCCTTAGCTGATATGCTCTCGAGACCGACGTGCGATACAGAGGATCAGCAATCATTAAATTGTATATGTGCTTTCTATGCAGATTTGCCTCATAAGAAATCTAGCGAACTACGAAATAAGCAGCTCAAAAACGATCACCTCGAAAGCCATAAATTCTTTAGAGAACGTCGATGAAGATATTGCCTTATGGAGCAATTGCAGTTACCTCCTCAACGACAGAGTATTATATCGGTATGCAAATGACGACTCCGACTAATATCATGACAAAATTACTGCAGGCCATTATGGAGCCGAAAAAACAATTGACAGAATTGCTAAACGTTACTTTTGGCCAGGGATGCGTACCGAAATAACTAAGCATGTGAGAACCTGTGTTGAATGCCAACGCTATAAAGCAACGAACACCAAACCTATGGGTTTACTCAAAACCACGAGTAGCAAACAAATATTTGAAGTTGTGTTACGAGCCCCTTCAGCCTCTTCCTTAAGATGAGCTTGCCTAGCGGGTTGGTAAAAGTGGTGTGTGCACTGGCATTGATGCGGGAGCTTCAGCCTGGGGAGGGTTCGAAACACTTTTACCGAACCAAGCCATCATCTGTCAGCTTGGGGGGCGAACAAGAACATTAACTTTGTACACTAACGAAAAGCTACCGCAAAGCCTGAGTACCACCAATTATGCCTGGAAAACCCCATACCTAGCAGCGCGTATTTTATTTTAGCGGCTGCTCTTAACCCACCCTACCATGGCTTTAAAGCTGTTAATAAAGCCCCAAAAGACCAACCACACTACTATGGAATTAAACCAACACAATTAAATTTACAATTTCATATTTACAAATTTTTATTACGATTCAGCTCATTCTCCTTATAGGTTAAAGAAATGTAAACGTATGAAAGACTTGGTGTATGTGGCAATCTAATTGTAAAACTAGTTACAAAAAGATCTTAATTATATCCGTAACAACTAACCTCTTTTTTGCTAGGGTATTGATCAGAAAGAAGAACTAACCTACCTCAACAATACGTACATTATATATTTTTTGAGTTCGATGACCTTGCCTCTCACGAGAACTTGGAGTTTAAGTAGAAAGATTAAGAAACCAAAAAAAATTATTCCTCTAATTCAGATATCGGCGTTTCATACATCTTAAGATGGTGAGCAACTCCCACAGATAGCCTACGCTCTTTGTTTAGTAAATGGTTCAGTCTGCAATGAGCAATTGGCGTGTCAACATCGAGTGTTGGTATCGCTAGTTGCGCAGCGAAAAATATATGCACGTATTTACGTAAATACATTTTATTAATATGATATAATTTAACTAATTTAATATGAAAAAATGCAGCAGGATCTAATAGAGAAACTGTAAATTTAGTTTGAAAATAATACTAAAAATTCTCGAAATTTGGCGAATTTTCATCAAAATTCTTAATTTTTTAGTGTATATATAGTTTTGTTGCCCATTTATTTCTAGAACAATCAGGTGTCAGTCTTAAATTCGTAAAGATTAATAGTAATAGTAAAAAACGTATGTATTTATTAGGAAAGTTTTAGGGATCTATTTTTATATGCAAGTGGAATTTAAAGTAGTAAGTAAAAGATAATAAAAATATTTTAAGGACTACCTTTATAAAAATTGATCAAAAAGCAGGTCTTGATGAAATTCCTATCAAGCAGCATAAAATATTCGCTTGCCATTGTGCGCACCAATAATTTATTATTTATTGTGTGCTTAGCCGTTGCAGTCTAACAAGCGAATGATCAGTGAATCAATTGGTTCGCGCGATCAAAGCGCTCTCACTAATACATCCACACAACATTTTTGCAGACATCATAGCGGAATGATACAGGTGGCAGCATGGTGACATACCTACAAACATAAATACAAATTCCATGTACTTTGTTTTTGTAAATTCGATGGACAAATGTCAAAATCGTACTGCGCCGGAAGTTGATGTATCAAATCAAATAAAAAAAGTTTGTAATCAGCTGTTCCATGCTGCCACCTTGTATCGTTGCGCCATGGCCGACACTTGCTCTAATTCTCTTGGTTTTGCAAAGAAATGATTCAAACTCCACACGGGAGATGTGTATCCATATGTATGTACGAAGGACGTAAAGAAAAATGATGCGATCAACAAAAAAGAAAGCTTGCATCCATTTGCATATATGTACGTACATACATAATTTGGTTATGTATGTACATAATTTGGTTATGTATGTAAGTACATGGCAATTATGTTCTCTATCGTAGCATTTATGTATACTAAGTGGTTGGTGGATAAAATGGAATAAGTGAACTTACTTACATGTTTTCCAGTGGTAATGGTTTGCTTACTCCAACGCTGTCCCCCGAAACGAAGAAGGCCTTCCTTTCTTTGTACGTAGCTACTGGTATACGTTCATATGCTTAAAGATTATGATCAATTTTATCCAACCAAATTTACATTAGCAGTTATGTGGGGTTACTTCTCTAGCCAATATTGTATATATGGTTTGCGAAGGTCACATAAAAGGGGTCAAAGAATAACCGCCGCCGATAGGAGCGCCAGCAAAAAAAGTGAATTTAAGAGAACGGTGGGCAGTTGGAGCTAAGAGAGTCTACCAAACATTGGCAAATTCAATGTTTTGGTTTTTGATTTCTTCGATCTCTTTCTCAAAAGAGCGATCAGGAAATTAATAAAATGGATGACGATTTACAACATTTTGTGGAACTAGGTCAGTTTTAACAGCTGATCGTATGGTTTTCTTTTATGTTAATGTACATCGATTAGCTATGTTGTTAAAATGCAATAACATGGTTACAATAAAATGATCCTAATGTTCATGGTTCAAGGGTAAGTATAACGATTTGACAAATGGTGTGTATTGAGTAACTAATTAGAAGTTACTACAAATTCAATTAGCGTTATTTAGATACATAGGAACCTAGGAAAATGGTTACATTGTAATTTCTTTAAAAAAAAAAAGTATTTTCATTAGGATGTTCTTCTCCTCCCCTTCTTTGCTAATGGTATAATTATATGGAGTGAAGTTAAGTATTAATAAATATTTTCTTACTCTATTTAAAGGGTTACATAAGGGTAAGAATTAAGTTAAAATAGTGAAAGTAGGTATTATGGCAAATTCATTCCTTTGTGCTTAGGTATGTTTTCTATAATTATTTAGACTAAAAGGTAAATATAAAGGTAAGTATAAATTCAAGTTTTCAGGAGTGAATATTCAGGAAGGTAAGTTTAGTAGTGAGTATTAATTGAGGATGTTCATTGTAGGTTATAACAAGGTAAGTAGGCGCATGCACATATACATACATGCAACTGGAATCCAAATCCCTTGTTTTTCTTTTTACTTTATAACGCGGGTCTTCTAATTCTGGTCTCTGGTGATTTCGGATCTGAAATGGAAAACCGCCTTCTCCACTATTGGGTAAAACCGCGCTATTTATAAACTTAACTTTTACATGTTTAGGGTTTACAATTATAAAAGTTAAAACGTTCTTAAAAATTCATTATCAAAATGGTATATGAAATCTATATGTATGGCTGATCTATGCATGCACCCACGGTACATATACACTATTGGGTAAAACCGCGCTGGTTATAAACTTAACTTTTACATGTTTAGGGTTTACAATTATAAAAGTTAAAACTTTCTTAAAAATTCATTATCAAAATGGTTGCTTATAAGTTTTTGCCGGATCTGTGTAGGTCGAGAGGTTATGGTTTTGCTGGCTTCAGGAGTACCACCGCAGCAACACCAGCTTCACATTTATGTTTGCAGACCACTGTTCGATAGGTGCACGAGAGCCAAATCACTGTAGGAATCTTTATGCCGGTAACTGGATGCGGTGCCTATGAGGCTAGGACTTTTCGAAGTCTGGCGTATTATTTCGTTTATTTAAAACACACTACTACTTTATATAACCGCACTTAAACAAAAACTTGAACTTTTTACTGGAGTTGATTGATGTGTTCGTCAAGGAAGTTCTTCAGGAAAAGAACGCTCTTAAGCCCGGATATGAGCACGAAGCCCATATGGTGCTTATGCCAAATAGATTCTCGATACATTTTGTTATCAAAAATTATATGTTAACAGTGACAGACTGATGGAAGTTGCATTTAGACTAGTGTTAGATAGTACAGGGTGTAGCAACATCATCAAAAATTGCATATAAGCGGAAATGTACGAAATTAAAAAAAAGGTATATGAAAACTATATGTATGGCTGATCTATGCATGCACCCACGGTACATAGACCCTTCCCCCCCCCCCCCCCCCCCCCCCCCTCCCCCCCTCCCTTGAGTGTTGATGCGGTTGGTATTTTGCTTTTGTCTTTTTGAATATCCTTTTGATTATAAATAGCCTGTTTCCGGTGCACACGTCTTGTAACTCGTATAACAATTGCCTGTTTGTGCAACAACTGTTGCTTTGATGAACTTTGGAGCAAACTTTGCACAGAATTTCTTAGTGGCGTATTATCATCGTAATAGTTCCAGTAATAGTGCATACTCGTCATCATGCGACGACATCTGCTGGCCAAAAAGGGCATAGTAGGGAGTGCAACCTATTGATTGCTGAAAAGAGCTTCTTAATGCCTCTGCAATGCTTGGCAAGTGTTTGTCCCACAGAGCTTGGTCATCTTTTAAATAAGCTCTTATTCTAGCAATGATGGATCGTTAACTCATTCGCTGGCATTTGCTTGAGGGCTGTATAAGGCAGTGTAAACGTGTTTGATGCCCCGCTCGGCAATTAAGTTGTTGAACTGGGACGATTTAAATTGTTTCCCGATGTCACTAAAAACAATTTCGGGTGTTCCGAAAATAGCAAAAACGTTTTCTCGAAGAAAATCGCATATACCGACAGCGTTAAAATTCTTTACTGCTTTGAAAAGAGAAAATTTAGTACAGTGATCCAAAACAATAAAAATTCCTACATTACCTTGCTTTGAACGAGGGTAAGGACCGAGGAAATCGACGTAGAGTTTGTGGAAAGGACGCTGAACGGTGTATTGTGCTTACATAGGGGATCGCAGCGGAGCGTTGGTTGGTTTAGTTGACTTGCAGATTTAACAACTCCGGATGTAGTTCTTGACGTCAACCGTCATGTTTGGCCAATACAAGTTCATGCGTAGCCGTTCTAAGGTTTTGGAAATTCCTCCGTGGCATTTGTTGGCTGGCAATGGGCGTTCTGTAAAACGTGTTGAACCAGGGTTTTCGGGACCTATAGCCTCCAATTGTACACCGCTCGCTCAGAGTTACCGTTTGGATTTTCTGTCCTCTTATAGACACGATCATCAACTACTTGCAAATCAGGTAATCGGCTTTGATTATTTTCAACGTGTTTATTAATTGCTTATATTCTTCGGACTTAAACTCGGACGATTCTACATCAACTAACGGAGGGACCTCTAATTCATCGATTTCTTCAAAGTTTTGGCGGGATAAGGTATCGGGTACAACGTTTAACGAACCCTTTCTGTGCTCTATTTTGAATCTATAGCCTTGAAGTTTCAGTGACCATCGGGCTAGTCGGGTGGATAGGTCGCTTTGGCGCATCAGCCACTGACAATTTGCATAATCAGTCACAATCGTGAAATCCTGCCCTTCAACATACGCACTGAATTTTTTTTAGACTTAGCTTAGCTGCAAGGCATTCTAGCTCCGTCACGCTATAATTGCCCTGAGCCTTGTTCAGTTTTTGTGAAAAATCCCGACTTTCGTCACCTTTGTTGTCTGGGTCTGCTGCAGGATTACATAGACTCTGAGTGCCACCTACAACCTGACCTTGCTCAATGCGGCGCAGCCCTAAATTTTTCTGGCGGGTATTTGCGCCTGTACCTTTAAATTCTTTACTAGTACACTTGGCTCGGCATTGTGGACAAGAGTTGTTCTTTTTCAACCAGTTCAATAGGCATGCTCTGTGAAAGAAATGGGAGCAAGCCGTAGTTAAGATATCGTCGATATCTTCAAGGGCTTCTTGACAGATTGTGCAGCTATTAGCCTGTGGTGGCATCCATCCAGCACCCTGATTATGTGCCATGATAACAAGAGGGCTTAAGAAGAAAAAATCGAAAGAAAAGTAAATGCAAAAAAAAATTCGATCCTTCTAAAAAAATTCCAGGAAAGGAAGAATTCTCCAATTCCCTCTATACCAGATTCAAAAATGAGAAACGACAATAAGTAAATTTTTTACAAACTTTTTTTTTTGATTTCAATCAATTCATTATATCAGATTTACTAGTAAGATCGCTAAATTAGGTATTGGTTAATACTTTTGAAACCAAAAAAAATCGTTTCAAGATACTATCAACTCTCAAATCTGCACAAAAAAAATTATACAAAGTATCACAAAAATCGAAAAGAAACAAAAATCATCAAAAAGATGGTTGGTCTGACTTCCGCGTGGTGTGGCAGTCAGTTTGGTAGGGGCATTCCAGGTAAAATCAGAAATGAATACTCGAAGCTTTCGACCTAGAAACAGCGATAATGATTAAGGGGATAAACAAGAAACACTCGAAAATGGAATTTGAGATAAAATAGTTTGCCAGAACTTCACAAAGGTGTTAGATAATTACACTATCGGTTGGTTAGCTGACAGACAGACGAGCTAAAACCACAGTTCCAGATAGCTAACATCCAAACGCTCATGAAATGTGCAAAATCTTGACTCCTCTAAGGTATCTTCGAATAGGTACATTAGCTTCAGCGGTCAGATCCGTAGACATCAAGCCTTTAGGGTTCTGCAATTCCAGCGTCAGCTCTGAGCTACTCTGACTACCTAGACATGGCTTCAAAGAAACTATCAATTAAATTGGTCAAAACAAAAAGCATTTAGCTAAAGTTTCGCGATTCCAATCAATCGACTTTGATTCACAAAAAAATAAAAAAGGTCATATAAAAATTTCCAAAAAACGGATAGACAAAAAATATATATTCCAAGAGGGAATAATTGGTAGGGACCACAAGTCTTCGGCGACAACCTAGTACGCCACCGGTCGTCGATCAGTCGGTCCCTACTCGGCCGCCTTTTTTGTTACGAGCCCCTTCAGCCTCTTCCTTAAGATGAGCTTGCCTAGCGTGTTGGTAAAAGTGGTGTGTGCACTGGCATTAATGCGGAAGCTTCAGCCTGGGGAGGGTTCGAAACACTTTTACCGAACCAAGCCATCATCTGTTAGCTTGGGTCCGAACAAGAACATTAACTTTGCACACTAACGAAAAGCTACCGGAAAGCCTGAGTACCACCAATTATGCCTGGAAAATCCCATACCTCGCAGCGCGTATTTTATTTTAGCGGCTGCTCTTAACCCACCCTACCATGACCTTAAAGCTGTTAATAAAGCCCCAAAAGAACAACCACACTACTATGGAGTTAGACCAACACAATTAAATTTACAATTTCATATTTACAAATTTTTATTACGATTCAGCTCATTCTCCTTATAGGTTAAAGAAATTTAAACGTATGAAAGACTTAGTGTTTGTGGCAATCTAATTGTAAAACTAGTTACAAAGATCTTAATTATATCCGTAACAACTAACCTCTTTTTTGCTTGGGTATTGATCAGAAAGAAAAACTTACCTACCTCAACAATACATACATTATATAATTTATGAGTTCGACGACCTTGCCGCTCACGAGAACTTGGAGTTTAAGTAGAAAGATTAAGAAACCAAAAAAAATTATTCCTCTAATTCTCTTGGTTTTGCAAAGGATGATTCAAACTCCACACGGGAGATGTGTATCCATATGTGGGTCATTATTTTACAAATAGTACGGTTTTGTAGGAAAAAAAATTTCACTTTTTTAAAATTCACCAAATTTATTTCTGGGAATCTTTTCGTAATTTGAGTTAACACCTATATCAGGATTTTGTGAAAAAAAATTTTTTTTCAGAGATCTGCATGTGTTCAGATTCGATGGTCAAGCAAATTTAGGCAAATTTTCCCACACTCAAAATTCCATATCTTTGGTTACACTCACCGTATCTAATTCATTTTTGTTTCGTTTTGAAGGTAACAATATTTACTTTATAACTGCGTTTAAGAAATATTAAATTTTACAAAATCAAAATTTTTTTTTAAAAAAGTAAAATTTTTTTAACAATTATTACCAACATGTCCGACGAATATTTTTGAAAAAATATATATAATATGCGCTGAACTTTCATCTAAAAGAATAATTTTTATGCAGGATGGAGACTTGCAGCTTGCCTATACTTGTAGCAAGCAATACGTGCGTCACAAACATCCATTAATTTTTTTTCTTAACGAATGTATTTACATACATATATAGATATAAGGATAAAAATAAATAAATATTTTCTATTCTTTTCGTGATTTCATAAATTTTATTTTTATTGACAAATATAATAGGACTGCAGATACATTTGTAATTCAAGTAAAATACATCAAATACAAAATATTTTTTAATTTACAAATTTAAATTTATATTTCATAAAAATTATTTCATAACTTGAACTTCAATTGAATGTTCATCCAAAGAAAAGTGCTTCGCTCTTACTCTTCCTTCTGCCACTAGAATCATGCAGTGGTATGTCAACGTCCCTTTTACTGCTACAGCTTTCTTAAATCTATCTTCAAGGTTCTTTTCTTCTTCGTAGTACTCCTCGTTTTGCACATATTTAAATGAAATATTAGGTATGGCCCCTTTTGCCCAATCAAATAATTCTTTTGGCGTTTGAATTGGATTATTCACTCTCTGAAGACTTGCTCTAGCAGCCAATATTTTCAAAGTCCCTCCCAAGCAATCGCATACATTTTTTCCATGTGAAGTGGGGAAAAAGTGCCACTCTGCAGCCAACCAAAATATTTTTGATGATGGGTAAGATTAAGAAAATTCTTTTTGTTTTTATATTGTGCACTTGCCCCATCAGAGAAATATGTAATTTTGAAAATATTTTCGAAGTTATTTTTAACATATTCCACTAAGTATTTTTGAAATAAATGCACGGCAATTGTGTTGTGATGTAAGCAGTCAGAAATGACAACAAAGCTTTTCATACGAGTTTCTCCGCTTGAGTGTCTGCAATAAATGGCAAATGGATGAATTGTTGCCTGATTGTTATTCCAGTGAATTCCTTGAGCAGCATTTTGTACGACAAATGCATAGTTTTCGGAAAAATCACAGATAACGATGCATTCTTCTTCTAGTAAGGATTCTTTTTTGCCGTTCATAAACTCGTTTTGGCTTTTAACTAGGTATGAATGCAACAATAAATTTTTCAAACCGGACTCCAATTTTTGTTAGTATTCATCAACTGGAGATATCATTAGTTGCAAAGTGGTTCTGTCGACGTTCACCCATTGTCTGTAGGTTATATCCTCAATGAAGCTATCTTCCAAAATTGTTCTTATTTCGTCGATCAAATTCGTTGCACCGGGGCACTGGGAACATTTTCCGAAATAACAATTTGTTGATGCTTCAAGACAATCATACGTTGTAAACAGTCTTCATAGCTTTTTATTGGGTATATAGACTCAGCAGTCAGATGATTGATGTTAGGTCCTTCTACTAATAATTTGACGTTTTCATATATAGTGCAAACACATACTGAATGGGTACCACTTGAACCGGCTAAAACACAATGTTTTGGTCGCAAGACTGCAACTTTTGAAAAACTACACTTAACGTTAGGGTACTTTTCCTTAAAAAATTGATACAGCTCGCGTAAGTTTATTAACAATAGCCTCTTTTACATGTGAATGCGTTCATTATTAATTTTTGCTGAGACGAAATCTTTTTTTTTCCGGGCATCGCTCGACTCGACTGTTCATCAAGCTCATAAAATTGTGTTATCAAATCAACAACTTCTTTTTCTAATGACGGATGACTCTTGGGGTTCGCTTCGGCCAAAATTCCTTTCTTTTTTTTCTTCAGCAATTTTCTTAGCAACAGTTATCATATGAACTGTAGTAGTAGGAAAATGATACAGAATTTTTCGAAAGTCCAATCTTTACAAATAGTCAATATTTTTAGTTGTTTTGTTCGATCACTGGTGGCAGTAAATGCGTCTTTTAGAGTTTGCAATATTTCATTCCCATCATTTACCTCGAAGCAAACATTGTCATTATTAGGTAGGCCAATAATTTTTCCTGAAATTGCTTCAAAAACTTTCTGCATTTTTTCTGTCGAATAGTCTTTTTGATGAATCTTTTTTTCTGATTTGGTGAAACTCCGATTATTTCTTAGCCTCTGTTAATAAAATCAGTCGCCTCACACATTGCCTCTCTGTCTTTCTCAAATGATACAGATGTAGAACATTGTGGATCAAAGTTCACGTTGCTATCAGTTTCAGTAAGTTCATCATTGAATTGAATATCATCTGATTCTTTCCTCTAGAAAAACGAATAAAATTTGTGATAAGTACCTAATATTTCACGAATTTAATAAGATACAAGTTAAAATATAGAAAACAATATATGTACATTAGGGCAGCAGCCAATGTCTTAACCATGAGTACCATAAATAAATTTTTATACGTATATCAATGTATGTATATACAAACCTCATTATCTTCCTTGAGTTTAGTTAGCTTAAGCCGGCATGTGTTGCAAATTCGTTGTTCCATCGCTTCTTTCAATATAGGAATTTTTAATGTCAATAAATGGTTTTTTTGTTATTCTTCTGAGAGAGCAATTTTTTGTATTTGGGTGCGGAGACAAATTAAGTGGATTAAAGCATCGTAATTTTGGAAATATTTTACGCTGTACAGGCTTCGGCATTTTTCTAATCCTATTTATCAAATTTAGAAAATATACTAGCAGTTCTTTTAAAACTCGCCAAAAAAATTAATTGTGGTGCTGGTGATACTTCAATGTAATTCTCCTTTGGTATGATCTTTTTTCAGTTAAAATCTCTATTTATATATTCCTATTCCGCACTTTTATTTATTTTTTTGTAACGCATACATGCATTTCATAAGTGTGTATAAGTATATTTAATTATATCAATAGGCTTAGAAATAGATAATGGATTGTTGCTACAACAAGGCGTGCCTCTACCATCATTCGACAGTGATAAATCCGCGGCATTCATATTTAAGGATCCTTTATTATGGGAAACTCCCACATGAATTGAGAATGGTTCCCATTGTTTCGGATCGCTGGCTTGGGTTGTCTAATGTAAATAATTTTATGCATGAATGCGGATTTATTAAGAATTTGTATGCATTCTAGGTAAATACAGCTTGGGGTATATCCATATATTATACAAGTTGATGGTGATTAGGGATAACGGCGCAACATATGTAGATATATTTGTAAGCCTTGTTATTTTTGAAAACTCCATTTGCATATATGTACGTACATACATAATTTGGGTATGTTGTAAGTACATCTCAATTATGTTCTCTATCGTAGCATATATGTATACTAAGTAGGTTGGTGGATAAAATGGAATAAGTGAACTTACTTAGATGTTTTCCAGTGGTAATGGTTTGCTTACTTCAACGCTGTCCCACGAAGCAAAGAAGGCCTTCCTTGCTTTGTACGTAGCTGCTGGTATACGTTCATATGCTTAAAGATTATGATCAATTTTATCCAACCAAATTTACATTAGCAGTTATGTGGGGTTATTCCTTTGGCCAATATTGTATATATGGTTTGGGAAGGTGGCATAAAAGGGGTCAAAAAATAACCGCCGCCGATAGGAGCGCCAGCAAAAAAAAGTGAATTTAAGAGAATGGTGAGCAGTTGGAGCTAAGAGAGTCTACCAAACATTGGCAAATTCAATGTTTTGGTTTTTGATTTCTTCGATCTCTTTCTCAAAAGAGCGACCAGGAAATCAATAAAATGGATGACGATTTACAATATTTTGTGGAACTATGTCAGTTTTAACAGCTATGTTGTTAAAATGCAATAACATAGTTACAATAAAATGATCCTAAAGTTCATGGTTCAAGGGTAGGTATAACGATTTGACAAACGGTGTGTATTGAGTAACTAATAAGAAGTTATTACAAATTAATTCTGTCGTTTGTTCGGAGAGGACGTGTTTTTAATCGCGCCCTAATTATGTCTTAATAACTAATAATTTTGCAATGTTTTTATGCATGGTGCATAATAAACTGTTTGAGATATTGACTCTTATAATGTGAATAGTTCGTTGTGATCGCAGTGTGTATAGAAAAAAAAAAAACAAACAATTTAGTAATTATATCTATTCAGTTGTGCATGGATTTGTCTATTTATTTAATTAAATATGACTTGCCGTTGTGGGACGAAAGTGGAACGTGCTCAGGCCAAAGTGCAGTGCTCTAGTTGTAATAAGCTTTTCCACCTACATTGTGTTGGTATGCAACAGACTGACTTAGAGTACCTTTTGAGTTCAAATACCCCATTTCTGTGCGATGAGTGTAAAGCTGTGCGCCGTTGTTCTCTTCGGTCTCCGCTTAAAAATAATACAGCAAGTAATGAGCGCCAATGCAACCAAAACATTGACAATCAATCTCTTGCGTTGTTGATCGATGAGCTCGCTGAAGTTAAAGCTCTTAATTCTAATAGTATGTGTGTGGTTAATGCTGTGAGAGAAGATAATGAATGCCTTCGCAATAAAGTTGAGACTCTTCAAACTGAAATCATTGAATTGCGCTCTATGCTTGCTGAAAATAATTCGATTGTGTCGCACTTGCTATCTGAATTCAGTGAAGTGCGTCGTATTGTTAGTGGCCCTTTGGCCAAAGAGAAGGATAGTGGAAAGGAAATAATTGTGTCTGATGGTAATGGTGTACTCAGTGCAGTCAATACTTCTGTTCCAACAACAAATATGCCATACGCCTTCGTTGCTGCTTTGTCAACTAGGGTAGTTACTAATACTTCCTCTTCTTATACCTCTTCTTCTGCTTCTACTGGCCAAGAGAAAATGCTGCCGTCCCCTCATGTTGCTACTCCCGTTACTGGTACTCCGACTGCGGCGCCAGTGTTTCCAGCCAATATGAGGGCAACTAATTTAGATGAACCTTCTGCAGGTGCTGATAACCAAAGTGATTGGAACACTGTGCGTAAAAAAAAGAGGTCTAATAAAAGCAAAAATAAGTCCTCTGGTTCTAGTACAGCAAATTCTTCCCAAAGCGATTTAAATTCAAATCTGTTGCAAGGTTCTTGTAACAATGCTGATTCCAGGGCAAATATCAACGCTAGCCCCCCAAAAAATGCAAACGCTCGGAAATTAATTAAACCCTTATGTATTGGGTCGAGCTCCAGTAATGAGTTACGAGCTGTTGTCAGAAGAAAATGGCTCCATATATCTCCCTTTTCTACTTCAGCAACAGCTGACCAGGTAAAAAAATATATTGCTAGACATACTGGTATGGAAGAAAACTCCATTATTTGCAGTAGTCTTAGCAAGAAAGGTGTGGATCCGAGCTCTTTGAGACACCTTAATTTCAAGTTAGGCGTTAATGCCAACTCATATGCGATGCTGTTGCGGCCTGAACTATGGCCTGCAAATATTGTTGTGCGCCCATTTAAATTCAAGCCAAAAAACGACGAAAACCAACCGATGTCCGACGACAATCGGTTGGGTTAAATGGAAGAAATAACCCCTAAGATTATATATGCAGAATATGGCTGGTGTTAGAACAAAATCCCAGCTGGTGCGGCTATTTAGCTCCCATGAAGAATATGATGTTTTTGTCTTCATTGAGACGTGGCTAAATGAAAACTTTTTCAGCGAGGAATATTTTGATCCTATGTTATACAATGTTTTTCGCAAAGACAGAAATTCAAACCTTACTGGTTGTGCACGAGGTGGTGGAGTTCTCATTGCGGTGCATTCCAAACATCATGCTTCTGAAATCATACTGGTAAATAATAGTGCGCTACTTGACCAGCTATGTGTATGCATTCGAGGCTCATCAGACACTGTTTTTGTTTGTGCTTCATATATTCCGCCCAATAGTAGCTACGACTTATACACTGCACATGTCGATAATATTACGTCACTGGCATTGAACAAAGTTGGTGGTGATCATCTCTGCGTGCTGGGTGATTTTAATCTGGGTAATGTTAAATGGTCTCAGACTCTATCAAACTCGGCTTTAATAGCATGTGAGGTCATTGGCTCCAGTGAAATATATTTAATAGATAGTTTTTTAAGTATTGATATTAAACAAATTAATCGTTTTTCAAACAGGCTAGGTCGTACTTTGGATTTGATATTTTTATCTAATAATCTAAATTTTTCACTTTTTGAATGTATTTCTCCTATTAAAAAATCCGATTTGCATCATGTTCCATTAGTTCTTGATCTTGAGTTTTATAAATTTGCCGAAGCGAGTACTACCAGCTCTAATTTTTCTTTTAATTTTAAGAGATGTGATTTTTCGAACTTGAACAATCTTTTGCTGGAAATAGATTGGGATAATTTGTTTTGCAGTCTTGATACCACTAAAAGGTTTGAGATATTTAAGTCTACTATTCTGCAAATTTGTAGAAATGTCATTCCCTTGACCAATCATGATAACATTACTTTTAATATTCAGGCCTCGATTGACTTCGGTAATGTAGTATTGTCTAAGGAAGATGTTCTTAATGGGCTTATTCGGCTTAAGACGTCGACGATTACCGATATCGATGGGTTCTCTGCAATTCTGTTTAAACAATGTGATTCCCTAGTCTATCCACTGCTGTTAATTTTTAATAATTCGTTATCTACAGGTACTTTTATTGATGCGTGGAAAGTAGCATTCATTACACCTATTTTCAAGAGCGGTAATAAAAATGATATTACTAATTATAGGCCTATTTCAAAACTGTCCACCATTGCGAAGCTCTTTGAATGTATCATCCAAGATAAATTACGTTTCTGTGTAAAGAATTTTGTGTTTCCTGAGCAGCATGGATTTTTTCCAGGACGTTCAACTGTGTCTAATCTGACTATTTTCTCGGATGACTGCCTTGCAGCTTTTCAGGCAGGATATCAGGTTGACGCTGTGTATACTGACTTTTCCAAGGCATTCGATCGGGTTTCCCATGTTATTTTGATAAAAAAGTTAGCCTGTTTGGGCTTTCACTCAGTATTTTTGAGTTGGATTGAATCCTAATTATTTAAGCGTCGTTGCATGGTTGTAGTTGATGGTGTTAGGTCTCGTCCATTCGTTGCTTCCTCCGGTGTTCCACAAGGTAGTATCCTGGGTCCACTGTTTTTTGTCATGTTTATTAATGATATTCGCTCTTGCTTCTCTAAAGTAAGATTCTTGCTGTATGCAGATGACCTGAAGATATACTTGCCTATTCATAGCCTTCATGATGCGGTATTGTTGCAAGAAGCTTTGGATAAACTTAGTAACTGGTGTAATAATAATCGGTTATCACTTAACCTAAAAAAGTGCTTTCAAATAACTTTCTCGAAGCGTGTCAACTTGATTGATACCGTGTATCAAATATCAAACTCGCCCCTGTTGCGGGTTAGGGAAATTAAGGACTTGGGTGTAATATTTGACACGAAGTTTTCGTTTTCAAGTCATATTAATGTGTGCATTGCTAAGTCGTATGCCATGCTAGCTTTTGTTAGGCGTCATAGCTTGGATTTCAGTGACCCGTATACGCTAAAGCTTTTATATTCTGCGTTTGTGCGATCCAAACTTGAATACGCTTGTTTCATCTGGTCTCCGTATTATTCCTGCCATGTTGCAAGAATTGAACGAATCCAAAAAGTATTCGTACGCTTTGCATTACGCAGTCTGCACTTCTCGGATCCTATCCCGACTTATAAAGCTCGTTGCTTATTGATCAACTTAAAATCATTGCAGGACAGGAGGACAATTTTATCGTTGTCGTTCGTTTTCGATTTGTTACGTGGGGTTGTTGATTGCCCTGTGCTCTTGGAGAGGATTTTCATTAATATACCGGCTAGATCTCTTCGTGCTTCTGAGTTTTTTCATATTGGTGTTCTCAGGGCTCTTTATGCGCGGAATGCTTCAATTACTAGAGCCTTAATTGAGTTCAATAGAATTTCTAAATTTTGTGAGATAGATTTTTCTTGTTCGAAAGATGGCTTTCTGAGTATTTTAAATACTTTTTATAAGTAAGGTAATTTATATTATTATACATTATTAACTACTTTACACTTTTATAATTAGCCTATAAGATTCTTTTTTAATTGGCTTAAATAAATAAATAAATAAATTCAATTAGCGTTATTTAGATATATAGGAACCTAGGAAAATGGTTACATTGTAATTTCTTCAAAAAAAGTCTTTTCGTTAGGATGTTCTCCTCCTCCCCTTCTTTGCTACTGGTATAATTATATGGAGTGAAGTTAAGTATTAATAAATATTTTCTTACTCTATTTAAAGGGTTACATAAGGGTAAGAATTAAGCTAAAATAGTGAAAGTAGGTATTATGGCAAATTCACTCCTTTGTGCTTAGGTATGTTTTCTATAATTATTTAGATTAAAAGTTAAATCTAAAGGTAAGTATAAATTCATGTTTTCAGGAGACGAATATTCAGGAACTAAAGGTAAGTTTAGTAGTGAGTATTAATTGAGGATGTTCATTGTAGGTTATGACAAGGTAAGTAGGCGCATGCACATATACATATATGCAACGGGATTCCAAATCCCTTGTTTTTCTTTTTACTTTATAATGCGGGTCTTCTAACTCTGATCTCTAGTGATTTCGGATCTGAAATGGAAAACCGCCTTTTCCACTATCGGGTAAAACCGCGCTGGTTATAAACTTAACTTTTACATGTTTAGGGTTTACGATTATAAAAGTTAAAACTTCTTCACATATATGTTTGTAGACCACTGTACGATAGGTGCACGATAGCCAGATCACTGTAGGAATCTTTATGGCGGTAACTGGATGCGGTGCCTATGAGGCTAGGACTTTTCGAAGTCAGGCGTATTATTTCGTTTAGTTAAAACACCCTACTACTTTATATAACCGCACTTAAAAAAACTTGAACTTTTTACTGGAGTTGATTGATGTGTTCGTCAACGAAGTTCTTCAGGAAAAGACCGCTCTTAAGCCCGCATATGAGCTCGAAACCCATATGGTGCTTATGCCAAATAGATTCTCGATACATTTTGTTATCAAAAATCGTATGTTGACAGTGACAGACTGACGGAAGTTGCATTTAGACTATTGTTAGATAGTACAAGGTGTAACAATGTAACGAAATGTACGAAATTAAAAAAAAAGGTATATGAAAACTATATGTATGGCTGATCTATGCATGTATCCACGGTACAGTTGTTGCTATAGATCCTTTTGACCAGTTGCTAAAAACAGATGATGGATATCGTGGATATTCGTTGTAGAAAACGTCGCCACTAGGTGGGTTGAATTATTCCCAATGAAAAAAGCCACAGCGGAAGCTTGTGCAGTAACGCTAACTAATGAAATTTTTCTTCGATACGGTGTACAAAGACGACTTAAGAGCGACAATGGTGTACAATTTGTCTCGTCAATCATGCAAAACATAGCATACGTTATGGTGTACAAAGACGACTTAAGAGCGACAATGGTGTACAATTTGTCTCGCCAATCATGCAAAACATAGCATACGTTATGGGAGTACAACAGCTTTTCACGCTCTGAGCCAAATCTAGTTGAAAGGAAAAATAGGAACCTCAAAGCCCAGTTAAGTATATTTGCACAAAACCAACACAAAACCTGGAACAGCAACTTATCCGCTATTCATTTCGCATTGAACACCAGTACGTGCCAGTCAACTGGTTACTCCGCAGCATACCTCACTTTTGAAAGAGAACTTAGAACGTTTGATGATGCAGAACATGACATCAAAACAGTGATTGAAAGCGAGAATTTTATACCGCAGATTACGCCATATCTAAATAGATTAGTTGACGCCTCTCAAAACTCAAAAGAGGTCGAACAACAAATGCAATAGCAACAAGCCCTATGTTGATAAGAGAAGAAGGTCACAAGAAGATATTGATGTGGGATCTGAAGTTTTAGTAACTACACACATGCTGAGTCAGGCAGAGAAAGGAATAACTTCAAAATTCGTACCAAAACGTGGTGGCCCATATGTTGTTGTCCGAAAGATAGGTACATCAATTTACGAAATTGCAACTATATCCGAACCAAGCGTACCACTAGAAGCGTACCACGCATCTGCCTTGACGCTATATAGACGAGGAGAATAGAGATCCAAAACCAATACAACCAATTCGGAAGAGAGGACGACCCAGGAAATCCTAAGAAAATTTGATGATGTTTGATGAATGTATCCACCCAACATCAAGGGGGAGCATGTAGCAACACTATATCTACATTGTAAGTATCGTAGTGTGTAGTCACCATTATATTTTTAGTACTTTTATACATATGGTCACCCTGTGTGAGCATTCCAAGTAAGCAAATGCTTTTGTAAGCACTTCATGCAAGCTTAAATCATAACATAAAGAAACGCTATACATTCCAATAGAATTGACAGTAAATATTTTACTTTGTGATGAACTGTGCATTCGAGAGGTATGTTTTGTATATATGTTAATTTGTATATTCATTGTTATGTTGTAGGACCATTGCTAACATTATAAGGCAAACGGCGCAAGCCGGTCACTTGGAAAATAGTACTGGACTGCAATGTAATAGTTCTATTGCTACCACTACAAGGCGAACGGCGCAAAGCCGGTCACTTGGAACATACATTTTGACATATACATTCAAACACAATTTCTCTTCTTCTTCTTCCATCGTGAGAGAAATCATTTGGTATAATTCTGATTGTGTTCATACCACACAATCGAAGAATCAAAACATACTTTGTTATAGTTTCTAAAATTTTGAAGTTGCTTTTCTCGGGGCGTGAACCCAGGATATTCGGTGTTGTTGTAGCAATGTTTTGCCCCACCTAATAGCTGCGACCGATCACAAATGGTCATCAATATCCTCTAACGGGAGTCCAAGGAAACTTGCTGTTTCCAAAGGGGTGGACCATAATGAAAGGGGTGTTAGAGGCGTTGGTTCCACATTACAATTAAAGAGATGGTTGGTGTCATGTGGGGCACATTGCAAGCGGAGCATATATTTTGTATGTCGGGGTTGATTCTATATATGTAAGAGTTTAACCTGTTACAGTATCCAGAACGAAGTTGAGCCAGAGTGACTCGCGTTTCCCTGGGGAGTATGCGTTCCTCTTCCGCAAGTTTTGGGTGCTGTTCCCTGAGTACTGGGTTCACCGGGCAATTCCCGGCATAAAGGTCCGACGCCTGTTTGTGGAGTTCACCAAGGACCTGCTTGTGTTTGTTTGCTTCATACGGCTGAGTTCTCAGGTGCCGTATTTCCTCTAAATGCTTACGGAGATGACTCCTTAAGTCCCTAAGCGGTGTTGGCTCATCAATCAGATGTCTGTTGGGATGCCCAGGTTTCTGGGTATTCAACAGGAACTGTTTGGTTAGCATCTCATTTTTCTCCCTGATGGGGATTATTCTCGTCTCATTATGTAGACGGTGTTCTGGGGACATAAGAAGATCTTCGGTGTGGATGGCGGAGCACGCTACCATCACATCACTGCGGCCACCAGAGCATGCACTGACACTAAAAAAACAGAAGCGGCTTATGTCTGTCTTCTTTTTGCGCGGAGATGTGTATGTGCGTACTCAACAGGAAGGCGAAGCAATAAAAATTAGTGACAGGAGAGCGCTAACAAACCCACACTTTTTAGGAATATCTCGAAAACTAAATGAAAACCTAAATTATCTTTTGTGGCCCTAAAAAGCACCTAAATAGCTCCTAATTTCGATATATTTTTTATTTAAAACAAAATGAAATTTATGTTGTGGGTCTGCTGGCTTGACGTTTTTATTTAAAACAAAATGAAATTTAAGTTGTGGGTCTGCTAGCTTAACGTTTTTGCGAATATCTCCAAAACCAAATGAGCACCCAAATTTTCTTTTGTGCCCTAAAAAGCACCTAAATTGCACCTAACTTTGATACATATTTTTATTAAAAAAATTAAATTTAAGTTATGGATCTGCTAGCTTAACGTCAAGCTAGCAGACCCACAATTTTTTGCGAATATCTCGAAAACTAAATGAAACCCTAAATTATCTTTTGTGGCCCTAAAAAGCACCTAAATAGCTCCTAATTTCGATATATTTTTTTATCTAAAACAAAATGCTAGCTTAACGTCAAACGAATATCTTGAAAACCAAATGAGCACCTAAATTATCTTTTGTGGCCCTAAATAGCACCTAAAATGCAATTAACTCTCAAACAACCTAAACTTATTTTTGAACACTTGGGTCTGCCAGCTTTACGCACGTCGTGTAGCTTTCCTACCAAAGGCGGTGAAGATCGGTCACGTGTATCCCAAAGACTATAGGCCCATTAGCTTAACATCATTTCTGCTCAAAACCTTTGAGAGGCTGATAGATGTGTACATAAACCCCAACGTGGATGAAAAGCTGCCTCCACAACACAACATGCATACACCAAAGGCAAGTCGGTAGACACCGCATTGCATAGGGTGGTAATAAGCATAGAGATACCCCTAGAATATAAGGAATATGCTCTAGGAGTCTTCTTAGACCTTATAGAAATAAAAGTATTTCTATTTAATATTTTAAAAATAGTTAAAACTTTATTTCAAAAAGATATTTTTGTTGAACTCAAAATATTTTTATTTTTTTGATATGTAATTAAAAATAGATATTCTAATAACGATAAATTTAAATTATAACAAGTATATTTGTTACAAGGAGATAACTCTACAGACATTGCCGGGGCTTTCAATAATGTTTCTAAATGGGCGATTATGGATGGTCTTAATTACATTAAAGTACATCCAGCCTTAACCAGATGGATCAGGTGCATGTTAAATTGCAGGACGATTACATCAAATGGTGATTGTACGAGGCCACGAAATCGGTTGACAGGGGCACGCAGCAGGGAGGGGTGTTATCACCTCTGCTGTGGACGCTGGTCATCAACCAACTGTGGGCGATTTAGTCGCCACTAATTCGTATGCGCATTTCTCTGCGCTCCCTTTCAGCATGCATCAATTTCGTCGTTACTATAAACGCCATCTTGCTCACAGCAATCCAACAATCTATTTGTCCGCACATTCGTGGAACTAAATTCCTAATGCCTCCTCTCCAAAAACTCTGTTTACAGACAGTCTTTCGCCGTGAAAACAAGGGCAGTGAAACATTACATGTTTTGCGCTTTCCAATTCGGAGGGATAGCTTGGCAGAAAGGATCCTCCTATTCCTTGAGGCAGCCGTGCCCGCTCAATATCTGTGTGAGGTGGTAATTTAGTTCACCGTGTTTTCGCTCGTACCATTCTGCTATATTCCGGACTAGCATGAAGGTCCAGCGCCCTTTTCTCGAATCTTCCCACCGTTCTTGCCACCTAACTATTGTTCGTGACCTTGCGCTTTTCTTAGCATCTTCAGATGGTCGGCTGATTACAATGCCATACAGATCGGCCATTTCACCTGAAAGTAGATCTACTGGGATTTTCCTGGATAAAACATGGATCGCGTCGTCGGACACCGTCCGATAAGCACATGCTATTCGTATAACAGTAATGCGATAGGCTGCTAGTATATCTTTTTTGTGGACCATTTTAGATTCGTGCAATACTGGTGCTGCATATAATATTATAGAGCTGTTTACGTTGGATAATAGCTGACGGGTAGCTTCGCTTAGGCCGCCGATGTTGGGCATTATTCGCGTTAGGGCTCCGCTAACTCTACAAACTTTCTCCCCCACCGCCCTGAAGTTCTCCCTAAAAGTTAGTTTTAAGTCAATGATTACTCCTAGATATTTCACGGAGGGCTTTGAATTTATTTGATAATCTCCTATGGTTAGGACCAACTCATCCACAGTCCGCTTTGAGCTCACCAGAATCACTTCTGTCTTATTGCTAGCTCTCCATCCCCATGTTCGTCCACCATTCCCTTATTCTTCCCACGGCGTCATTACATAGTGCCTGGCGCAGATCAAGTTGGCCACTGCTACTACGACAATATCATCTGCATAGCCGACAATTTCCGTGCCTCCGGGAAGGTCGATTTGTAGCACCCCGTCATACATCGCATTCAAAAGAGCTGGACCTAGAACAGATCCCTGAGGGACACCGCCCGTGATGTTTTGCTTTCTTGGTCCCTCATCCGTATCAAAAAGGCGTACTCTGTCGCTTAGATAGCTATCAATTATTCGGAGCAGGTAAGTAGGTGTGCCAAAGTTTCGTAGCGCTGTTATTATCTGCATCCAGTTAGCGGTGTTAAAAGCATTTCTAATATCCAAAGCTATCAATGCACAGAGCTTTCTTTTACTTTGGCCTCCGGTTATGGCTCCGCAGGCTATGTTGACAACTGTTTGTATTGCACCTATCGTGGATCTCGATTTTCGAAATCCAAACTGACTATTTGACAAGCCACCTGGGCTTTCCAGGGTATGCTGCAGACGCCCACTAATAATACGTTCGAGAATCTTTCCTATTGAATTTAACATGCAAAGTGGCCTGTATGAAGATGGCTGGTCAGGTTTCAGCAATAGAACCAGTCTTTGACGTTTCCATGAGCGGGGGAACACACCTTCTTGGAAACAGGCGTTGAAGAGATGCGTCAATACCGATGTTCTAGACTTTATCGCTGATTTAAGAGCTATATTTGGCACTCCATCAGATCCTGGAGACTTACTGTCCGCAACTCTTTGTGTTGCATCTAGTACCTCCTGCTCTGTTATTTCTGGGATTTCCATTCCTTCGAGGACCTCACTTTGATAGGTCCGGTAATCTTGTGTCGGAAAAAGAGTTTCTACGATTGTTCTCATTAGTATCGGGCATGTAGGCTACTCTGATTTCCGCCCTTTAATTTTCGCCATCACCGTTCTGTAAGCCAATCCCCAAAGGCCAAGATCAGCACTATCCATCAGTTCGTTGAAGCAGGCTCTCTTGCTCTTTTTTATAGTATTTTTAAGCGTCGTTCTTTGGGTTATGTAGGTATTGTGTAGCTCATCATATCGTAGCGACGAGCGTGCCCTCTGTTCCCTTCGGCGTGCCTTGTGGCATTTTCTACGCTCCTCCGCTATTTCCTCGTTCCACCAATATACCGGAGTCCGATTTACTTTTGCGCGACTTCTGGGCATGGCAGCATGACACACCTAATGACTTACATATTTGAAACGAAAGATCTTCCGCATGTGTCCTTCGTATTACGGCATCGTTCCATACAACATCAAATACTTCTGGTTCAAAAAGGTGTTGTTTCCACCTTCTTTTTTGCAGTTGGTTGGAGGCGTTCCTTGGTGCAGTTTCCACTAGCTCTAGGCTAATAGCTTTGTGGTCGCTGTGTGTGTAGACGTTACTGATGGAGCATTTTGCTCGTCTCGCTATTTCGCTACCAGCAAACGTGAGATCTATAATGGAGCGTCTATTGCCAGTTTCGAATGTATATTTCCCTGCCTCATTTAGAAGTTCTAGCCTCAGGGGTGTAAGGCTTTCGAGAAGAACTCTACCTCTATGGGTAGTTCTACTACTACTCCATACAGTTGACATGCAAGTCTCCACATATTATAAGCGGGTGTTTACCCCGTGCTTCTATGGTCATCCCAAGAATCATGTTCTCAAACTCTGTGCTACTCATGCTCGGAGGTGCGTAGCAACTAAAAATGTATATTCCTTTGATTTTTGTCCACGTGAATCCTGCCACTGTTGGTGGCATCTTTTCCTGCGGAAGAAGTCTTCCTGGTATCCAGATTGAGGCTTTCCCAACCGAGGCCGTGAGCCAGCCTTGCTCCTGCTTATTTTTGTATGGCTCAGAGAGTACCGCTAAGTCAAATCCTCCTTCAAGCATTGTTTGGGATAAGAGGTCTTGGGCCTTCACAGTGGTTTAAATTGAGTTGCAACAATCTCATAGGGCAATCTGGTTGCTTCCTTCCCGTTGTGGGCATCTAAAACTGCCTGCCGAATGTTCTCCCCACATAATGCACATTTCGGTACGTTGGAGCAGTTCGCAGCCTTGTGTCCCTCCTGACCGCATTTCCTGCAAAGTTTTGACCTATCTATAGTCTCTTTGCACTTCTGGGCTATATGTCCATAGGCCCAGCACTTATAACAGTATCTCTCTTGTTTCACCTCTCTAATTCGAGAAGATACCCATCCTACTCTTATTCTTTGCGCCTTTAGAACAACTTTAGCATCATCCGCTGTAAGGCTTACAAGTGCCGATTTTGTACCGCTGTACCCTGTACGTAAACTTTTTATGACAGTTGAATCAGTCCGTTCTATCCTACATTGCTGATGGATCGCATCACAAATCTTATCCGGCGTAATTATTTCATCGAAGTCTCTGAACTGTAGCGTGATCAGTTGAGATTTTGCTGTGACCTTCGCTGACTCCTATAGCACTGTTTAGCATCTCCGCTTGGTACGTGCTTGTTTTTCCCTCTTGGGCCCTTTTTAGCTGCAGCAACAAATCTCCTTCTGCCGTTCTTCTAATAGTTTTGACATCACCCCCTAGGGCTTTTAGTTCATCGCAACTCCTCACTTTTCGCAGTATGTCAGCATACGTAGCATCTCCAGTCTTCGAAATTATGATTGCATCCGGCCTGGCTTTAATCATTTTCTTCCTAATCGCCTTGGGTTTGGCTACCTGCCACTCTCCCGACTTTTGAGTTGTGGCGTCTTCTGTCCTTTCGACGTTTTTCTGGTTCAGTGACGCTTGCGATTTTACTCGCTTGTGACTCTCCTCATGTCTTGGCGTAATGTCCTTGGCTGAGATCGTGGGATTGGCTACTTGATTTTCCCTTTTCGAATTCTTCCTCGGTCTCTTTCCTGGGGGTGACGAGCTTCCATTCTTAGCCGTATCATTCGAAATTATTTTCTTCTTTAGGTCCTTTACCTCCAGCGAGGACTCTATGTACAATGCCTTGATTATGGAGGCTAAGCGTTTAATTTCAGCGTGTATATTATTACGCGCTTTAAAAAACTCAAACAGATCATCAATTGATCCCCATAGCTTGGTCATCTTGTTTTCGATCCCTCCTGAGGCCTGAGAATTTTGAAGATCTTCTGCAGCTTTCTTAATGAGGTCACTTAATGAAGGAGTGCCTGTTTTAGCCTTATCCTGTCTTGCCCTTGGAGTAACAGCCGGAGAAGCTTCTTTCCTGCCGTTGGCTTCCGCTCCTTTTGGTTTTGTCCCCGTGTGCGACGAAACATTTTGACCTACGGCCGATAGACCAATTCCTTCTGTGGAACGAGGTAGCTTTCGTCCCATAAATGGGTTGAACGTACCTTCCCTTTCTTAATTTTTATTTTTATTTTGGTTACTCATTGTGGTTGGGCCCCACTTGGGACCGCTATCTTAGTCCGGATGTACAGTCACCTTGAATGATCCCGTGGTTATCTATGCGAAGGCAGGGAGGCCACGTGAAGGTTGACGCAGTTCTTTATGAAAACTGCGTTCAGAGCCAGATCAGCGTTAATCGGGAGAATCTCAACCGAACCTGCACCACGAACTTAATGGTGACGGACTTCGAACGTACCCCAAGGCCTGCCGAAGTTTTAACGGGACGGAGACGAATGTCACATTAGCCGTAAAGTCGTTTTGACGTGGTGTCAAGCCGTGTACTAAGATTTCCGAATGTCACACTCGCCAGCCCTTAGTAGCAATATACAAATCGTTATTCCAGTATACCTTAATTAAGACCTTACTGGATGCTTAAATTACAGGCGGCATCTTCTCGCCCCGTCACTGGGGGTTCACAGGGTGCATGAGGCCTTTTAAGCCAAACCCTCCTCGCCAGCCGCTCTTGGTCATCAGGGGCTGCTTATTTGAGTATTCGCAGCTAACTTAAATTAATAGGCCGTTCACTGTTTGCCGGCAGTGACCCCCTTGGCCTGAGCTCAGCCGCACAAAATATCTAGGAATCATCCTAGACAGCTGTCATGGAAGCTCAACGTGGAGGAGAGTGTGAAGAAGGCCTCAACGGCACTTTATGCATGTAAAGAATGCTGGGGTGTACGTGGGGCTTATCGCCCTCTCTTTTTCATTTGGGGTTTTACAGCGATTGTAAGCCCTATTCTATACTATGGAGTTCTTGTTTGGTGGAAAGCCACACAAAAAACAACATACCTCAAAAAATTAGAGGGGGTATATAGACTATCAATGCTTAGCATTACGGGAGCCCTAAAAACAACCCCGACGGCTGCACGGTATGCCACTCTGCACATTCCACCTTTACCAAGCTCGGTGCCTCGGGGCAGCTTGAGCGCCGACCATACGGCCATAGTAGTATAGCGTCATCAGTCACAAGGCGAACAGACTAACTGATTCCTATATGCGCTTCCGGAGAGATCTTAAGGCCACAATAGAGGTGGACGGTTGCCGCAAGGGTGCTCAAATGGCGGACGAGGCGATACATGTGTATACAGATGATTCCAAAGTAGTGGAAGGAGTAGGGTCTGCGGTATACTGTGCTGATCCGGAAATAAAAAGATCCTACAGGCTGCCGGATTATTGTAGCGTTTTCCAAGCGGAAATATTAGCCGTAACCAAAGCAGTAGAAACTCTGGAAGATAATTGCTTAAGATGCAACCGTGTTAACTTTTATATTGACAGTCAAGCAGCGATTGAGGCAATAATCTTGCATAGCACAGCATCTAAATGCGTGTTAGAGTGTAAGCAGTCCCTGGAGAGAGTCGGTACAGGGAGAAGCATACATCTATATATGGTCCCAGGGCATATGGGAATAGATGGGAATGAAAAAGCGGATGAACTAGCTAAAAAGGGCGCATCCCTTGAAGCTTGCTCCGTGGACGTCCAATTAGACTGGGCGAGATTAAGCGAAGGCGAGAGGTGCACATGATCGACCAAGCGGGAAAGGCGTGGGTTCAAGCGCGGGTCTGTAAAGTGTCGAAGATTATGTGTCATCTTACAACCTCATACTAACAAAGTTGCTTTTATCATTAAAAAGAGAGGACTATAGACTGATGACGGGTATCCTGACTGGGCACTGCCTCTGGCGTCACATGCCTTTAAATTAGGCTTGGTAAGTGATAGCAGATGTAGGTAGTGCAGGTTGGAGGAGGAAATGTTCTGTGCTCGTGCCCTGCCCTTGCCCGGCTAAGACTCCAGCTATTACGGACGGAGTTATTTTATAACATAGGTCCTGGTTTTTGATAGGGTTTTTCAGTTTGGTCGTTAAAACAAACGTCCGGTAACACTATGGACTCATTCAGTAATGTGAGGTCCTCATGGACCGTTCAGTTCAACCTAACCTAACCTACACAAACTACTGCATTTTCAATATCCGCCTTACTTATTTCAAAAAGTAACTTTGTGTCAGCCTACTCGGACTCTGAATCTATTGATCCCGAACTTTAACTACTTGACATCCACCAGAATGTTCTTTGTCAGTACAATCCGTCTTTAGAACTCGCTACCCTCCAAGACGAAAGCAATCAGAGAAGCCAGATATTTCAAACTAGCGGTAATATCATTCCTTAATTCATAACTTACCTTAAGTTATATAATTCTATCAACATACTTTAAATTATATAATTCTCGTTCGATTTTTTGTATTCTGCATTTCGATCGTAGTTCCGTTTTTCTAAGTTGCAAATTAGTTGGCGGAAAAATATTTTCTTTTTATTTTTTTATTAATTTATAACAGAATTTTAACAAAAATGTAAGTAAAACTTGTTAAGAAACGTAGAAGGCTTGATGATGATTGGTTTTATATGTTTCCAGGTCAAAAACAACATGTCCCGCAAAACACATACTTGAAAGCATCCCTGTTAACTCGAAAGTTTTTTTGAACCTAAATAAGAAAATGAGTCATTAAACTTTACCACTTTTAAGTTCAATTTCCTACAATTCGTCACTCATCTCCAATGGATTACACAAATCTCGCAATATTTGTCCTTCCATTCTCGCCTGGCAATTTTCGTATGCGTTAATTTCCAACTCCATAAGTAATGCCGCTGCTATTGATTCCATTATAATAGACAGCTATAATTTGTGTCTGTTCTTTGGGTCCAGTTATATGCCATAGCAAGCTGCCGGCGTAGAGGAAGATGAAGCGAAAACGTAAACAATCCTTGCGGAAAGAATAAATAAACCTTTATAAAGTATTTTAGGCCAGTGCAATGAAATTAGCATCCTTAAAATTCAGAAAATGTCAACTATAGTCGTGCAGGAATCCGTTTTAACAAAACTTGGTAGCGATGGCAGGAATTGGCCAAAAGAACGTCAAAAACACTCTTACAATTATGAAAGCACTTCACTCAAAAAAATGTAACACTGCGGCAATATATTCTATTGCTTTTATTTGTACAAAATGGCGTGGATAATAAAGTATAAACGTTTTTCAGTGTTTTTTACAAATTTTCTTTAATTTATTTTGTTCCAATGTTCACACATTCCGTTCCAACAGCTGATTTCGAAAAATCATTTGCTCTTCCTCTTCGCTTTACGATTCCGTCGTAATGCAGAATACCAAACTTCGATTAAAGCGGAGCGTAGAACGGGAACGTAATCGAAATGCAGAATAGCGGTGAATGAAATAAAGAAACAATAAAATAATAGAAAATATGGAAACCAATAAGCGGACTTTAACAATTGAATGCGTAGCGGTAGAACAGTATGATGCTGCTGGCATTGAACTTGCATTCGCTTTGTATGTACATAGGGATAGGTATACATATGTAAATGTGTATGTGCGCTTGTTATTAGGCAAATACATGCTAGTGAGAGCTCAACAGCTTAGTAGGCTATGCAGTTATTATGTATTAAATATGATGCTATTTTTAAGGAGTTGAATGACTTCCAACATATGACGATGTCGCAGAGGTTCCCGAGTAGTTATTACGATGGAACAAAGTAGTCTGCGGTTCCCAAACATACCGCCACCCCTTAACGACGCGTTCAGTAAGGCTATGTCGCCACCTTTGAAATTGGACGCTTGTATTCTCCTTTGCTGGCTTTGATGGCAACCACACGTTCTAAATCATCATCTCCTTTGTGCACTTTGACGATGCGTCCTAAAATCCACTTTGATGGTGGAAGATTAGGTTCTTTCAATACGACCAGTTTACCGATTTCAAGATTAATAGTGGACTGTTGCCATTTATTCCTCTGTTGTAAAGATGTCAAGCACTCAGTATGCCAGCGTTTCCAAAAGCCTTGAACCATAGCCTGCAATTGACGCCAATGTCGTTTTAAGTTTAGATTTGTAGTTAAAGCAGATGGCTCAGGTATTCATATATGTATACGGTTCGCCAATTAAAAAATGTGCCGGAGTAAGAGGATCGAGCTCTGTATCAGAAATGCTACACAGAGGTCGTGAATTTAAAATTGCTTCGATTTGACATAGTACCGTGCTGTATTCTAGGAGGTTGTCTCCAATCACTCTTCTCAAAATTACATTTGAGATCGTACTCTAGTTCCCCACAATCCTCCAAAATGTGGTGCTGAGGGTGGGATTAAATGCCAATTAACGCCTTCGTTTGCTAAGGATTGAGCCACCTCTGCCCGATCTTCATGAAATATTGAGAGCCGTTGAAGTTCGCTTAGAGCTCGTTTCGCACCTTGTAAGGTGGTACCATTATCGGAATAGAGGTTACTGGGCTTTCCTGCGAAATTAAGCTAAAAAGCATCGGTTGTTAAATCACTCACGAATTCGATGTGTAGGGCTTTTGTAGACAGGCAGACGAATATGGCAAACCAAGCATTACCAATTTTTGGATTTCGCTTATTTGAATACTTTATGCGTACAAGGCCAGCGGAGTCAAGTCCGCAATGTAGAAAACACCGACTGGGCTGAACTCTTGCTGATGGCAGATTACCCATAAGTTGAGTGCTGGTTGCAGGACCTACCTAATTATTTTCTAGCTTTTAGTATTATTATTACTTCATGTAAGTATTGTTTTCAATAAAACCGTTTAACTAAAAATTTGTTTTTAATAAATTTATTTTCAAGTTTTTAGTTTTTATTTAATTGTCTATTATTTCTCATTCTATTTAGTGACTCATTATTGCAAGGACTCTTTCCTGATAATTTGTTACAATCTACGTCCTCAATACATAATCATTCCAAAGACTTTAATCGACTCTGCGCCACGTATGCTTGTCCCTCCTCCAACTCCAAAATATTTTGATGTCACTTCTACGGGCTGTATGTAATATTTGTTCCAAATATGCGCCAAATCGGACATCATAGGTCGCTTTCTATTCATGTATGTATTATGTGTTCCAAATATGGACCAAATCGGACCAAAAATACGATTTTTTTGAATATCTCGATCTTTGGGCCACCTAGCGGCGATTTTTTTCATATGTCGCTATCTCTTCATATATGTATTATGTGTTCCAAATATGAGCCAAATCGGACCACAAATACGATTTTTGTGAATATCTCGATACTTGCGCCACCTAGCGGCGATTTTTTCATAGGTCTTTTTCTATTCTTGTATGTATTATGTGTTCCAAATATGAGCCAAATCAAACCAAAGTACGATTTTTTTTTTAATATCTCGATCCTTGCGCCACCTAGCGTCAATTTTTTTCATATGTCGCTTTATTTTCATGTATCCATTATGTGTTTCAAATATGAGCCAAATCGGACCACAAATACGATTTTTGTGAATATATCGATCCTTGCGCCACCTAGCGGCGATTTTTTTCATATATCGCTTTTTATTCTTGTATGTATTATGTGCTCCAAATATGAGCCAAAGCGGGCCACAAATACGATTTTTGGAATATCTCGTTCCTTGCGTCACCCAGTGGCGATTTTTTTTCACAACCAAATCGGACCACAAATACGATTTTTGTGAATATGTCGATCCTTGCGCCATCTAGCGGCGATTTTTTTTCATAGGTCGCTTTCTATTCTTGTATGTATTATGTGCTCCAAATATGAGCCAAATCGGACCAGAAATACGATTTTTGTGAATATCTCGATCCTTGCGCCACCTAGCGGCGATTTTTTCTTATTATTGCATTGTCATCGGGTTCTGAACTATAATCCAAGTTTCAAGCTGGTAGCTTATCGGGAAGTTACCTAAATTTCAATTACAAATTTCGTGCCAGCCAGCCAACCAACCAGCCCGTCAACTCAAGCTAAATAAAACCGTTTAAAAATGCATACTTCTGCGCGCTTTTCAGCAATTCGATTCTAGCTTGTTGGAGCCCGCATGTAAATAAAAACGAGTCACTGTAGCCCACTCGACGACGCGACGTGGCTAGCGACGGCGTGTTTTTTTGATAAATCTTATGCAATACGCGACTATACGTGTCAATCGCCACCAAGAAGATATTTTTGAGCTTAGCAACAACAGCGGATTTTCAATTTCGTTGGCACATAATACTATCGCCGCCTTACGATTTTCTTCTACGAGTATGAACGGGTTCGATGACGATATATTTAATTTATTATTAGAAGGCCACGATGGTTCAGGGAGTGCTAACCAGCTGGGCCCTGACCACCAAAGCGTATGCTCAATTAGATCTGTAGGTAGAGTACCACGAGAGGCACAGTCAGCAGGGTTGTGTTTGGATCGACCATGTCTCCATTGACTTCGAGGAATAACGTCTAAAATTTCTGCGGTTCTGTTGCTAACAAACGTAGCCCATTTCCTCGGTGGGGCGGAAAGCCAATGAAGAACTATCTCCGAATCCGTCCAAAAAACAATATTTCAAATTGTCAAAGTTAGTGACTCTTTGACGAGAGTGAACAGCTTCAATAGCTGCTATCACTTTTATGGCGTAGGAGCCTTCGCCGCGCAGCCGCGCAAGCCACGGTTGACGCATCTTAAAATCCAAGAAGTTCCACAGGCTTTGAAGTATGTGAGATGTATCGTGGTATCTTTAATTGTTTTAAATGATGATGATATATGGGGGAGATATAGGTGCACCATCGTTTGCATAAGGCCTCCGGTATTGGGTCATCCCAACCAAGGCCGTAACACCAGGACTCCTGGAATAAAACTTTAAAAAGAACCACAGTAGGAGCAACCATACCTAATGGATCGTAAATCTTCGAAGTTTCTGACAACACCATTCGCTTCGTAGGTTTCGGCTAAATTACAGGATCACCAATATTCAAAGTAGCTGATCACTAGACGGATTCCAATGTAGCCCCAGAATTTTGACAGATGTTTGCGAGTGTATGGCAATTGGATTAAATTCGCAGATTGCTTTGGGTAAAGTTTCAAACAGAGGTCAACAATTTGAGCTCCACTTTCTCAAGTTGAAATTAGCTTTTGATAAGAGGTCTATAAGTTCGTTCTTCAGTGGGTATGTCATCTACGTATGCGTCGTGCTCAAGAACGCGTGAAGCATTGGGATATTCTGCCTTATAGTCTTCCTCAATTTGTTTTAAGACTCTCACAGCCAGAAAAGGAGACGGAGCAAGCCCATAAGTATCAGTTAGAAATCGATAATGTTGAAGTTTAGCTGTTTTTTCATGCCTCAGTACAATGCGTTGATAATTAGTTTGTTCTGGATGCACCCTTATGCCTCGGAACATTTTCTCAATATCGGTTGCGAACGCATATCGATGCGTTGAATCGGTGTACCAAAATGTAACCGATCATTCAATGAATACCCAGAGGAATCTTTAAGCGAACCATCAAAAACTACCCGGCATTTGGTTGTTGAACTGTCAGCCTTAATTACGGGATGGTGTGCTAAATAAAAACGTTTTGAAGTACTCACATTAATCGGATGCGCTGGAATCAATTCCATGTGTCCCAATTCAAGATATTCATTTAAAAATGCTGTGTATTGTTTTAGCACAGGTTGACGTTGCAGTTTGCCATCCATACTATTAAGGCGTGAAATAGCTGGCGGCAAAGTGTCATCGATGGGTTTGATATCGGCTTTAAATGGATATTTGACCACATATGTCCCATTCCCAGCTCGTTGCACTTTTCTACCGGATCGTGATGGGTGATTTTACTCTTCGATGATTGTAAACTATCCATTTCTAAAAGTGATCGAACCGGTAATCTACATCTTCCAACGCGTGATTTACTGACACCTGGCTTGGACACACAGCCTCAGATAAACATGACCAAGTCATTACCCAACCGAATAAACTATTTAAAGCAGTCAAAATTTGATTGTTTAATTGTATCTTTTCACCCGCTAAAATCTTCCAAAGTTGATCAGAACCAGGAATCATGTCGATTGGACCAGGAATATTGAACCGAATGTTGGATCTGCTAATGATAATTGATTTATTTGCTTACGGGTTTGCTCGCATAAATTAATTGATTGAGGTGGTAGTATTGAAGTCAGCTTCTGAAGAATAAGCGCTTCAACATCAAAATTATTTTCGTTATTTGCAGACAGTACTGTAAGACCTACACGCCCTCGAGTATTGCCAACGCTTTTCGACGATAGCCCTATAATTGGAACACGGGCATGCTTGCGCTCTGCGCCCACCAAGTGAACAAATGCTTCTGTAACGAATGAAGCTGTTGACCCAGTGTCAATCAGCAATCGAAAATTTACCACAGTTCCCCATTTATCACTCAACCTAGCAAAAACGGTAGCTAAAATTGTTTGCGACGAGATTTTAACTTTTTCAGTTGTATAATTACTCACAATAGGTTGAACTGCGCTATTTTTGCTACTTGTTGCATTTTCAACATTGGCTACACTTCTAAATCTTTGGGCTTGGCATTATTTTCAAAATGTAATAAAGTATGATGGGCGAAAGAACAAACACGGCATTTCACAGAGCTCAAACACTTGTTAAACTGGTGGAAGCTACCTAGGCAATTAAAGCATATTAAAGCAATTAAAACATTAAGTGCTTTAAACTTAGGACAATGAGTTAGGGTGTGTACATCTGTGCATTGCATTACACACTGATTATTGTGCTTCACTTTTGATGAATGTGCAAAATGTGCTACGGCAGCCCGCCGACCTGTTGAATGAGTACTAGATTGGCATGATTGCAGGGAATCACACCGGCGAAATAAAAATTCCATTCCGTTATAGCGTCGCTGGATTCTGCCCAATCCTTCTTTGTTTCGTCGTCCACCTTGCCCAAAATTATGTGGATAAGCCATGGATCACGTTGGTTGGAGTTGAGAGCATTAAGTCCCCGAATGACTTCATCTGTTATTTTCCGCAAAGAATTCGCATTTGCTGTGTGGCAAGTAGGAAGAGATAAAAGGGATCGAATAAACGATCGTACGATAAGCGGTTTACGATCATACCGCTGTGTCAGACGATCCCATGCCTCCAAGTAATTTGCATCTGTCAGCGCCAAATGCTTCACCAGCTGCAAGGCTTCTCCAGCTAGGTAGGACTTCAAATAATGAAATTTTTGCGTCAATGGCAGCCGTAAATAAATCCCTGAATGAGAGCCAATCTTGATACTACCGGAAGACGTTGATACTTGAATTTTTGGTAAGTGGATATTCGAAATATTTTGTGTGTTCATTTAGGCTTTCGAGGAAAGCAGCTTCTTGACCAGCCAACTTGTTGATCCAATCTTCATTCGATGCACCTGGCAGGTCTAAAGTCGTGCTTTCAGTGCGGAAGACAGCAATGCATGAGCAGCAAAATACTTATCCTCGTAGTCCAGTATGTCGTATACTGGATCTACGAACCCTTCTTGATCCTCGTACTCGTAGAGCTGCTTGCTCAATTCAGACAACTCACTGGGCGTTGGGCGCGTGAAATTTCTAAAAATTTGAGGCGTAGCATAACCTGATTAAGGTTCAGTTGGTTTTACTTATGACTATCAATAGAAATATGACGCGTCCAACGCTTTTATTTAATTGTCTGATCAACGCCCTAGATTGATAAGGAGTGTGATGACTAGTACCTAGGACCTACCTAACTATTTTCTAGCTTTTCGTATTATTATTATTTCATGTAAGTATTGTTTTCAATAAAACCGTTTAACTTAAAAATTTTTTTTAATTATTTTATTTTCAAGTTTTTAGTCTTTATTTAATTGCCTATTATTTCTCATTCTATTTAGTTCATTTAGTGACTCATTATTACAAGGACTCTTTCCTGACAATTTGTTACAACCTAAGTCCTCAATACATAATCCTTCCAAAGACTTTACTCGACTCTGCACCACGTATGCTTGTCTCTCCTCCAACTCCAAAATATTTTGATGTCACTTCTACTGGACTGTATGCAATATTTGTTCCAAATCGGGCATCATAGGTCGCTTTCTATTCATGTATGTATTATGTGTTCCAAATATGGACCAAATCAAATCGGACCACAAATACGATTTTTGTGAATATCCCGATCCTTGCGCAACCTAGCGGCGATTTTTTTTGATATGTCGCTTTCTATTCTTGTATGTATTATGTGTTCCAAGCATGAGCCAAGTCGGACCACAAATACGATTTTTGTGAATATCTCGATCCTTGCGCCACCTAGCGGCAATTTTTTTTTCATAAGTCCCTTTTTATTCTTGCATGTATTATGGGTTCCAAATATGAGCCAAATCGGACCACAAATACGATTTTTGTGAATATCTCGATCCATGCGCCACCTAGCGGCGATTTTTTTTCATAGGTCGCCTTCTATTCTTGTATGTATTATGTGTTCCAAATATGGGCCAAATCGGACCATAAATACGATTTTTGTGAATATCTCGATCCATGCGCCACCTAGCGGCGATTTTTTTTTCACAGGTCGATTTCTATTCTTGCATGTATTATGTGTTCCAAATATGAGCCAAATCGGACCACAAATGCGAATTTTGCGAATATCTCGATCCTTGCGCCACCTAGCGGCGATTTTTTTCTTATTATTGCATTGTCATCGGGTTCTGAACTACATATATTCCAAGTTTCAAGCTTGTAGCTTATCGGGAAGTTATTTAAATTTCAATTACAAGATTCGTTGACAACGGCCGTGCGGCCGTGCATGCGGCCTGCCTGTCAACTCAAGCTAAATAAAACCGTTTAAAAATTCAAATTATGTATGTATGGTCATAGGCTAAAAATAATATCGATATAGAAAAGGGGCGTGGCACCTCCCATGCAAAATAAATATGTGGTATTACATAACTCTGAAGGTATTCATGCTAGAACATTGAAATTCAGTAAGAAGTTATATGAGGTCAATCCCTAACATCCCCAAGAAAATGTGGAGTGTGGGAGAAGGGGGCATGGCACCTCCCATATAAATGGAATTTAACATACTGCATATCTCTGGATGTAATAATGTTAGGATAGTGAAAATTGGTAAGGAGCTATATGAGGTTAAGTCCTAACACCTCCAGTAAAATGTGGAATTGGGGAAAATGGGCGTGGCACCTTCTTAAAATGGGATTTTTCAGAACTATAGCTGCCGTACAAACTTAGGTTATTATAACAGCTAAAGTTTGACTACAGAGTTGTTTGGCTGTTATTCCTTTTGGATGTTCTTGGATGATCTTCCGCTGCTAAAATTTTTTATTAACTTCAGTCTATCCACATATTCTATCTATATACTATATATATAAAGTTAAAATTATGAATGTTTGTATGTAGGTATAAATCGGGTTGCGCCCGATCATAACTAAGTTTGAATTACGCACTAGACACCTTCCAAAGATGGTCATAGGCTAAACATAACTTCAATATAAAAAAGGGGGTGGCACCTACCATACAAATGGAATGTTTGATACAGCATAACTCTGGAAGTATTCTTGCAAGAACATTGAAATCCAGTAAAGAGTTAAATTGGATCAATCCCTAACACCACTAAGAAAATAAGGGGTGAGTAAGAAGTGGCACCTCCCATACAAATGGAATAATGAAAATTGGTGAGGAGCTATATGACGTTAAGTCCTAACAGCACCAGTGATATATGGAATTGAAAAAAAAAAACAAGACAAATGGGACTTTCAGAACTATGGCTGCCTTAAAAACTTAGGTTATTTCAACACGTAAAGTTTGATTGCAGAGTTGGGTTTGGCTGTTATTTCTTTGGTATTCTTTTATATTATCTTCTGGGTTGATATTTTTTGATACGCCTGGAGGAACCAGAAAAAATCATTTATGTTTAATTTGATATTAATTTATGTGAGAGCAAAAAGAGAAATCACTATGACAGTTGCTTTCTCAGATACCGCGGATACCCTTTGTGTGGTGGACGTACAACTCCGCATTTAAATGGCCACTGTCTGCAAACATCTGATACACCGATGTGCAACATAAGCAAACGGTCAGGCCAAAGTGAGGGTGTGCGATGTGCGCACCATGACATAAACAGTCGGTGTAAGTTTTAGACCAAATCCCTAAGATATTAAGGTGTAATCATCATTCCAAAGGTGGTGCTTTCCTGTTACTTGCTGGAACAGACGCAGTTGAAGTAAGTTCGTGCTTTTTCGTCTATAGACGGCTTTACGTACAAAAAATTACTCTCTTTACAAATATGAGAGGGCAATTTGGCGGAAACACTTCAGCAGCAGCTTTTGCTAAACAAATTCTTGAAATTAATTATGGCAAAATTCTTATTTCTTTACTAACGGATTTGATTTCTTTTCCTGCAAGTTTTTGTGAGATCATGACATCACCTGAAGCTTTAGAGTAGCTAATGTTTCTTCCAAATATTGAATCTATCTTTACAAACTATAAATGGCTTTGAGAATCACTAGCACCAAGACAACTTAGCACTCTATTAACACAGTCGTGGAAGAGTCCCAAGGTGGGGATATCCGATTGAGTTATTTGCTCTTTTGAGCCATCAGAAATTTCTCCTCATCGATTGATCCTTAAAAAAGGGCCCATAATATCATAATATTTATGCTTCGTTTTTTCGATTCTACACGCTTATGTAGTGGGAAGGACAAGGCTTTTCATCACAAAACTTTTACGAATGTCATTGAAGCAATTCATTTGCTCTGAAAACTTCGAAAACAAAAAAGTTTGAAACAAAGGATTCCATTGATACCGATAGATTTGTCTTTTCAATTTTAAATGCCTCAACTTTCCTATCCCTATCAATGAAGCTCAAGGACGATCATTACCTGCCAACAGGGGCGTAGCCAGAAAATTGCCTTGGGGGGAGGCGGGGGGAGGTTCAAAAAAAAATTTTTTTTTTTTCAGTTAAATAAAAAAAAATTTTGTCTTTAGCTTTAACATTAAAGTACGTGTATTTAGAATATGATATGAAAAAGGTTACATTAAAAACTCAAGCGCGTGCGTCAGCTTTTCTTTGCCATTTCATCCAAAACTTCATAAACGGTATCAATTTGATCACGGTGGATGCTTAGTGATGCACAGCCATTCAATCGAACATTAGGAAAAGCCACAGAATCGCATTCCTGTAATATTAATTATAGATATATTGATAAAAAAAAACCGAAGTACCTCCTTCAGGAATAAGTAGAATTCATGATTTTTGAGCCTATGCACGAGATCTAACGTATACGTATATAAAATTCCAAAGAAAGAAACTGATCGAAAAGAAAAAAATTTTATTATAAAAGTCATATATACACGGGAAAACACTAATGTGTTTTTTACATTTTAAAATGTGAAAACGCATTATTTTTCATTTATCAAATAATTTGAAGTTTACATTTTTGAAATGTGTTTTTGACATGCAAAAAAATGTAGATATTACATTATAATAATGTGTTTTCCACATGGAAAATAATACCAAATTTGCATTATATTTCAAAAAAGGAAACGTGTACTTCAAAAAAATACTGTAAATTTAACATTATTTAAATGTTAAAAATATTTGCTTTTTCATTCCGATGAATGTAATCGCTGTTGAGGCAAACGAGCAAACGCCTGAATTGATTATATTCACGCATGCAATAAGTTGGTTGATTTTAAATCAATGTAGATTATGTTCGTTTAAGCAAGTAGGATCAATGAACACGATCATGTTGCCGTTGTTGCCGAAGGTTATTGTGTTCGATTTTTGCTGCTCTCTGATATGTATGTAGATGGTCCTTAGGCAAGCTTACAAGGAAACTTCTTTATGAAATTATAGTAAAGGTTAACATGTACATTTGTATATTTAATAATTATTATGAAACAGAATATGATTAAAATATATAAGTGTTCACTTCGTACATACATATGCTTGCATATTAAAAATATAATATCACCAACAAAGTAAATACGTATCAGAATAATAAAGAAATTTATTAACATAGACACAAAACATTAAATATTTGAATTGTAATGACCTAAAAAATAAAATGATCCGGCGGCAAGGGGGGTTTAAACCCCCAAACATAACTCGGAAGGTATTCACTCTAGAACATTGAAATTCAGTAAGGAGTTACGTATATGAGGTCAATCCCTAACACCCCCAATAAAATGTGGGGTGGGGGAGAAGGGGGCGTGGCACCTCCCATATAAAAAAAGAAATTTTCATTCTGCATATCTCTGGATGCAGGGATAATGAAAATTGATAAGGGGCTATATGAGGTTAACTCCTAACAGCTCCAGTAAAATGTGGAATTGGGGAAAAGGTGGCGTGGCACCTTCCCTACAAATGGGATTTTTCAGAACTATGGCTGCCGTACAAACTTAGGTCATTATAACAGCTAAAGTTTGACTACAGAGTTGTTTGGCTGTTATTCCTTATGGATGTAAGTAATCTTCCGCCGTTAAAATTTTTTGTTAGCTTCAGGCTATCCACATTTTCTATCTATATATACATAAATATAAGGTTAAATTTATGAATGTTTGTATGTAGGTATAAATTGCACCCTAAACGGATCAGCCTATCCCAACCAAATTTGAATCACCCGCTAGAAACCTTCCAAAGATGGTTATAGGCTAAACATAACTTCAATATAAAAAAGGGGATTGCACCTACCATACAAATGGAGTGTTTGATACAGCATAACTCTGGAAGTATTCATGTAAGAACATTGAAATCCAGTAAAGAGTTAAATTGGATCCATCCCTAAAACCAGTAAGAAAATGAAGGGTGAGTAAGAAGTGGCATTGCTAAGTGCTAACAGAAGCGGTAATATAGGAATTGACAAAAAAAAAAAACAAGACAAATGGACTGCCAGAACTATGACTGCCTTAAAAAATCAGGTTATTTCAACACGTAAAGTTTGATTGCAGGGTTGGGTTTGGCTGTTATTCCTTTAATATTGTTTTATGTCATCTTTAGGGTTGGCGGCCACCGTGGTGTGATGGTAGCGTGCTCCGCCTATCACACCGTATGCCCTGGGTTCAACTCCCGGGCGAAGCAACATCAAAATTTTAGAAATAAGATTTTTCAATTAGAAGACAATTTTTCTAAGCGGGGTCGCCCCTCGGCAGTGTCTGGCAAGCGCTCCGATTGTATTTCTGCCATGAAAAGCTCTCAGTGAAAACTCATCTGCCTTGCAGATGCCGTTCGGAGTCGGCATAAAACATGTAGGTCCCGTCCGGCCAATTTGTAGGGAAAAATCAAGAGGAGCACGACGCAAATTGGAAGAGAAGCTCGGCCTTAGATCTCTTCGGAGGTTATCGCGCCTTACATTTATTTTCTTTTTTAGGGTTGGTATTTTTGGATACGCCTGGAGGAACTGGAAAAAAACATTTCTGTTTAATTTGATATTAATTGATGTAAGAGCAAAAAGAGAAATCACTATGACAGTTGCTTTCTCAGATACCGTGGATGCCCTTTGTGTGGTGGACGTACAACTCCGCATTTAAATGACCGCTGTTTGCAAACATCTGATACACCGATGTGCAACATAAGCAAACGGTCAGGCCAAAGTGAGGGCGTGTGATGTGTGCACCATGACTCATAAACAGTCGGTGCAAGCTTTAGACCAAACCCCTAAGAATTTAAGGTGTAATCACCATCCCAAAGATAGTGCTTTCCTGTTACTTGCTGGAACAGACGCAGTTGAAGTAAATGCGAGCTTTTTCGTCTATAGACAGCTTTACGTACAAAAATTTACTCTCTTTAGAAATATGAGAGGGCATTTTGGCGGAAACGCTTCAGCAGCAGCTTTTGCTAAACAACTTCTTGAAATTAATTATGGCAAAATTCGTATTTCTTTACTAAAAGATTTGATTTCTTTTCCTGCAAGCTTTTGAGAAATTATGACATCACTTGAAGCTTTAGGAGCTAATGTTTCTTCCAAATATTGAATCTATCTTTACAAACTATAAATGGCTTTGAGAAAAGGCATTTTAGGCACCTTAAAATGAGGATGTTAATATAACTACATCCAAGACAACGTATCACTCTATTAACACAGTCGTGTAAGAGTCCCAAGCTGTGCATATCCGATTGAGTTTATTAGCTCTTTTGAGCCATCAGAAATTTCTCCTCATATCACAGAACATATTTATGCTTCGCTATTTCGATGCTCCACGCTTATGTAGTGGGACAAGGCTTTTCATCACAAAACTTTTACGAATATCATTGAAGCAATTCACTTTATCGGAAATTTTCGAAAACAAAAATTTTAAAACCAAGGATTCCATTGATACCGATAGATTAGTCTTTTCAATTTTAAATGCCTCAAATTTCCTATTCAATGAAGCTCAAGGACGATCATTAGCTGCGAATCAAGGGATCGATGACCGCAATACAAACATTTATAGCTTCAGAGCTTCTGCAACTCAATTGTCAACCTCACCTACGCTACAACAACAGTCACTAGCTGTAGCAGAAGTCAATCTTACTAACTCATGTTTTACCCATGGCCAGTTACGCGTAGCCTGCATATTTTTATAGGCATAAGCTAGTGAAATAAAGAAACAATAAAATAATAGAAAATATTGAAAGCAATATAATAACCAATTGAACTTGCATTCGCTTTGTATGTACATAGGGATAGGCATACATATGTAAATATGTATGTACGCTCGTTATTAGGCAAATGCAAATTATATTGTTTGTTATTTTTAAACCAGACCCGGACACGATAGGATGCAGACTTTGTAAAATTGCCATATTAAAACAACAGCTTTGTAGCGGATGCGCGTGCAGTGGCTTGTTGTGCTAATTCTTTGAATTAGCTAAACTTCGCTTGTGAAGCAAAATTTAGTTACTTTTGCTTAATGATTGCAAAACAGGAAGTGCAAAATATTAATAAGATTTATTATTACTTCAAAATTAATTGGAATTTCATTTACTGTGGGAACCACAAAAGAATTAAAAAGCTTTTTGTAAGGTAGGCAAAAATGTAGCCAAGTAGGTAAGTGAATTTATTATGTGTTAACTCCTCCGCCCTTAAACTCGAGCGTCCTCGATCGATGAGTTTACGTAAAATTTAGGCTGGTCTTAAATCCCTACCTCAATGGTGCTCTGGTTTGATATTTGAACTTTATTTCTTTTAAATTTTTTTAGTAATTTCATTACAATTGTGAATACAATTATTATTATAGAAATTGTGTAAACTGATATAAATATAGTGTTTTTCTTTCTTAAAATTGATATTTCTTTTACTTCTTTTAATTGTAGTTCCTTAATTAAGTCTAGAGATAAAATTTCTTCCATTTTATTATTTGTTGCCCTTGGCTGTAATATAGCCGGTAGGGGGTTCCTTATCGTTATTTCTTTTGAAAAATATAGTTTGTTATTTATTTCTATACTTGTGTTGACATGTTTAATTAAATATGAACCTTGAAGTTCTATACTTTCATTTTCAAATTTTACATTACCATTAATATTATTTAGAAAAATTATGTCATCTGAAATCATTTCTACTGATTTTGTATGCTGGTTATTTATTTTAGTACAATTATTTATTTTACTTTTTAGCAGGTTTACTATGCACGTGCCATTCGTAATATCTTTTAAAATATCTCTTGAACAAATTGATAAATTCATATATGATTTACAATTTTCTGTTTTTCCATAAATTTTATTTTCACATGTTAAAATTGACTTATACTCTATTTTATTAATTTTTATCGGTCTTATTTCTAAAGCTCTACAGTCGATTTTTATACTCAGTTGAGCAAAGCTCACAGATTATATTAACTTTGATTGGATAACGGTTGCTTGTACAGGTATAAAGGAATCGAGATAGATATAGACTGCCATATATCAAAATCATCAGGATAGAAAAAAAATTTGATTGAGCCATGTCCGTCCGTCCGTCTGTCCGTTAACACGATAACTTGAGTAAATTTTGAGGTATCTTGATGAAATTTGGTATGTAGGTTCCTGAGCACTCATCTCAGATCGCTATCTAAAATGAACAATATCGGACTATAACCACGCCCACTTTTTCGATATCGAAAATTTCGAAAAACCGAAAAAGTGCGATAATTCATTACCAAAGACCGATAAAGCGATGAAACTTGGTAGGTGAGTTGAGCTGATGACGCTGAATAGAAAATTAGTAAAATTTTGGACAATGGGCGAGGCACCGCCCACTTTTTAAAGAAGGTAATTTAAAATTTTTGCAAGCTGTAATTTGGCAGTCGTTGAAGATATCATGATGAAATTTGGCAGGAACGTTACTCCTATTACTGAATGTATGTTTAATAAAAATTAGCAAAATCGGAGAACGACCACGCCCACTTAAAAAAAAAAATTTTTTTTAAGTCAAATTTTAACAAAAAATTTAATATCTTTACAGTATATAAGTAAATTATGTCAACATTCAACTCCAGTAATGATATGGTGAAACAAAATGCAAAAATAAAAGAAAATTTCAAAATGGGCGTGGCTCCGCCCTTTTTCATTTAATTTGTCTAGGGTACTTTTAATGCCATAAGTCGAACAAAAATTTACCAATCCTTGTGAAATTTGGTAGGGGCTTAGATTCTGGGACAATAACTTATTTCTGTGAAAAAGGGCGAAATCGGCTGAAGCCGCGCCCAGTATTTATACACAGTCGACCGTCTGTCCTTCCGCTCGGCCGTTAACACGATAACTTGAACAAATATCGATATATCTTTACTAGTTCACGTACTTATCTGAACTCACTTGTATTGGTATAAAAAATGGCCGAAATCCGACTATGACCACGCCCACTTTTTCGATATCGAAAATTACCAAAAACGAAAAAAATGCCATAATTCTATACAAAATACGAAAAAAGGGATGAAACATGGTATTTGGATTGGTTTATTGACGCAAAATATAACTTTAGAAAAAAAATTGTAAAATGGGTGTGACACCACCTACCATATTAAGTAGAATGAAATGAAAAAGTTCTGCAGGGCGAAATAAAAAACCCTTGAAATCTTGGCAGGAATACTGTTCGTGGTATTATATATATAAATAAATTAGCGGTATCCAACAGATGATGTTCTGGGTCACCCTGGTCCACATTTTGGTCGATATCTGGAAAACGCCTTCAAATATACAACTACCACCACTCCCTTTTAAAAGCCTCATTAATACCTTTAATTTGATACCCATATCGTACCAACCCACTCTAGAGTCACCCCTTGTCCACCTTTATGGCGATATATCAAAAAGGCGTCCACCTATAGAACTAAGCCCCACGCCTTTTTAAAATACTCATTAACACCTTTCATTTGATACCCATATCGTACAAACATATTCTAGAGTCACCCCTGGTCCACCTTTATGGCGATATCTCGAAAGTCGACCACCTATAGAACTAAGGCCCACTTCCTTTTAAAAAGACTCATTAACACCTTTCATTTGATACCCATATCGTACAAACAAGGTCTAGAGTCACCCCTGGTCCACCTTTATGGCGATATCTCGAAAAGGCGACCACCTATACAACTACCACCACTCCCTTTTAAAACCCTCATTAATACCTTTAATTTGATACCAATATCGTACAAACACATTCTAGAGTCACCCCTGGTCCACCTTTATGGCGATATCTCGAAAAGGCGTCCACCTATAGAATTAAGCCCCACGCCCTTTTGAAATACTCATTAACACCTTTCGTTTGATAATATTGTACAAACGCATTCTACAGTCACCCCGGGTCCACCTTTATGGCGATATCTCGAAAAGTCGTCCAACTATAGAACTAAGGCCCACTCCCTTTTAAAATGTTCATTAACCCCTTTCATTTGATACCCATATCGTACAAGCAAATTCTAGGGTCACCCCTGGTGCACCTTTATGGCGATATCTCGAAACGGCGTCCACCTATGGAACTAAGGATCACTCCCTTTTAAAATACTCATTAACACCTTTTATTTGATACCCATATCGTACAAACAAATTCTAGAGTCACCCCGGGTCCACCTTTATGCCGATATCTCGAAAAGGCGACCACTTATACAACTACCAACACTCCCTTTTAAAACCCCCATTAATAACTTTAATTTGATACCCATATCGTACAAACAAATTCTAGGGTCACCCCTGGTCCACCTTTATGGCGATATCTCGAAGCGGCGTCCACCTATAGAACTAGCCCAGTCCCTTTTAAAATACTCATTAACACCTTTCGTTTGATACACATATTGCACAAACGCATTCTAGAGTCACCCCTGGTCCACCTTTATGCCGATATCTCGAAAAGACGACCACCTATACAACTACCACCACTCCCTTTTAAAACCCTCATTAACACCTTTCGTTTGATACCCATATTGTACAAACGCATTCTAGAGTCACCCCTGGTCCACCTTTATGCCGATATCTCGAAAAGACGACCACCTATACAACTACCACCACTCCCTTTTAAAACCCTCATTAACACTTTTCGATTGATACCCATATTGTACAAACGCATTCTAGAGTCACCCCTGGTCCACCTTTATGGCGATATCTCGAAGCGGCGTCCACCTATAGAACTAAGCCCCACGCCCTTTTAAAATACTCATTAACACCTTTCGTTTGATACCCATATTGTACAAACGCATTCTAGAGTCACCCCTGGACCACCTTTATGCCGATATCTCGAAAAGGCGACCACCTATACAACTACCACCACTCCCTTTTAAAACCCTCATTAGTACCTTTAATTTGATACCCATATCGTACAAACACATTCTAGAGTCACCCCTGGTCCACCTTTATGGCGATATCTCGAAAAGGAGTCCACCTATAGAACTAAGACCCACGCCTTTTTAAAATACTCATTAACACCTTTCGTTTGATACCCATATTGTACAAACGCATTCTAGAGTCACCCCTGGTCCACCTTTATGCCGATATCTCGAAAAGACGACCACCTATACAACTACCACCACTCCCTTTTAAAACCCTCATTAATACCTTTAATTTGATACCCATATCGTACAAACACATTCTAGAGTCTCCCCTGGTCCACCTTAATGGCGATACCTCGAAAAGGCGTCCACCTATGGAACTAAGGATAACTCCCTTTTAAAATACTCATTAACACCTTTCATTTGATACCCATATCGTACAAACAAATGCTAGAGTCAACCCTGATCCACCTTTATGGCGATATCCCTAAATGGCGTCCACCTATAGAACTATGGCCCACTCCCTTTTAAAATGTTCATTAACCCCTTTCATTTGATACCCATATCGTACAAACAAATTCTAGGGTCACCCCTGGTCCACCTTTATGGCGGTATCTCGAAAAGGCGTCCACTTATAGAACTAAGGCCCACTCCCTTTTAAAATGTTCATTAACCCCTTTCATTTGATACCCATATCGTACAAACAAATTCTAGGGTCACCCCTGGTCCACCTTTATGGCGATATCTCGAAACGGCGTCCACCTATGGAACTAAAACCCTTTTAAAATACTCATTAACACCTTTCATTTGGTACCCATATCGTACAAACAAATTCGCTTTTATGGCGATATCCCTAAATGGCGTCCACCTATAGAACTATGGCCCACTCCCTCATAAAATACTGTTTAATACCTTTCATTTGATACACATGTCATACAAACACATTCCAGGATTACCCTAGGTTCATTTTCCTACATGGTTATTTTCCCTTATGTTGTCACCATAGCTCTCAACTGAGTATGTAATGTTCGGTTACACCCGAACTTAACCTTCCTTACTTGTTTCTGTTGTAGGTAAACTTATAACGTAAATAAGACTTTCTTTATTTGAAGCAATTTTTATTTCTGCAAACTCTAGTGCTTCATCTAGATTTATAAAAGGTATATTTTCATTTTCTAAAAAAGTTTTCGTTATATCCATTTCCTTATTGGATAAAATGTATGAGTTGACTATATTTGATTTTGCCCAGTGAATGGCATAAGCTATATTAATAAGTTCTTCCTTCAAAATTTCTAACCTGAATTTTATTTGTAATACAATTTCATTATCTATTTCTTTCTCTTCGTTCACTAATTTAGATATTTTATTAATATTTTCAATGACTCGGTTTATTTTTTCGTAGCTTAATTTATTTATGACAACTTGCCTATTATTATTTTCTAAAACATTATTCATTTTTTCGGTGAGGATTTCGAAGTCGCTGTGGTCTGGATTTCCAGCTATCTATTTCCACGCTGAACCTATGAAGTCTAATGATCTTTTATTGATATGTTTGACTACCCTATTTCTATCTAGATACATTTTCGATTGTTTGACAAGTGATATGAGGATTGGCTTTAGGGGATGGTTTGGTAGCTGTTCATTGATTGCTGTCTCTAAGTGATTTATAGTATCGTCATAGTCTTGTAGTTCTATAATATGTATGATTTTAAAGTTTCCTATTTGTAATTTTGCTGGTCCCCAGTCTATTGTTACAAGTTGAGATGACGAGTAATCCAATATCTGGACGTTCGCGATTATTGGTACGACCATCGCGATCAGTCTAAAAATTTAATAATAAAATTAATTGGAATAATGTGCAATTTATTTTAATTGTTCAAATTTTGTCTGCTATTTATGCCCAATTCCTATAACCTTTTAGGTCATACCTACTCGTCAATTTTTCGAATTTTGATTTTTAGTTTTCCTCTTCTTTATTCCGAAAAAAATGTTTTTCTTTTTTAGAAAGAGAAAACTTAAAAGTCCAATACTAACATAGATGCAAGTTGATTAAAAAGGAAAAAAGAAAAAAAAATGAGAAAAATTTTAAAATTTTTTTTTGATTTTTCTCTTTTCCTTTTTCCCTTTTATGTTTAAAAATTTTTGATTTTTTGTTTTTACTTTTGTTTTATTAGGCTCTTATGAACCACTTTGCCCGATTCCGTTATGGCCGTTGATGTCTTGTTTTCCTTAACTATCCCTTTTTATAGCGGGGGGCTAGTTTGGTACCGTATCGTTTATTGATTTTAATGTAGATGGTCTGACTAAGTTGCTTTGTATGGCATGTGATGCTGCCATGCCCAGAAGTCGCGGAAAAGCACAGCGCACTCCGGTATATTGGTGGAATGACGAAATTGCGGAAGAGCGTAGAAAATGCCAGAAAGCACGAAGAATAGCGCAGAGGGCACGCTCATCACCACGATATGCAGAGCTACACAGCACCTATGTCGCACAAAGAAAGGCACTTAAAAATGCCATAAAAAAGAGCAAGAAGTTATGCTTTAGGGAACTGCTGGATAATGTCGACCTAGATCCTTGGGGATCAGCCTACAGAACTGTGATGGCCAAAGTTAAAGGACCGATATCACAGCAACCTACGTGCCCGATACTGATGAATATTATTGTTGAAACACTTTTCCCGGCGCAAGATCGCTGGACTTATCCATGCGAGGATCTAGAAAGTACGGAAATTCCGCAAATTACAGAGCAAGAGGTGCTGGACGCTGCAAAAAGAGTTGCTGATAACAAATCCCCAGGACCCGACGAAGTACCAAACATAGCCCTTAAAGCCGCGATTACAACTAGGGCTACATTATTTACTGATCTTTTTAATGCCTGTATGCAAGAAGGCGTGTTCCCTCGCCCGTGGAAACGACAAAGACTTGTCCTATTGCTGAAACGTGGTAAACAGCCGGACCAACCATCCTCATATAGGCCACTTTGTATGCTGGATTCCCTAGGGAAGATTTTCGAGCGTATAATTAGTGAGCGCCTACAGCTGACTCTAGAAAGACCAGGTGGCTTATCGAATAGTCAATATGGATTTCGCAAATCAAGATCCACCGTAGATGCAATACAAACAGTCGTCAATATAGCTAGAGAAGCTATCTCTGGAGGCCAAAATAAAAGGAAGTTCTGTGCACTGATTATGTTGGACATCAAGAATGCTTTTAACACTGCGAACTGGATGCAGATAATGGCAGCGCTGCAAAGCTTCGGCACTCCAGCTTACTTACTTACGCAGAATTATAGGTAGCTATCTTAAAGACAGAGTACTTCTTTTTGACACGGATCAAGGAGCTAACGAGTACAAAATCACAGGAGGCGTCCCACAGGGATCTGTTCTCGGTCCAACGCTTTGGAATGTAATGTATGACGGGGTGCTAAAGATTGATCTACCAGAAAACACTCAAATTGTGGGATATGCTGATGATATTGCAGTGGTAGTAGTGGCCAAGAAACTGGACCTGCTTCAAGCATTATGTAATGACGCCGTAGCAAGAATAAAGGAATGGCTGACCAATACAGGACTGGAGTTGGCTAGCCAAAAGACGGAAGTGGTATTAGTAAGCTCCAAACGGTCGGCGAACGAGTTAGTCTTAACTGTCGGGGATCATCAAATCACCTCAAAGGATTCTTTAAAATACTTAGGAGTGCACATTGACTCTAAGTTAACTTTCAAAGAGCACTTCAGAGCAGTGGGGGAGAAAATTACCAAAGTTAATGGATCACTTATGCGAATATTGCCTAACATTGGTGGTCCGAGCGAAGCTATACGTCAGCTATTGTCCACAGTAACCAGCTCAATAATACTATACGCAGCACCAGTGTGGTATGGATCTAAACAGACCCATCAAAAATATATATTAGCAGCGTACCGACTTGCTTCTTTAAGAATAGCAAGTGCTTATCGGACGGTGTCCGACGACGCGATCCTGGTTCTAACCCGGAAAATCCCAGTGGACTTACTGGCAAGCGAAATGGCCGATCTGTATAACACTAATATCGAGCGACCATCTGAAGAAGACAAGAAAAGAGCAAGGACACAAACAATAGCTAAGTGGCAAGAATGGTGGGAGGCCTCGAGTAAAGGGCGTTGGACTTTCACACTAGTTTGGAACGTAGCTCAATGGAATGAGCGGAAGCACGGCGAATTGAACTACCATCTCACGCAGATAATGAGTGGACATGGCGGTTTCAAAGAGCATTTATGGAAGCGTAGGATAGAGGAAGATCCTCATTGCCCAATGTGTACCACAGAGTTAGAAAACGCAGAACACGTCATGTTCTACTGCCCCCCCTTCCACGAAGAAAGACTCACCTTGCATGGAGTCTTTGGGGAGGAACCTACCACGAGAAATTTAGTTTCACATATATGCAGCAGGAAAGAATGCTGGACTGTAGTGAGCAAAATGGCATTTATAGTAATGACACGCCTGATGGATGCTGAGAGGGAGCGCAGAGAAATGCGCATGCGAAGCAGTGGCGATTAAATGGACACTCAGAGCAAATAGCGGGAACCTGGACGCAGGGACAACAGTAGGCTCTTAAAAAATGAGAAATATGGAACGCCACCCTGAAGTAATGCGAAAGTGGTGCCGGGGTGGGCGACGGTTCCAGAACGGGGCTGTTTTTTAGTCTACGGACACACGGTTGCTGCGACGGCAGCAATTATGGTGCATTAGGCATTTTTCAGCCTCCCCGCAAAAAAAAAAAAAAAAAAAAAAAAAGATGGTCTGACCTGGGATATAGTCCTTATAGATTTTTTTCCTGTCTATCTTTCAGTCTCTGTATGTTATTTCGTCTTGCTGCTTCGTATTGTTCAGGTTTAATGTGAATTGTACGTCCGAAAAAGTTTTCTATAGGTTTCTGTCTAGTCGGTGAGTGAATTGAGAAATTGTATTCGTAAATGGCTCTGTCGAGTAATTCTTCAAAGGTCCTGTCTATGTTTTCGGTTTTTAAATACCTTAATATTTCTGCAAGGGTTGAATGGAAACGTTCGACCTGTCCATTGGCTTTGCTTATGTGTGGTGGGGTTTTGTAGATTTTAATTCTCAACTGATCTTCTAGCATGAAAGTTATCGAATGGGAGTTAAGTGACTTTTCATTGTCTATGACTATTGTTTGGGGTACTCCAAATGTGAAAAGGATTTGTCGTAAAGGCTCGCGTATGCCTTCCGTTGATATAGATTTAATTACTCTTGCTTGGGCGTACTTTGAATACTTGTCTATAGCGGTTAGCACCAATTTTTTTTCGGCTATAAATATGTCTATATGGATGATTTGCCCTGGATATTCGGGAATTGGAGTTGACTTTATTTCGGGTTTGTTTGGATTTCTATCGTATTTGTTTTCGGAACAGATTCTGCACTGTTTGACTAGTTTGTAATGTAATGTAATGTATTTATTTATTACGGCTTTCATAAGCCTAACTTATATCTATTTTACATGTTTATAATTGTCTTCTGGACTATGCAAACTAGAATAGTTACATCTATGTCCTACCTTGGAGTACTATGGATTGGGAGACTTCCAGATAATGCGAACAAAGTGTTGTGCTAGTGTAGTATGTAGGCATTTTACGCATGTTAGTAAAGCGCGAAGGCAACATCTGCACGGCGGTGCACTGAGTTAATCGAGTGATGCGTTTCAGTATGTGCTTCGGCAACCTTTTTTATATGCGCATAAGAGCTTGGAAGTCTTGGCGCTACATAGCAGAATAGTTTCGCTGCACTTATATCGATGCTATGGAAGCCCGTCTGTCCAGCACTAAATTGGTAGTGTTCTGCAATAATTGTACAATTTTTGTTTAAATTTATTGGAATGACATGATTTAATATCATTCGGTAGTTCATTATAGGATTTAAGACCTTTATAATACAGATTACATTTGTCTGCTTCAGTTTTATAAGCCGGCAGATTAAAATCATTTTTATTACGGGTATTTACAGAGTGCATATCTTTTACATATTTTATATTAGTCCTCAAATACGTAGGCAAAGTTCCTTCTATTATGTTTTTAATAAATTTCATGGTATAATAAAAAAATTGCTGTCTAATGCTAAGCCAATTAAGAGAGCATAACATGTCTCTAATAGGTGTGTCATACCGTTTTTTGAGAATGAATCTTATAGCTCGGTTCTGTTGCTTTTGTAAGTTGTATATCTGACTAACTCGCAAGATGAAAAATATAGTTGGGCAATAAATAAAATGAGGTTCGATTATAGATCTGTAGACGATGATTTTATATCTTCTATTTAAATATTTGCAGGTTTGTTGTGTAAAATATAACTTTTTCGCTATTTTTCCTACCGTATAATCCACGTGCTCGTTGAAATTCAGCTTATCATCTATTTTTATTCCCAAATATTTTATGGTGCTGACTTTTTCAATTAGCTCGTTATTTATATTTAAGTTTTGTAGCTCGCTGTTTTGAAAATTGCGTCTAGATATAACCATAAATTTCATTTTATTCACATTCACTTTCAGTCTGTTTACGCATAACCAACCATATACGCTGTTAAGATCTTCTTGCAGCTTAGCATATATTTCAGTAATATTGTTCCCGTTTATCATCAGCAATGTATCATCAGCAAACAATTTGATTTCACAGTGCTTAATGGAGCTATTTATATCATTAATATATATATTGAACAGTATGGGTGCCACCACAGACCCTTGAGGTAGACCAACATATACCTCCCTTTTATCCGATACGGACGTTCCAATCACTGTTCTTTTGTATCTGTTAATTAGGAAGTCTTGAAACCATTTTAGTTCTATACCAGAGAAGCCAATGTAAGAAAGCTTTTTCAGCATTAAGTTTTGGTCGATCGTCTCGAATGCACGTTTTAAATCCAAAAACACAGCTAATATATGTTTTTTCCTGCTTAAGTCTTCTTTCCAGTTAGCTACAACCAAATTCAAAGCACTTTCACAGGAATGTTTCCTTCGAAAACCAGATTGTTGAGGTATAATAATTACATTATCTTCTAAATATTTTACCAGCTGATTTTTTACCACTGTTTCCAACATTTTTTCATCACATTGTAACGTGTTAATAGGTCTTATCTCCTCAGCTTTGATGGTATTTTTAACTTTTACTAATGTCACAACTATAGAAGATTTCCATATACTAGGAACGAGACCTTTATCTAAGCTCTCATTAACAAGTTGAGAATAGAAAAAACCTGTATACGTTATGGAGTCTTTAACGACTCCTTCCGACACAAGTTTCTTCACTCCAATTTTATTTTTAAACTTACTTACTATATCAACTATTTCTGAAGTGTATACGTTCTGAAATTTAAAAACATTAGGGCCATTTTGCTCATCTATAGTACCTTCATTACCAAGAAGTAGGAATATTCATGCTAATCGCCAATATACTATCAATGAAATAGTTATTCAAAGACTGCGCTATTTCATTTTCCTCTGTGCAGAGTTGGTCGTTTATTTTAATTTTTTTAATACCATTGTTTTCTTTAGCCATGCTTATGGAATTTTTCAAGTTTTTCCACATGACCTTACCATCACCAACACTATGGTTGATTTTGTTTTCCATGTACTTGGCTTTTTTTATCTTAATTAGCCGTTTATATTGGCGTTTCGCACTATAATATTCACTCCATTCTCCAGTGGCTAGGCTGATCTTGTAAAGGTTTAGCTTACGTTTATTTAAGTTAGCCAGCTCAAAATCATACCACTTGTTCATAAGTTTGACACTGACTTCTTTAGAGTATGTCAGGGTGGTCACTGCGCTTGATAGCGTATTATATAGGAATGTTGCCTTATTTTCGATACTCAGATTTTCAAAGTCAGTGTAGTTAAGCTGTCGTAATTCATTAACACGGCTGTCGCTTGTATAATTTTCCCAGGAAATTATTGTTTTCTTCGTTCTCATCTGAAATAGTTTATGTAATTTGATTTTGAATTTAATCGTTTCATGATCTGAAATCTGAAACTCTTCTAATTTTAAACATGATATAGCTCTACTATCTGTCAATAACAAGTCGATCAATGTATCTGTCTTATCGCCCTTTCGTGTATAAAAATCATTTTTTTGCTCCATAGAAAAGGATCGAAATAAGTCAACTAACTGTTTACTATAAGTTGTGCTCTTGTAAAGGTTTATATTGAAACAAAGATAACAGATCCTGTGTTACGCAGTTATTATTTAAAATGTCGTACAAGTACGTTATAAATTCTGCATCACTCGAGCTCGGTGAGTGATATATCAGAGCTATTTGGTATTGGGGGAAAATATTTTTAACTTTTAGTATAATACACCAGATGTTCTTGTTTAATGTTCTGTTGTAACTTATTGAGTATTCAATTGTTTCATTTATATATATTAGCACACCGCCTGTATGCCTGCTGTGGGAATCGCACCGTACAAGTTTATATGTTTGTATCTGTAGCTCTTGATTCGTTATTTCTTCAGTCGAACAAGTCTCCGAACAAAATATTAAATGTGGTTTATGTACATCTATCAGACGCTCTATTTCAGCTTTATTGGCGACGATACTGCTAATATTTAAATATATACAACTTAGCTCCTCTGGTATTCGTTGCTAAACTCGTGCCTTATTTCTTGGCTGCGAATATTTTTTATACGCAGGACAATCTTTGCTGAAAGCGTAATGGCTAACATCGACGTCAATAACTTTTTTTTGAACAATTTCGTTACAGTTTACACATTTAACAATGTTAGATGTGCACTCTTTGCTATCATGGGGTCCAGCACATTTGCTGCAAGCTACTTTATTCGTGCACTCAGCTGCTTTGTGCTTATATCCCAGACATTTAAAACACCTCAAAACACTTATATGCTCGTAAGCGACGCAAGTATCCCACTCTATATATAGTTTCTTTTGTTGCAACACATTATCGAATGTTACTGCATCTGTTTCCACTAACGCAATGTAGCTTACTTCTCTACGATTGGTATTTTCATACAGTTTTAACACTTTAAAATCCTTTCCGTTACATGAGTCATTTTGCTTAGTTAAGCATTCTACCAAACGCTCATTGGTAACTTTTTCAGTTAAACCAACAATTTTTATGTTCTTTTTTATTTCATCCTTATTTTTTGTTTTCTCTGCTTCGTAATCGTTTCCAATACCTTCTCTTACCTTTAGCTGGACTTTTTCACAAGCGTCTTTATTTTTACATTCTACAATAGTGGCACCACTATTTACTTCGACCTTCGGTAGGTTCGACAACTTTTTTTAGAGCTTCCTTGGTTTCCTTAGCTTTTTTGCCCTTCTTTTTCGGTTTAATGACAATTTTATTCTCATTTACTGAAGCGACCTGAGCATAAGATAGTTTTTCTGGCTGATCATTTGCTACGCGTAAATCGTTAAGCAATTCATTGGTCTTTTTTAATTCATTAGATAAATCTTTTACTATCTCATTCTTCATTGCAATCAATTTTACTTCTATGTTATGCTCTAAAAGGGAGTTGAAGTCCGCAATAATGCTACTTTTAATCTGGGAGAATTTATTACAAAATATCGCTCGACTATCTGTTTAATATCAACGGCTTTCATTTTTGTTTCTTCACATTTATTAATCAAATGTTTGATTTCCACAAATTTTGTATTGGTATCCGATAATGCACATACATTACAGAACCATATTATGTTCATATTATCTTCTATTATCTTTTTTTCATTTCTTTTAATATTACTGCATTTGAAGCAGAAACTATAGCCACACCCACCAGAGCATGCTACTATGTCATCTACCTGAAGCAGTTTCGCAGTACATTCTTTGCACTCTGCTGGCATTGTAAATGTATATCTTTCTAAGAAAATGTAAAAGATATGCAACTTTACATGGCAACTTTGTGATACACAACTTTAAATATTCGCAAGACTGGTTTCAAAAAATAAACTAAAAAATATGTATAAATATATATTTTTCTATCGTGATGGCAGCCCTGTTTTTGGCTGACACTTTTCACTCCTTTATGTCTTCCACTTGCCCTTTCTATCATTCACCTTTGTAAAGAAATTCAGTGCTTATCGGGCGCTAATTTTTCGCGCTAAGTTAATGATAGCAAAGAAAATTCAAAAACACAAAATAAAGAGCACAATTAGTAACGACATTATAGCAACAAAGCGGCTTGACAGGTTGTTGATGTTCCCACCCGTACTCAGCGTATCAGCAGGCGTTTGTGTGAAAGTGTGCTTGGCGATGTTTGCAGCGCGCCGACTGCGGTAATGGCAGCACAGCAGATAGCTTTTGCAAATTACTAACCACCTAAATACTCCACTCTCCCAAACTATGTTTTTAGATTTGTCCACTTGAATACAGCTTCCCGCACCTGTTGTTAGATGTTGTACGTTTTTTTAGCGCTTTTGTATGTTGTTTACTTTTTTTTTTTAATAAAAACACGGAGCACGTATCAAAACGACCGTCTTGTTCTTCTCTTCTACTGTTGTTTATGACACCCAAGTAACTGAGAACACCTTGCTTGCTTTGTTTATTGTAGCATGTATTTTGGGGAAGTAAAATGTTTCTATAATTTGTTTTTTTATTTTCTATTGCATTCCTATGGGCTCTTTTGTGTTCAATCAAAATTTGTCGTTCTTGTTGTTCGTCCGTTTGTAAGTCCTCTACTTGCGATTGGGTGAATCTAATTTTGAAGGTGTTAAAATGTATGGGGTATAACTTCTGAATTTGGCCCATTATCTCCTCTGAGGTAAATAAGCCGCTGATTACAGACGGGATTAAATATCGTTGTAACAAATGTCTAAGATCTTCGGTGGCGTAATGTGGTTGAGTGATTGTATGTCTATGGTATGTTGGAAAGGGGATTTTGAAATTATAAGATTTTTGTTGTCCAACAAGTAGCCAAATTTGATTTTTAAATTCGTTGATTGGAGCTTCTGCTGCTGGTATTAGATTGTGTCCTGAACTATCATCCGAATGGGTGGCAATGGCTGTGCCGTAAAGATAATTTCGTAAGGATTTAAGTGACCATATTATTGCATTTCCTTTTCATTAGTGGCGTAGTTTTCCTCCGTCTTTGTTATCGTCCTTGCAATAAACGTAATCGGCTTACCGTCCTGTTCTATCACTGCACAAATGGCGTGTTTCGAGGCGTCTGTTGTTAGATGGAATTCTTTTTGATGGTTGGGATAGGTCAGTATTACTTCTCTTGAAATTAATGCATTTTTGATTTGGTTAAGTGCTTCTTTTGCTCTGTTGTCTAATTGAATGAGTGTATTTTTTTAGTGATTTTTCGAACTCTTCCATCTTTTTCTCTAAGAAGACTAGTGAGAGGTTTGGCTATTTTAGCATTGTCTTTGATAAATCTTTTGTAGTAGCCGGAGAGGCCTAGGAAAGATCTTAAGTCTTTCAGTGTTCGTGGGTATGGAAAGTCAACTATTGCCTGAATTTTAGTGGGGTTTGTAGTGATTCCCATAGATGAGACCAGAAATCCCAAAAATTCTATTTCGGTTTTAAAGAATTCGCACTTGTCTATCTGTGCTTTCATGTTTGCTTCCTGTAGAGTTTCAAAGACTTCATGGATAGTATTGGCATGTGTTTTTTCGTCTTTGCTGAATACGATTATATCATCGATATAAACATAGCAGATTTTTCTAATATGTTTCCTTAAAATGTCATCCAACGTCCTTTGAAAAATAGCAGGAGTATTTTTGAGTCCAAAAGGCAATCGCGTAAATTCATATTTTCCGTGGAAACCGCTTTTCAGGTCTATTACTGAAAAGAAGGTATTTTTACCTAGTTGTGCTAAAACTTCATTGATGTCGGGTATTGGATAACGATCAGCTATCGTTATGGCATTGAATTTCCTATAGTCTATTACTAGTCTGTATTTTTTTTCTAGAGAAGCATCCTGTTTTTTTGGTACAATCCAAATGGGCGAGTTATATGGGGACCGTGAAGGTCTTATGATTCCGTCGTCTAACAATTTCTGTATTTGTTTTTCGACTTCTCCTTTTAAGGACATGGGATAGGGGTAGTATTTCGTGTAGACTGGTACGTTCGAGTTCGTCCTAATGGTGGCAACGACTTTGGTGGTATAAGTTAACTTTTCATTGGGGTCAGAGAAGAGGTCAATATTTTTACTAACTAAGGAACTCATTACTTGTTTTTGAAAATTGTCCATGTGTTCATTTCGGATGTTGATATGGTTGACATCCTGTGAAATAAGCTGCTTAAGTTGTATTTTAATTTGATTATTTATGGTCATGAAACTTTCTTTTGTGTGAATAACTGCTGCCAATTCTTTCAGGCTATCATTTCCGAGTATCGCGTGAAAGGAGATGAGGGAGGGAAGGAGGTAGAACTTTAAATTAACGTTTCGCAAATTGAAAAGGTTGACATATGTGTGATGGGTTATTTCTGTTTGTCCTCCTACTGAGTTTGCTAAAAAGTTGCTGTCATTTTGAATTTTCCTTTTCACTAATTGATGCTGAATGTAATTTTTGTTTGATCCTGTATCTACTAAAATTTTTAAGATTTCCCACTCTTCGTCCTGCAGCTAAAGTAAGGTAACGAAGAGTTTCTTATTCTAAAAAATGGATATCTGTAAAATCTGTGCTCTCGCAGTTGTGCGGATAGTATTGGGGGTTATCCTGATACTCAGGGATATCAGCATTGTATTGATCGTAGCTGCTGTTTGGGTGAATGTCTGGTGAATGGTTAACTTCTTCTGGGGTAGTGGTTATGTGGTAATTCCTTTGATGTTTTAAGGGTGGATTTGTAAGGTTCGAGTTGCCTTGCCTTTTACCAGCATACTTCAGGCCAGCTCTATTGGCATAGTTCACGGCATTTGTCCTGATGCTCGGATCGATTTCCATTGGTTCCGGCTTAGGTTGCGGTTTCAGTGCGGTCGGCCTAGGAGGTGGGTTATGATGCAAATTTGGTTGTGGATTGTAATATCCTGGATTGTATCCTTGTAAGTGCTGATATGGTTTTGGGCGTTGTTCAACCTTTGTTGGTGTTGTTGCGGGTTTACGAATCCTTGTTGCAGTCTTGGAATTGGAGGTGGTAGACGTGGTTTGTAGTCATAATCACTAGATCCATTCTGGTGGTTAGCATGTGTCTTCTAAATTTTTGATTTTCTAATTTCAAACATAAGTGAAGAGCTTCCGGGAGGTTTTTAGGCTCCTTCATGCCTAGTAGTCGAGGGAGATCGCCGTTAAGGCCTCTAACGAAGGTGTCGAGGGCTTTTATTCTGTAGGTTTCAGTAAGTAGCTTAGTCGAGCCCTGGCTGACGTCCATGCAACCAATTTTATTCAGAATCAAGGAGAGGTGGGAGTAAACTTTTTAATAAAAGTCTTGAATCGAGAGCCTGCCCTGGATTAGACCAGTCATTTGGTACTCCAATGTACCTAGGTCTATCTTGTCTGCGTAGTGTGTCGTGAGACACATCGAAATAGCTTTCCAATTTAAGGGAGTATTGTATGATTCTAGCGCTATGTCAGCACTGCCCACGATTTTGTTCCTAATTACACTTAGGATTCCAAAGTATTTTGGGGTCCCTTTCGTGTGTTCGTAAATTTGAAGAACTCGTTCAACACTCTTCCTCCAAGAGTTGAACTCTGCTGGTTTGCCAGAGAATTCTCTCACGATCTCACTACATCAGGGATTTTATCTATTTCTGAGAGATTGTTTCTGTACACCTCGTCTATCGTCAGGTCGCTAATGGGTGTTTGTTGCGTTTCAGTCCCTATAATGTTCTGTATAATACTTGTTCCTTCGGTATTTAGTAGCTGTGTTACTAAACTCCTGATAAGTGTTGTTAGTTCGGGAGAAGGTTGTAAAGTAGGATTAGGATTGGGATTTGGGTTGTTCTTTCCTAACACTTGTGGTCGTATCAAATTGTTTGGGTTTGCCATCCTTCTTCCTTTTTGTTCTAATAGTCGTGTTAATTAATTAATATTTGGATGGAAAAACACCAAAAAAAAATGTTTCCCCTATTTTCAAAGAAATTCTCAGAACTTTTGCCTTTGGCTTGCGGAAAATCTTGTTTTATTTTTCCTCTATCTTTTTAATTAAAAATTCTTAATAACGTTTTTCTTTTTTTTTTTTTTTGAATCAAGGTTTTTGGCTTATGTTCTATATTTTATTTTAAAAAAAAATTTCTTACTTTTAGTTTCACTTACACTACTTGAGTCAGCATCCTAAGGTCCACTTTGCTCGCTGGGGGTTTGCCCGTTTCCCTTTGTACTTCGGTCCTCCTGCCGGTACCCGTGGCTATCTTCTGTCCGGTGTGTGGTCTTTGTGGCACGAGTGGCACTTTGGCTTGGTGGTTTTTAGTGGCACGCTTGGCACTTTGGTTTAGTGGGTTTTAGTGGCACGAGTGGCACTTTGGTTTGATGATTTTTAGTGGCACGATTGGCACTTTGGTTTGGTGATTTTTAGTGGCACTTTTATTTTATTTTAGTTAAACCTTCAAGTTTTTAGCCTTTTTAATTTTTGGCACTTAAATTATTAAAGTTATTAATTCACACTTTCAAGCTCTTAGCCTTTTGTAATTTTTAAACTTTTGGCACTTTGGTGGCAATTTAATGTTTAAAGTTATTTAGTGTTACTTTCTTGTCTAAAGCTTTTTTAAGTTTTAAACTTTTAACTTAAAAACTGTTTGCTTTTTTTCTTAACTTTTAAAACTATTTAAATTTTAACTTTTAACTAATACTATGCCTTTTTTTTAATCGGGCGCCAATTATATTGTTTGTTATTTTTAAACCAGACCCGGATACGATAAGATGCAGACTGAAGACTTACTTTGTAAAATTGTAATATTAAATTAAATAATTCGCTACCGCGTTAACACAGCAAAAACAACAAAGACATGCAAGTATTGGTTATTGCTTGTGCTGAGGTGTGCTAGACGCTAAGTCAGAACTTTAGCGCAAGCAACAGCTTTGTAGCGGATGCGCGTGCAGTGGTTTGTTGTGCTAATTCTTTGAATTAGTTCAACTTCGCTTGTGAAGCAAAATTTAGTTACTTTTGCTTAATGAGAATTTTTATTTATTGATTGCAAAGCAGGAAGTGCAAAATATTAATAAGGTTTATTATTAATTCAAAACTAATTGGAATTTCATTTACTGCGGGAACCACAAAAGAATTAAAAAGCTTTTTGTAAGGTAAGCAAAAATGTAGCCAAAAAGGTAAGTGAATTTATTATGTGTTAACTTGCATGCTAGTGAGAGCTCAACAGCTTAGTAGGCTATGCAGTTATTATGTATTAAATATGATATTATTTTTAAGGAGTTGAATGACTTCCAACATATGACGATATCGCAGAGGTTTCCAAGTAGTTAACGATGGAACAAAGTAGTAGCATCGCTTGCGCTCTATCAACTAAAGAGTACTACTTTTAGTTGTGTCAATCTGCTTAAGAACAAGTGAACAATTTTTTTACGCATAAAGTGTATTCTTTTAAATTCTGACTATCTTGTTGCAAAAAACTTTTAGCTTTGTTGTGTATTAATTAAAATTGTGTCTTTTTATACGTAAAGAGTGAGTAAAGTTGCTTGTGTTATTGTGAAATGTGCCTTTTTTGATGAAATAATTGTGAATGTACGAGTAGTAAGTTAGAAATAGTCATAATTCAAAATTGGTATATATTTTGTCCGTAAACAAATAATTACAACAAAATTTCGTCAATTCATTTTATAATGAAGGTATCCTTCTTTGTAAAACTGGATTTCAGTATAACAAAACAGACATTTTCACATAAACCGTTTTTCTTCTCTCCTGAACATTTAAATTTTTTCAAGTTGTAACTCTTTTGTAGTTAGTGTGCGATATATATCAGGGCATCACTGCCAGTTATAAGAAACCAATTGCGAAATTTAACTCTTTCTAACCGTTCAAAAGCTATTTGAAAGAACAGGCGCTTTCTATGCCAACTTAAGACGGATTTTGCATCACCGAATTCACCAAGCTATTAAAACAAAACACTAAAAGAAAAGTTGTATAATAAATTTAAATGTTCACTTTGGAATAATTGGAAAATTGTATTTTGTTTTTGGAATTGTAAGTAGACAATTTTTCAGACAACCTTCCATAGCTGCGCAGAGAGATCCATTTCGAAGGGTGCTAAGCCTTCATCATCAGTGCGCTTTAGGGACGCTGCGCTAACCATGTAGCTATACAGCGGTGGTTTGTTTGACTGATAAATTGATACTTCTATTCCTCTTTAGCAACTATATTTAATCAGTATGCATCATCTTTTGCAAATCACTGATATTGCTGGATTTGTTTATTGTCAATTACTTTGTTTGACATTAGATGCTAGAATACGGATCAATAGTCTGGAATCCAAAATATCGAGTTCATGCAGATAGACTTGAATCAGTACAAAAGCAGTTTCTACTTTTCTCTTTAAGAAATTTTCAGTGGGACTCTGCGTATAATCTTCCCCCTTATACTAGTCGGTTGAAGCTTATCAATCTTCCAACTCTTGCAAGTCGTAGAGAAATGCTGGGCGTAATATTTATGGCTAAACTATTGAATGGATTGATTTCTAGCCCAATTCTCTTGAACGAAGTAATCTTTAACGTCCCATCACGAGTGTCAAGACATTACAAACCTCTTCTTTTGAGGCAGTGCAGAACTAATTTCGAATTAAATGATACTTTTCGGTATTTGTGTCATGATTTTAACAATCATTCTAGTTCATTTGATATAACAGATTCACTTTTTACTATAAAGAAAACGGCCCAGTCTTATCTTAGCTCGTAACAAAAATAAAAAATTTACGTACTATAAAGTTTACTTACTTAACAATATGTATAATTTCTAACTGTTATGTATAATACTCAGCTGATAAGTTTTATTCTGTAGCTGAGCAGTTTTAGATCTCAACGCTTGACAAACCTCCGCCTATCAACAACTCGGCAAAAACAAATCCCGCGCGTCATGCGGATGCGCCCCTCGCGTCGGTTGGGCGGTCCTTGGTTTATTAGCAATTGTTTTTGTTTTATCAGCCTATTGAATTCAAGACTCGATTTTACTAAGTCCGTTTTAATAAAAACTCTTAACATTTCTTCCGACTTTAACTGCTTTATTGATTTACCGACGGTATTAGCGCAACGGTAGGCGTATGAGCGCAAAAAATGACTGACTTTACTTTAATATTTCAATTACCAAAAAGTGTCGATTTACTTATTAAATAAATTACATAGGTAAAGAGTTTAACAAAGAAAGTTAGAAAACAATCTATATTTATAAAATTCAAATTATGTATGTATGTATGTATAGATCGAGTTGCGTCCTAAACTGATCGAACGATCACAACCAAATTTGCACAACCCACTAGAAACCTTCCAAGGATGGTCATAGGCTAAAAATAATATCGAAATTAGAAAAGGGCCGTGGCACCTCCCATGCAAAATAAATATTTGGTATTACATAACTCTGAAGGTATTCATGCTAGAACATTGAAATTCAGTAAGGAGTTATATGAGGTCAATCCCTAACATCCTCAAGAAAATGTGGGGTGTGGGAGAAGGGGGCGTGGCACCTCCCATATAAATGGAATTTATCATACTGCATATCTCTGGATGTGGTAATGGTAGGATAATAAAAATTGGTAAGGAGCTATATGAGGCTAAAATGTGGAAGTGGGGAAAAGGGGGCGTGGCACCATCCCTAAAAAAGGTATTTCTCAGAACTATGGCTGCCGTACAAACTTAGGTTATTATAACAGCTAAAGTTTGACTACAGAGTTGCTTGGCTGTTATTCCTTTTGGATGTTTAGTAATCTTCGGCCGTTAAAATTGTTTGTTAACTTCAGTCTAGCCACATCTCCTATCTATCTATCTATCTATAGAATATATAGTATATATGTATATAAAATTCAAATTATGTATGTATGTAGGTATAGATCGAGTTGCGTCCTAAACGGATCGACCGATCACAACCAAATTTGCGCAACCCACTAGAAACCTTCCAAGGATGGTCATAGGCTAAAAATATTATCGATATAGAAAAGGTGCGTGGCACCTCCCATGCAAAAAAAACATTTGGTACTACATAACTCTGAAGGTATTCATGCTAGAATATTGAAATTCAGTAAGGAGTTATATGAGGTCAATCCCTAACACCCCCAAGAAAATGTGGGGTGGGGGAGAAGGTGGCGTGGCACCTCCCATATAAATGGATTTTATCATACTGCATATCTCTGGATGTAGTAATGGTAGGATAATGAAAATTGGTAAGGAGGTATATGAGGCTAAGTCCTAACGCCTCCACTAAAATGTGGAAGTGGGGAAAAGGGGGCGTGGCACCATCTCTAAAAAAGGTATTTCTCAGAACTATGGATGCCGTACAAACTTAGATTATTATAACAGCTAAAGTTTGACTACAGAGTTGTTTGGCTGTTATTCCTTATAAATCGGGTTGCGCCAGATCACAACTAAGTTTGAATCACGCACTAGAAACCTTCCAAAGATGGTCATAGGCTAAACATAACTTCAATATAAACAAGTAAGGACGGGACTGTCTTCGGCTGTGCCGAAGACTTCATACCTTTCATGAATGGGGCTGAACAATAATCGTATCCCGTTCGTAATCTCCAAATAATAAGATAGGAAATATATAGTGAACAGATGTACATACCTAAACGATTTTTAAGATAAATATAAAATAAAAAATGGCAAAAACCCCCTTATCTGAACGATCGGTTGTATGGGATATATATTATATATAGCTCCGATCGAAATGATTTTTACAGGAAATCTTCTATGATATATTAGAATATATATCACCAAGGTTCACGTTTTTATGTTGGAAACTAAGGGAGAAATGGCCAAAAATCTTTCTATCTGAACGATAGGTTGTATGGGATAGGTATATACTATATACATATAGCTCCGATCAAAGTGATTTTTTCAGGAAATCTTCTATGATATATTAGAATAAATATCACCAAGTTTAACGTTTTTATATTGGAAATTAAGGGAGAAATGGCAAAAATCTTTCTATCTGAACGATCGGTTGTATGGGATATATATTATATTTAGCTCCGATCGAAATGATTTTTTCATGAAATCTTCTATTATATATTAGAATAAATATCACCAAGTTTAACGTTTTTATATTGGAAATTAAGGGAGAAATGGCTAAAAATCTTTCTATCTGAACGATCGGTTGTATGGGCTATATATTATATATAGCTCCGATCGAAATGATTTTCTTTTGAAATCGTCTATTAGAATAAATATCACAAAGTTTAACATTTTTATATTGGAAATTAAGTGAGAAATTGCCAAAAATCTTTCTATCTGAACGATCGGTTGTATGGGATATATACTATATATAGCTCCAATCAAAGTGATTTTTTTCAGGATATCTTCTATGATATATTAGAATATATATCATCAAGTTTCACGTTTATACTTCCTAAATTGCGGCAGAAATGACCAAAATCGTCTTATCTGAACGATCGGTTGTATGGGAGATATATGTTATAGTGGTCCGATCCTACCGGATCCGACAAATGTCTAATATAATACAAAAATGCATCCTTTTGCCAAATTTCATTGAGATATCTCAAAATTCGAGGGACTAGTTTGCGTTCAAACAGACAGACGGACATGGCTATATCAACTCAGTTCGTCGCCCTGATCAATTCGGTATACTTAATGGTGAGTCTATCTTCTATATTTCTCAACGTTACAAACATCGGACCAAAGTTAATATACCATTTCATGTTCATGAAAGGTATAAAAAGGGGGTGGCATCTACCATACAAATGGAATGTTTGATACAGCATAACTCTGAAAGTATTCTTGCAAGAACATTGAAATCCAGTAAAGGTTTAAATTGGATCAATCCCTAACACCACTAAGAAAATAAGGGGTGAGTAAGAAGTGGCACCTCCCATACAAATGGAATAATGAAAATTGGTGAGGAGATATATGACGTTAAGTCCTAACAGCACCAATAATATATGGAATTGAAAAAAAAACAAGACAAATTGGACTTTCAGAACTATGGCTGCCTTAAAAACTTAGGTTATTTCAACACGTAAAATTTGATTGCGGAGTTTGGTTTGGCTGTTATTCCTTTAGTATTCTTTTATGTTATCTTCCGGGTTGATATTTTTGGATACGCCTGGAGGAACCGGAAAAAATCATTTATGTTTAATTTGATATTAATTGATGTAAGAGCAAAATTCATTTTTTTCAGTTAAATAAATAAAAAAAATGTTGTCTTTAGCGTTAACATTAAAGTTCGTGTATTTAGAATATGATATGAAAAAGGTTACATTAAAAACTCAAGCGCATGCGTCGGCTTTTCTTTGCCATTTCATCCAAAACTTCATAAACGGTAACAATTTGATCACGGTGGATGCTTATACGCCAATTACACGGCTCAAGTATCCTTGTGCCAATTACCAATTTGCACAAGTATTTGCCCGGTGTGTGCACTGGTTGCGCTATTTGCGCAGAGAACTGCGCTAAAATCAAAACGATTTTGATATTTACGCATGTCTGCAAATATTGCACATGCTTTTTTCTTCGTGTGTGGCGATTCTTACACAGTTTACCTGTGGTTCCTGATAATATAACATCAGAAATTATTGCTTAAAAATGTTAATATCGAAGGCGTAAGGACCATCTCTAGCTTGTAACAGGAATTCACAAAAATTCAATAATACATAATAATTTTTATGCAATTAGAACACATGTTTCATTTGTTGCGCTAGTTGAAAAATGAATATTGCGCAGTGCTGCAATGAGTCGAGTTGGTCTTGCAATTAAAATATATATTTTATAAATACAATGGAAAATAAACGCTTCTGGTGCGAGTTTTTCGACTTATACCGTGAATTACCAGCACTGTGGAAAGTAAATAGTGATTTTTTATACAATTAGTGCCTTTTTTATGCAATTAAAACACATGTTTCATTTGTTGCGCTACTTTAAAAATGAATATTGCGCAGTGTTTTTGAGCCGTGTATGTCAAAATTATCATTTGCACAAATTCCGTCGTTTTATATTTGCGCATGACTTTTGTGTCATGTATGGGCCGTCTTAGTGATGCACAGCCATTCAATCGATTTTCATTCATCGTCTTTCTCAAATAGTTTTTAATCAGCCTAAGAATTGAAAAAGATCTCTCGTTTGTTGCCGTTGTTACTGGAAGCCTACACAAGATTTTCATCAACATGTGAACATTAGGAAAAGCCACAGAATCGCATTCCTGTAATATTAATCATAGATAAATTGATAAAAAAAAAACCGAAGTACGTCCTTCAGGAATAAGTAGAATTCATGCTTTTTGAGCCTATGCATGAGATCTAACGTATACGTATATAAAATTCAAAAGAAAGAAACTGATCGAATAGAAAAAAATTTAAATTAAAAATTTAGCAGTTCCCGAAATGGATCTATACAACGAGCTTTGGCAGTTGTCTAAAATTTTTTCTTTCTTCTATTCTAATTTAAAAATTTTTTCAATTAAGAAAAAATGTATCATAACAATAATAATGATAAAAAATTATTGTTAGGCCTTGAGCTCGATTCGAACCCGCGATCTTAAAATCAGTAGGCCGATATAACAACAAAAATTGTTAATACATCCCAGAGCACGGGGAAAGTGTCAATAAAATATGACACTATGGCAGCATTGCCAACAAACAAGTCCAATTTTCACAGCCATTCTGCAACAGATGTCGCAGTGTTGTGAATATCAATTGGCACGAACCAGAATAGAAGTAGGATTAATGAAGACAAACAAAAAACCGCTGTGATGGCTGAATGGTTATAGCAGCGGCGCCTAAACGTTGCCGATGAAGGAATTTAGCAGTTCCCGAAATGGATCTATACAACGAGCTTTGGCAGTTGTCTAAAATTTTTTCTTTCTTCTATTCTAATTTAAAAATTTTTTCAATTAAGAAAAAATGTATCATAACAATAATAATGATAAAAAATTATTGTTAGGCCTTGAGCTCGATTCGAACCCGCGATATTAAAAAGTCCTATCTACACGGAAAAAACACCAATGTATTTTTTACATTTTAAAATGTGAAAAACACATTATTTTTCATTTATCAAATAATTTGAATTTTACAGTTTTGAAATTTGTTTTTGACATGCAAAAAAATAGATATTACATTATAATAATGTGTTTTCCACATGGCAAATAATATCAAATTTGCATTATATTTCAAAATAGGAAATGTGTACTTCAAAAAAATGCTGATCGTCTTGTCATGCCAGTGTTTCATCTTACTACTCATTACCCTGGGCCGTTCCTTCACACTCTGTTGTTTGGTCAATAAACCACTTCGTAGAGCTTGCGCTGGACGGATTTGCTTTGCATAATCGGTATCGTTCCCACATTTCACAACAGTAGTGCGCTCCGGCTTGAAACTACCCTCGCATTCTTTCTTCGTTTTAGTACGTCCGTTAGGGCTTTTCAATGGCAGTGTTTCTCTCACAGGTATCTTCGGTTTTGATTTGTTTGGCCCATTTGTTCCATCAACCTTTGAATTTCGTGGCCTTCGTCGAGTCTTCTCCACCAGTACCCGATTACTGCTGAACCCTTTTTCCAAACTAAAGTTAAGTGGCACATCTTGGTTCTCATAACGCATCACCCTTCTCTGCATATCGATCTTGATGTCATGGTCAACCAAGAAATCCACTCCCAATATAACTTCATCAACAATCTCCGCCACAACAAATTTGTGTAGAACCATGACCTTCCCAATCAATACTTCACATATCACTTCTCCCTGAACTTGGTTATACTCGCCAGTGACCGTACGCAACTTTGTCCAGGTAACGGTTTTACTCTCCTGTTGACCAAGTCAGATCGGATCAAGGAATGAGATGCGCTCGTATCTACAGTCAGTACTCGTTCTTTGCCATCCACATTCCCTCTGACGGTAAGACTGCTCGATTTTCTACCAATTTGCGACACAGATATCACAGGGCATTCAATAGCTGGATCTAGCTCTCTACCTCTTACTCGCTCTTGCTCATCTCCCCCAGCTTTGCGTTTACGCCCACCCACATTGTTGGAACTATTAAGGCCAAGATCGCAATGACGTGCAATATGACCGGACTTCCCGTATTTGAAGCATTTGATAACTTTTTCACTCCGCTTTTGCGATCCTTTCAGCGCCTCCAATATTGCGTCTACCCACTCTGGCCTTCCTACTTCCACACGGCGTGCTTTGAAAACTGGCTTACACAGAAGCGACGCTGTTTCCTGAATCAGTGCATGGGATACCGTTTCCGGAAATGTTGGCTTTGGGTTTGCGTATGTGGATCGCTTCGTTTCGACGTCCCGTATGCCATTTATAAAGCTCTGAATTTTTACTCTTTCGGTGTATTCCACGGGTGCGTCGGCATTCGCCAAATGTGCAAGCCTTTCGACATCTGACGCAAACTCCTGTAAAGTCTCATTAGCTTTTTGGTAGCGGTTTTGCAACTCTATTTGGTGTATCTGCTTCCTGTGTTTGCTTCCGTATCGCCTCTCTAGAGCGCTCATCAATGTTTCGTAGTTGTTCCGCTCTCCCTCGGGAATAGTCTGTAGGATTTCAGCAGCAGATCCTTTCAATGCCACGAATAGTGCAGCAACTTTATCTTCCGCACTCCAGTTGTTCACTGCTGCGGTCTTCTCAAACTGAATCTTAAACACCTGGAAAGGAACAGAGCCGTCAAAAGCTGGAGTTTTTACCTTCGTATTGCTTGCTGAAACAACTGGGCGAATTAGTTGCAATTCCTGTATACGACCTCTCAAAGCATCCACCTCTGCCTCGAATTTTTCTTCAAACTGCGTTATTTTCTCGTCCATACGCGCTTCGAGTTTTGATGATATACGTGCCTCTTTCTCTTTCAGTTGTGTTTCCATCTTTGATGTAATCTGTGTCGACATTTCTGAAATACGTGTCTCATGTGATTCCAGCTGGGATGCCATATATGTCTTCTGCTCTTCCAGTTGAGATGACATTTGCGACGACATTTCGGATATACGTGGCTCCTGTGCTTCCATCTTGGATGTTATACGCGTCTCCTGCGATTCCAATTGTGATGACATATACGTTTTCTGTTCTTCTAGTTGAGATGACATATACGTTTTCTGTTCTTCCATCTTGGATGTTAAACGTGTCTCCTGCGATTCCAGCTGAGATGCCACTGTCGATGTCTGAGCAGTTATTGCAGCCAATATCATGTTCAAGTCTGTGCTCGTAACTGTCTGCGATGTTTCGTTTTTCTCTTCAATTTTTGTTGTTGTTTCGTCCCCATCAGGATAAAAGACAAACTCGTCCACATCAATTCCTTGCGACTCCATTACCTCTCGTAGCCGTGCTTGAAGTTCGATCTTATTGCCGGTTGTATTTAATCCACGGTTCTCCAAATCCTTTTTCAGTTGCTGGATCTTCAATTCACTGAACTTTGCCATGTCCAAGTTGTATTCCCAATCTTCGGAATTTATTCAACAATTCCTCTTCTGACACCAATTGTAACGAACTTGCTGCAAATCCTCTTATTTGCAATCCTCTGCTAAGTTCGAAGCACTAAACTGTTGAATAAATAACTCCAATATTGAACAATGGAAAAATGGCCTTTATTAAAGTACTTCACAATAACACTTATACTCTGCTACTCGCTGGCTTAATAACCAAACTGATTGATAACTCAAATGAAACTCTACTATTGGCCGCCAGATCGCGTGCTTAATCAAACTGATTGATAGCTCAATTCAAACTGAATTACAGCGGCTCTACATCTGTCGCCTTTAGCATTGTCCATGAGCTCTCAAACTTCTCAGCTATAACTAAAATTGCACAATTTTATACATCTTTTAGGCGCTTCCAGAATCTACTAGTCTAGTAGCTCTCAAACTTCTCAGATATATGCATGTGTTAGTGCATTGACTCTCCGCTGCTCGTATACGTACATGGTACATATATGTAGATGCAGTTATTGTTTCGTTTATGTAGATACATAATGATTGAATTATTGATGTGCATTCTCGTTACTGCCCAGCATCGGCTTAGAGACGATAGCATCGCTCAGTGCTGCTAACATTCGTTACAACATGTATCTATTCATAATACAGTAAAACATGCAATTTTATTGAAAAATAGTAGATAATGACTCATATGTACATTGGTAGAGTTGGGATTCTACCAGGTATTTACCATTTTTATGGGTAATTACCAGAAAAATACCCGGAATATTCCTTTTTTGTATCTATCTTTTTTGGGTATTTAAAAATCATTTGAATCGAGGCTGCTTGTAATTACAATTCAGCAATTAAATTTATACGTCATTTTAAATTAAAATTAAATATATGCGAAGCGGAAAACATAGGGGAGAAAATTGTTGTGTGTTATCCCATGAGGATAAGATAGAAATGAAATAAGTATTAGTTGAATTAATTATTTATTAAGAATAAATTGTCGCAGACAATTTTCTGAGTTTTTATTCCGGAGCTGCGTAGTTTACTGATTTTAATATTTTTCGTTTGTTCATAATTTCATTATATTGGAGTCATAAAAGGCTCCAAGGTGATAGCATTTTTGAAGCTAATATTTTTCATTTTCATATTGAACTCCGGAACTGTAAGAGAATGTTTATGGGGAACACATATTTACGCAAACAAAGCTACCCGTCAAACATGCTCACGGAGCTCATAATTTAAGAATCCGAAACGAGTCCAAAATAAGTGGGCAATGTAGGAATCATAAAAGCGTCGAAACGCGTAGGAGGGTAAAAGAAAATTTAATTTTTGCCTTTTATTTAACGGTCTAAAAGCTCCCAACCTAGCATGCAAAAATTATCATTTATCAACTATTTATATTCGTCACAGCGAGTTTGGAACAAATTTTGAAACTTTACTACCACAATTTTTCATTTTAATATAAAATGAATTACATTTGTGCATTATCGTTAACCTTGCTATTCTTTTTTTGTATAAGCATCGACGTTTTTCCGGTCATGGACGCTTCTCGACATTTTTAATGTGACCGCAAAGCTGCCACGCTCTGTCCAGGTGTGTCGAAATATATGACCCCAATAAGCATTGACGATGCCTAATAAATAGGCCATATAGGTGTCAGATAATCAGAGTTAAAAATGACGCCGGAGAGTTCCAGTAGAGTATAACATGAGCTATTTAAACGCCTTTTAAGACTTATTTCGGACTCTTATTTAAGCTCAAATAATATACGTTAATAGGCTCATATAGGACGGCCATTGCAAGATGGGAAATACATTGGTTTTGGCCTCCCAAATGAGCACATGCCGACTGTAATCGCTCCAATTTAGATATTTTCCTACTCTTTTTTGATTTAAAATGTTTACTTGGTAAACTTAAATTTTTGCAACGGCATGCATTATTGGCTAAATATTTTTGAAAAACGCTGGATTACAGGTTAAAACTAATTCAACCGATAGCGTAATGGATAACTACCCATCAATATGGGACAAATTGGGTACACTTTGGATTGATTTAGTGTGTTTGTTTCCCATATTTCCCTAAAGATTATTTTTACCCTTTTTTTGGGTAAATATTTATTTACCCATTTTTACCATAAATAACCAATTTACCGGGTATTTACCATTTGGGTATTTACCCCTTTCTCATCTCTATACATTGCTTAATGACTCATATCTTTATGGCAGCATGAACCCTAGACAGAAAAAAATTCACGAAAAATCCTGCTGTTCCTGCATGGCCCTTTTTTCATACCTCTACAGTGGATATTTCTCAAGGCATTAGAGGGCAAAGCAACATCAAAATTTTGGAAATATGGTTTTTCAATTAGAAGAAAATTTTTCTAAGCGGGGTCGCCGCTTGACAGTGTCTGGCAAGCGCTCCGAGTGTATTTCTGCCATGAAAAGCTCTCAGTGAAAACTCATATGCCTTGCAGATGCCGTTCGGAGTCGGTATAAAACATGAAGGTCCCGTCCGGCCAATTTGTAGGGAAAATCAAGAGGTTATCGCGCCTTACATTTTTTTTTATGTTGAGAAAAATTGTACCTCCAAAGTTTGCAGTGAGTGGTAGGTGTTTAATTTGTTACGTTTGTAGGACGCTACATCCATATCAATGCTAAGAGGGCACAGAATGTGTATAGGCGGGCTTGCCCAAGGCGATTCCTGGTACAACGGGCAAAACACCTCTCGTCACTAGTGGCTAACCTGCAGAGCTACAGGGAAATATTCTCCCTAAAAATGGTTTAACAATTCCCTCCTCAAGTGCTACGCTTGAATTATACAATAAATAAAAAATGTGGACTTGTAGCCAATTTATCACCATTCAATTTCATAAAAATTGCGTTTAAGCAAGCTAAACTCTTTAGAAATTGCGGTGTCGCTTTATAAAGACCTCCTTTGGGCAATCAATAGACAAACGTGTATGTTTTGTCAACATGTTCTGAGCAAATGTACGGACACTTAGAAGGCTATATTCCTTTGCTTTGTATATTTCAAACCGGGTTTCTTCCACCAAAGCATATATCCGGAGCTCGAAAAACTTATTAAAAACATGTTTTGTCAGTGTAGTTAAGCTGTCGTAATTCATTAACACGGCTGTCGCTTGTATAATTTTCCCAGGAAATTATTGTTTTCTTCGTTCTCATCTGAAATAGTTTATGTAATTTGATTTTGAATTTAATCGTTTCATGATCTGAAATCTGAAACTCTTCTAATTTTAAACATGATATAGCTCTACTATCTGTCAATAACAAGTCGATCAATGTATCTGTCTTATCGCCCTTTCGTGTATAAAAATCATTTTTTTGCTCCATAGAAAAGGATCGAAATAAGTCAACTAACTGTTTACTATAAGTTGTGCTCTTGTAAAGGTTTATATTGAAACAAAGATAACAGATCCTGTGTTACGCAGTTATTATTTAAAATGTCGTACAAGTACGTTATAAATTCTGCATCACTCGAGCTCGGTGAGTGATATATCAGAGCTATTTGGTATTGGGGGAAAATATTTTTAACTTTTAGTATAATACACCAGATGTTCTTGTTTAATGTTCTGTTGTAACTTATTGAGTATTCAATTGTTTCATTTATATATATTAGCACACCGCCTGTATGCCTGCTGTGGGAATCGCACCGTACAAGTTTATATGTTTGTATCTGTAGCTCTTGATTCGTTATTTCTTCAGTCGAACAAGTCTCCGAACAAAATATTAAATGTGGTTTATGTACATCTATCAGACGCTCTATTTCAGCTTTATTGGCGACGATACTGCTAATATTTAAATATATACAACTTAGCTCCTCTGGTATTCGTTGCTAAACTCGTGCCTTATTTCTTGGCTGCGAATATTTTTTATACGCAGGACAATCTTTGCTGAAAGCGTAATGGCTAACATCGACGTCAATAACTTTTTTTTGAACAATTTCGTTACAGTTTACACATTTAACAATGTTAGATGTGCACTCTTTGCTATCATGGGGTCCAGCACATTTGCTGCAAGCTACTTTATTCGTGCACTCAGCTGCTTTGTGCTTATATCCCAGACATTTAAAACACCTCAAAACACTTATATGCTCGTAAGCGACGCAAGTATCCCACTCTATATATAGTTTCTTTTGTTGCAACACATTATCGAATGTTACTGCATCTGTTTCCACTAACGCAATGTAGCTTACTTCTCTACGATTGGTATTTTCATACAGTTTTAACACTTTAAAATCCTTTCCGTTACATGAGTCATTTTGCTTAGTTAAGCATTCTACCAAACGCTCATTGGTAACTTTTTCAGTTAAACCAACAATTTTTATGTTCTTTTTTATTTCATCCTTATTTTTTGTTTTCTCTGCTTCGTAATCGTTTCCAATACCTTCTCTTACCTTTAGCTGGACTTTTTCACAAGCGTCTTTATTTTTACATTCTACAATAGTGGCACCACTATTTACTTCGACCTTCGGTAGGTTCGACAACTTTTTTTAGAGCTTCCTTGGTTTCCTTAGCTTTTTTGCCCTTATTTTTCGGTTTAATGACAATTTTATTCTCATTTACTGAAGCGACCTGAGCATAAGATAGTTTTTCTGGCTGATCATTTGCTACGCGTAAATCGTTAAGCAATTCATTGGTCTTTTTTAATTCATTAGATAAATCTTTTACTATCTCATTCTTCATTGCAATCAATTTTACTTCTATGTTATGCTCTAAAAGGGAGTTGAAGTCCGCAATAATGCTACTTTTAATCTGGGAGAATTTATTGCAAAATATCGCTCGACTATCTGTTTAATATCAACGGCTTTCATTTTTGTTTCTTCACATTTATTAATCAAATGTTTGATTTCCACAAATTTTGTATTGGTATCCGATAATGCACATACATTACAGAACCATATTATGTTCATATTATCTTCTATTATCTTTTTTTCATTTCTTTTAATATTACTGCATTTGAAGCAGAAACTATAGCCACACCCACCAGAGCATGCTACTATGTCATCTACCTGAAGCAGTTTCGCAGTACATTCTTTGCACTCTGCTGGCATTGTAAATGTATATCTTTCTAAGAAAATGTAAAAGATATGCAACTTTACATGGCAACTTTGTGATACACAACTTTAAATATTCGCAAGACTGGTTTCAAAAAATAAACTAAAAAATATGTATAAATATATATTTTTCTATCGTGATGGCAGCCCTGTTTTTGGCTGACACTTTTCACTCCTTTATGTCTTCCACTTGCCCTTTCTATCATTCACCTTTGTAAAGAAATTCAGTGCTTATCGGGCGCTAATTTTTCGCGCTAAGTTAATGATAGCAAAGAAAATTCAAAAACACAAAATAAAGAGCACAATTAGTAACGACATTATAGCAACAAAGCGGCTTGACAGGTTGTTGATGTTCCCACCCGTACTCAGCGTATCAGCAGGCGTTTGTGTGAAAGTGTGCTTGGCGATGTTTGCAGCGCGCCGACTGCGGTAATGGCAGCACAGCAGATAGCTTTTGCAAATTACTAACCACCTAAATACTCCACTCTCCCAAACTATGTTTTTAGATTTGTCCACTTGAATACAGCTTCCCGCACCTGTTGTTAGATGTTGTACGTTTTTTTAGCGCTTTTGTATGTTGTTTACTTTTTTTTTTTAATAAAAACACGGAGCACGTATCAAAACGACCGTCTTGTTCTTCTCTTCTACTGTTGTTTATGACACCCAAGTAACTGAGAACACCTTGCTTGCTTTGTTTATTGTAGCATGTATTTTGGGGAAGTAAAATGTTTCTATAATTTGTTTTTTTATTTTCTATTGCATTCCTATGGGCTCTTTTGTGTTCAATCAAAATTTGTCGTTCTTGTTGTTCGTCCGTTTGTAAGTCCTCTACTTGCGATTGGGTGAATCTAATTTTGAAGGTGTTAAAATGTATGGGGTATAACTTCTGAATTTGGCCCATTATCTCTTCTGAGGTAAATAAGCCGCTGATTACAGACGGGATTAAATATCGTTGTAACAAATGTCTAAGATCTTCGGTGGCGTAATGTGGTTGAGTGATTGTATGTCTATGGTATGTTGGAAAGGGGATTTTGAAATTATAAGATTTTTGTTGTCCAACAAGTAGCCAAATTTGATTTTTAAATTCGTTGATTGGAGCTTCTGCTGCTGGTATTAGATTGTGTCCTGAACTATCATCCGAATGGGTGGCAATGGCTGTGCCGTAAAGATAATTTCGTAAGGATTTAAGTGACCATATTATTGCATTTCCTTTTCATTAGTGGCGTAGTTTTCCTCCGTCTTTGTTATCGTCCTTGCAATAAACGTAATCGGCTTACCGTCCTGTTCTATCACTGCACAAATGGCGTGTTTCGAGGCGTCTGTTGTTAGATGGAATTCTTTTTGATGGTTGGGATAGGTCAGTATTACTTCTCTTGAAATTAATGCATTTTTGATTTGGTTAAGTGCTTCTTTTGCTCTGTTGTCTAATTGAATGAGTGTATTTTTTTAGTGATTTTTCGAACTCTTCCATCTTTTTCTCTAAGAAGACTAGTGAGAGGTTTGGCTATTTTAGCATTGTCTTTGATAAATCTTTTGTAGTAGCCGGAGAGGCCTAGGAAAGATCTTAAGTCTTTCAGTGTTCGTGGGTATGGAAAGTCAACTATTGCCTCAATTTTAGTGGGGTTTGTAGTGATTCCCATAGATGAGACCAGAAATCCCAAAAATTCTATTTCGGTTTTAAAGAATTCGCACTTGTCTATCTGTGCTTTCATGTTTGCTTCCTGTAGAGTTTCAAAGACTTCATGGATAGTATTGGCATGTGTTTTTTCGTCTTTGCTGAATACGATTATATCATCGATATAAACATAGCAGATTTTTCTAATATGTTTCCTTAAAATGTCATCCAACGTCCTTTGAAAAATAGCAGGAGCATTTTTGAGTCCAAAAGGCAATCGCGTAAATTCATATTTTCCGTGGAAACCGCTTTTCAGGTCTATTACTGAAAAGAAGGTATTTTTACCTAGTTGTGCTAAAACTTCATTGATGTCGGGTATTGGATAACGATCAGCTATCGTTATGGCATTGAATTTCCTATAGTCTATTACTAGTCTGTATTTTTTTTCTAGAGAAGCATCCTGTTTTTTTGGTACAATCCAAATGGGCGAGTTATATGGGGACCGTGAAGGTCTTATGATTCCGTCGTCTAACAATTTCTGTATTTGTTTTTCGACTTCTCCTTTTAAGGACATGGGATAGGGGTAGTATTTCGTGTAGACTGGTACGTTCGAGTTCGTCCTAATGGTGGCAACGACTTTGGTGGTATAAGTTAACTTTTCATTGGGGTCAGAGAAGAGGTCAATATTTTTACTAACTAAGGAACTCATTACTTGTTTTTGAAAATTGTCCATGTGTTCATTTCGGATGTTGATATGGTTGACATCCTGTGAAATAAGCTGCTTAAGTTGTATTTTAATTTGATTATTTATGGTCATGAAACTTTCTTTTGTGTGAATAACTGCTGCCAATTCTTTCAGGCTATCATTTCCGAGTATCGCGTGAAAGGAGATGAGGGAGGGAAGGAGGTAGAACTTTAAATTAACGTTTCGCAAATTGAAAAGGTTGACATATGTGTGATGGGTTATTTCTGTTTGTCCTCCTACTGAGTTTGCTAAAAAGTTGCTGTCATTTTGAATTTTCCTTTTCACTAATTGATGCTGAATGTAATTTTTGTTTGATCCTGTATCTACTAAAATTTTTAAGATTTCCCACTCTTCGTCCTGCAGCTAAAGTAAGGTAACGAAGAGTTTCTTATTCTAAAAAATGGATATCTGTAAAATCTGTGCTCTCGCAGTTGTGCGGATAGTATTGGGGGTTATCCTGATACTCAGGGATATCAGCATTGTATTGATCGTAGCTGCTGTTTGGGTGAATGTCTGGTGAATGGTTAACTTCTTCTGGGGTAGTGGTTATGTGGTAATTCCTTTGATGTTTTAAGAGTGGATTTGTAAGGTTCGAGTTGCCTTGCCTTTTACCAGCATACTTCAGGCCAGCTCTATTGGCATAGTTCACGGCATTTGTCCTGATGCTCGGATCGATTTCCATTGGTTCCGGCTTAGGTTGCGGTTTCAGTGCGGTCGGCCTAGGAGGTGGGTTATGATGCAAATTTGGTTGTGGATTGTAATATCCTGGATTGTATCCTTGTAAGTGCTGATATGGTTTTGGGCGTTGTTCAACCTTTGTTGGTGTTGTTGCGGGTTTACGAATCCTTGTTGCAGTCTTGGAATTGGAGGTGGTAGATGTGGTTTGTAGTCATAATCACTAGATCCATTCTGGTGGTTAGCATGTGTCTTCTAAATTTTTGATTTTCTAATTTCAAACATAAGTGAAGAGCTTCCGGGAGGTTTTTAGGCTCCTTCATGCCTAGTAGTCGAGGGAGATCGCCGTTAAGGCCTCTAACTAAGGTGTCGAGGGCTTTTATTCTGTAGGTTTCAGTAAGTAGCTTAGTCGAGCCCTGGCTGACGTCCATGCAACCAATTTTATTCAGAATCAAGGAGAGGTGGGAGTAAACTTTTTAATAAAAGTCTTGAATCGAGAGCCTGCCCTGGATTAGACCAGTCATTTGGTACTCCAATGTACCTAGGTCTATCTTGTCTGCGTAGTGTGTCGTGAGACACATCGAAATAGCTTTCCAATTTAAGGGAGTATTGTATGATTCTAGCGCTATGTCAGCACTGCCCACGATTTTGTTCCTAATTACACTTAGGATTCCAAAGTATTTTGGGGTCCCTTTCGTGTGTTCGTAAATTTGAAGAACTCGTTCAACACTCTTCCTCCAAGAGTTGAACTCTGCTGGTTTGCCAGAGAATTCTCTCACGATCTCACTACATCAGGGATTTTATCTATTTCTGAGAGATTGTTTCTGTACACCTCGTCTATCGTCAGGTCGCTAATGGGTGTTTGTTGCGTTTCAGTCCCTATAATGTTCTGTATAATACTTGTTCCTTCGGTATTTAGTAGCTGTGTTACTAAACTCCTGATAAGTGTTGTTAGTTCGGGAGAAGGTTGTAAAGTAGGATTAGGATTGGGATTTGGGTTGTTCTTTCCTAACACTTGTGGTCGTATCAAATTGTTTGGGTTTGCCATCCTTCTTCCTTTTTGTTCTAATAGTCGTGTTAATTAATTAATATTTGGATGGAAAAACACCAAAAAAAAATGTTTCCCCTATTTTCAAAGAAATTCTCAGAACTTTTGCCTTTGGCTTGCGGAAAATCTTGTTTTATTTTTCCTCTATCTTTTTAATTAAAAATTCTTAATAACGTTTTTCTTTTTTTTTTTTTTTTGAATCAAGGTTTTTGGCTTATGTTCTATATTTTATTTTAAAAAAAAATTTCTTACTTTTAGTTTCACTTACACTACTTGAGTCAGCATCCTAAGGTCCACTTTGCTCGCTGGGGGTTTGCCCGTTTCCCTTTGTACTTCGGTCCTCCTGCCGGTACCCGTGGCTATCTTCTGTCCGGTGTGTGGTCTTTGTGGCACGAGTGGCACTTTGGCTTGGTGGTTTTTAGTGGCACGCTTGGCACTTTGGTTTAGTGGGTTTTAGTGGCACGAGTGGCACTTTGGTTTGATGATTTTTAGTGGCACGATTGGCACTTTGGTTTGGTGATTTTTAGTGGCACTTTTATTTTATTTTAGTTAAACCTTCAAGTTTTTAGCCTTTTTAATTTTTGGCACTTAAATTATTAAAGTTATTAATTCACACTTTCAAGCTCTTAGCCTTTTGTAATTTTTAAACTTTTGGCACTTTGGTGGCAATTTAATGTTTAAAGTTATTTAGTGTTACTTTCTTGTCTAAAGCTTTTTTAAGTTTTAAACTTTTAACTTAAAAACTGTTTGCTTTTTTTCTTAACTTTTAAAACTATTTAAATTTTAACTTTTAACTAATACTATGCCTTTTTTTTAATCGGGCGCCAATTATATTGTTTGTTATTTTTAAACCAGACCCGGATACGATAAGATGCAGACTGAAGACTTACTTTGTAAAATTGTAATATTAAATTAAATAATTCGCTACCGCGTTAACACAGCAAAAACAACAAAGACATGCAAGTATTGGTTATTGCTTGTGCTGAGGTGTGCTAGACGCTAAGTCAGAACTTTAGCGCAAGCAACAGCTTTGTAGCGGATGCGCGTGCAGTGGTTTGTTGTGCTAATTCTTTGAATTAGTTCAACTTCGCTTGTGAAGCAAAATTTAGTTACTTTTGCTTAATGAGAATTTTTATTTATTGATTGCAAAGCAGGAAGTGCAAAATATTAATAAGGTTTATTATTAATTCAAAACTAATTGGAATTTCATTTACTGCGGGAACCACAAAAGAATTAAAAAGCTTTTTGTAAGGTAAGCAAAAATGTAGCCAAAAAGGTAAGTGAATTTATTATGTGTTAACTTGCATGCTAGTGAGAGCTCAACAGCTTAGTAGGCTATGCAGTTATTATGTATTAAATATGATATTATTTTTAAGGAGTTGAATGACTTCCAACATATGACGATATCGCAGAGGTTTCCAAGTAGTTAACGATGGAACAAAGTAGTAGCATCGCTTGCGCTCTATCAACTAAAGAGTACTACTTTTAGTTGTGTCAATCTGCTTAAGAACAAGTGAACAATTTTTTTACGCATAAAGTGTATTCTTTTAAATTCTGACTATCTTGTTGCAAAAAACATTTAGCTTTGTTGTGTATTAATTAAATTTGTGTCTTTTTATACGTAAAGAGTGAGTAAAGTTGCTTGTGTTATTGTGAAATGTGCCTTTTTTGATGAAATAATTGTGAATGTACGAGTAGTAAGTTAGAAATAGTCATAATTCAAAATTGGTATATATTTTGTCCGTAAACAAATAATTACAACAAAATTTCGTCAATTCATTTTATAATGAAGGTATCCTTCTTTGTAAAACTGGATTTCAGTATAACAAAACAGACATTTTCACATAAACCGTTTTTCTTCTCTCCTGAACATTTAAATTTTTTCAAGTTGTAACTCTTTTGTAGTTAGTGTGCGATATATATCAGGGCATCACTGCCAGTTATAAGACACCAATTGCGAAATTTAACTCTTTCTAACCGTTCAAAAGCTATTTGAAAGAACAGGCGCTTTCTATGCCAACTTAAGACGGATTTTGCATCACCGAATTCACCAAGCTATTAAAACAAAACACTAAAAGAAAAGTTGTATAATAAATTTAAATGTTCACTTTGGAATAATTGGAAAATTGTATTTTGTTTTTGGAATTGTAAGTAGACAATTTTTCAGACAACCTTCCATAGCTGCGCAGAGAGATCCATTTCGAAGGGTGCTAAGCCTTCATCATCAGTGCGCTTTAGGGACGCTGCGCTAACCATGTAGCTATACAGCGGTGGTTTGTTTGACTGATAAATTGATACTTCTATTCCTCTTTAGCAACTATATTTAATCAGTATGCATCATCTTTTGCAAATCACTGATATTGCTGGATTTGTTTATTGTCAATTACTTTGTTTGACATTAGATGCTAGAATACGGATCAATAGTCTGGAATCCAAAATATCGAGTTCATGCAGATAGACTTGAATCAGTACAAAAGCAGTTTCTACTTTTCTCTTTAAGAAATTTTCAGTGGGACTCTGCGTATAATCTTCCCCCTTATACTAGTCGGTTGAAGCTTATCAATCTTCCAACTCTTGCAAGTCGTAGAGAAATGCTGGGCGTAATATTTATGGCTAAACTATTGAATGGATTGATTTCTAGCCCAATTCTCTTGAACGAAGTAATCTTTAACGTCCCATCACGAGTGTCAAGACATTACAAACCTCTTCTTTTGAGGCAGTGCAGAACTAATTTCGAATTAAATGATACTTTTCGGTATTTGTGTCATGATTTTAACAATCATTCTAGTTCATTTGATATAACAGATTCACTTTTTACTATAAAGAAAACGGCCCAGTCTTATCTTAGCTCGTAACAAAAATAAAAAATTTACGTACTATAAAGTTTACTTACTTAACAATATGTATAATTTCTAACTGTTATGTATAATACTCAGCTGATAAGTTTTATTCTGTAGCTGAGCAGTTTTAGATCTCAACGCTTGACAAACCTCCGCCTATCAACAACTCGGCAAAAACAAATCCCGCGCGTCATGCGGATGCGCCCCTCGCGTCGGTTGGGCGGTCCTTGGTTTATTAGCAATTGTTTTTGTTTTATCAGCCTATTGAATTCAAGACTCGATTTTACTAAGTCCGTTTTAATAAAAACTCTTAACATTTCTTCCGACTTTAACTGCTTTATTGATTTACCGACGGTATTAGCGCAACGGTAGGCGTATGAGCGCAAAAAATGACTGACTTTACTTTAATATTTCAATTACCAAAAAGTGTCGATTTACTTATTAAATAAATTACATAGGTAAAGAGTTTAACAAAGAAAGTTAGAAAACAATCTATATTTATAAAATTCAAATTATGTATGTATGTATGTATAGATCGAGTTGCGTCCTAAACTGATCGAACGATCACAACCAAATTTGCACAACCCACTAGAAACCTTCCAAGGATGGTCATAGGCTAAAAATAATATCGAAATTAGAAAAGGGCCGTGGCACCTCCCATGCAAAATAAATATTTGGTATTACATAACTCTGAAGGTATTCATGCTAGAACATTGAAATTCAGTAAGGAGTTATATGAGGTCAATCCCTAACATCCTCAAGAAAATGTGGGGTGTGGGAGAAGGGGGCGTGGCACCTCCCATATAAATGGAATTTATCATACTGCATATCTCTGGATGTGGTAATGGTAGGATAATAAAAATTGGTAAGGAGCTATATGAGGCTAAAATGTGGAAGTGGGGAAAAGGGGGCGTGGCACCATCCCTAAAAAAGGTATTTCTCAGAACTATGGCTGCCGTACAAACTTAGGTTATTATAACAGCTAAAGTTTGACTACAGAGTTGCTTGGCTGTTATTCCTTTTGGATGTTTAGTAATCTTCGGCCGTTAAAATTGTTTGTTAACTTCAGTCTAGCCACATCTCCTATCTATCTATCTATCTATAGAATATATAGTATATATGTATATAAAATTCAAATTATGTATGTATGTAGGTATAGATCGAGTTGCGTCCTAAACGGATCGACCGATCACAACCAAATTTGCGCAACCCACTAGAAACCTTCCAAGGATGGTCATAGGCTAAAAATATTATCGATATAGAAAAGGTGCGTGGCACCTCCCATGCAAAAAAAACATTTGGTACTACATAACTCTGAAGGTATTCATGCTAGAATATTGAAATTCAGTAAGGAGTTATATGAGGTCAATCCCTAACACCCCCAAGAAAATGTGGGGTGGGGGAGAAGGTGGCGTGGCACCTCCCATATAAATGGATTTTATCATACTGCATATCTCTGGATGTAGTAATGGTAGGATAATGAAAATTGGTAAGGAGGTATATGAGGCTAAGTCCTAACGCCTCCACTAAAATGTGGAAGTGGGGAAAAGGGGGCGTGGCACCATCTCTAAAAAAGGTATTTCTCAGAACTATGGATGCCGTACAAACTTATATTATTATAACAGCTAAAGTTTGACTACAGAGTTGTTTGGCTGTTATTCCTTATAAATCGGGTTGCGCCCGATCGCAACTAAGTTTGAATCACGCACTAGAAACCTTCCAAAGATGGTCATAGGCTAAACATAACTTCAATATAAACAAGTAAGGACGGGACTGTCTTCGGCTGTGCCGAAGACTTCATACCTTTCATGAATGGGGCTGAACAATAATCGTATCCCGTTCGTAATCTCCAAATAATAAGATAGGAAATATATAGTGAACAGATGTACATACCTAAACGATTTTTAAGATAAATATAAAATAAAAAATGGCAAAAACCCCCTTATCTGAACGATCGGTTGTATGGGATATATATTATATATAGCTCCGATCGAAATGATTTTTACAGGAAATCTTCTATGATATATTAGAATATATATCACCAAGGTTCACGTTTTTATGTTGGAAACTAAGGGAGAAATGGCCAAAAATCTTTCTATCTGAACGATAGGTTGTATGGGATAGGTATATACTATATACATATAGCTCCGATCAAAGTGATTTTTTCAGGAAATCTTCTATGATATATTAGAATAAATATCACCAAGTTTAACGTTTTTATATTGGAAATTAAGGGAGAAATGGCAAAAATCTTTCTATCTGAACGATCGGTTGTATGGGATATATATTATATTTAGCTCCGATCGAAATGATTTTTTCATGAAATCTTCTATTATATATTAGAATAAATATCACCAAGTTTAACGTTTTTATATTGGAAATTAAGGGAGAAATGGCTAAAAATCTTTCTATCTGAACGATCGGTTGTATGGGCTATATATTATATATAGCTCCGATCGAAATGATTTTCTCTTGAAATCGTCTATTAGAATAAATATCACAAAGTTTAACATTTTTATATTGGAAATTAAGTGAGAAATTGCCAAAAATCTTTCTATCTGAACGATCGGTTGTATGGGATATATACTATATATAGCTCCAATCAAAGTGATTTTTTTCAGGATATCTTCTATGATATATTAGAATATATATCATCAAGTTTCACGTTTATACTTCCTAAATTGCGGCAGAAATGACCAAAATCGTCTTATCTGAACGATCGGTTGTATGGGAGATATATGTTATAGTGGTCCGATCCTACCGGATCCGACAAATGTCTAATATAATACAAAAATGCATCCTTTTGCCAAATTTCATTGAGATATCTCAAAATTCGAGGGACTAGTTTGCGTTCAAACAGACAGACGGACATGGCTATATCAACTCAGTTCGTCGCCCTGATCAATTCGGTATACTTAATGGTGAGTCTATCTTCTATATTTCTCAACGTTACAAACATCGGACCAAAGTTAATATACCATTTCATGTTCATGAAAGGTATAAAAAGGGGGTGGCATCTACCATACAAATGGAATGTTTGATACAGCATAACTCTGAAAGTATTCTTGCAAGAACATTGAAATCCAGTAAAGGTTTAAATTGGATCAATCCCTAACACCACTAAGAAAATAAGGGGTGAGTAAGAAGTGGCACCTCCCATACAAATGGAATAATGAAAATTGGTGAGGAGATATATGACGTTAAGTCCTAACAGCACCAATAATATATGGAATTGAAAAAAAAAACAAGACAAATTGGACTTTCAGAACTATGGCTGCCTTAAAAACTTAGGTTATTTCAACACGTAAAATTTGATTGCGGAGTTTGGTTTGGCTGTTATTCCTTTAGTATTCTTTTATGTTATCTTCCGGGTTGATATTTTTGGATACGCCTGGAGGAACCGGAAAAAATCATTTATGTTTAATTTGATATTAATTGATGTAAGAGCAAAATTCATTTTTTTCAGTTAAATAAATAAAAAAAATGTTGTCTTTAGCGTTAACATTAAAGTTCGTGTATTTAGAATATGATATGAAAAAGGTTACATTAAAAACTCAAGCGCATGCGTCGGCTTTTCTTTGCCATTTCATCCAAAACTTCATAAACGGTAACAATTTGATCACGGTGGATGCTTATACGCCAATTACACGGCTCAAGTATCCTTGTGCCAATTACCAATTTGCACAAGTATTTGCCCGGTGTGTGCACTGGTTGCGCTATTTGCGCAGAGAACTGCGCTAAAATCAAAACGATTTTGATATTTACGCATGTCTGCAAATATTGCACATGCTTTTTTCTTCGTGTGTGGCGATTCTTACACAGTTTACCTGTGGTTCCTGATAATATAACATCAGAAATTATTGCTTAAAAATGTTAATATCGAAGGCATAAGGACCATCTCTAGCTTGTAACAGGAATTCACAAAAATTCAATAATACATAATAATTTTTATGCAATTAGAACACATGTTTCATTTGTTGCGCTAGTTGAAAAATGAATATTGCGCAGTGCTGCAATGAGTCGAGTTGGTCTTGCAATTAAAATATATATTTTATAAATACAATGGAAAATAAACGCTTCTGGTGCGAGTTTTTCGACTTATACCGTGAATTACCAGCACTGTGGAAAGTAAATAGTGATTTTTTATACAATTAGTGCCTTTTTTATGCAATTAAAACACATGTTTCATTTGTTGCGCTACTTTAAAAATGAATATTGCGCAGTGTTTTTGAGCCGTGTATGTCAAAATTATCATTTGCACAAATTCCGTCGTTTTATATTTGCGCATGACTTTTGTGTCATGTATGGGCCGTCTTAGTGATGCACAGCCATTCAATCGATTTTCATTCATCGTCTTTCTCAAATAGTTTTTAATCAGCCTAAGAATTGAAAAAGATCTCTCGTTTGTTGCCGTTGTTACTGGAAGCCTACACAAGATTTTCATCAACATGTGAACATTAGGAAAAGCCACAGAATCGCATTCCTGTAATATTAATCATAGATAAATTGATAAAAAAAAAACCGAAGTACGTCCTTCAGGAATAAGTAGAATTCATGCTTTTTGAGCCTATGCATGAGATCTAACGTATACGTATATAAAATTCAAAAGAAAGAAACTGATCGAATAGAAAAAAATTTAAATTAAAAATTTAGCAGTTCCCGAAATGGATCTATACAACGAGCTTTGGCAGTTGTCTAAAATTTTTTCTTTCTTCTATTCTAATTTAAAAATTTTTTCAATTAAGAAAAAATGTATCATAACAATAATAATGATAAAAAATTATTGTTAGGCCTTGAGCTCGATTCGAACCCGCGATCTTAAAATCAGTAGGCCGATATAACAACAAAAATTTTTAATACATCCCAGAGCACGGGGAAAGTGTCTATAAAATATGACACTATGGCAGCATTGCCAACAAACAAGTCCAATTTTCACAGCCATTCTGCAACAGATGTCGCAGTGTTGTGAATATCAATTGGCACGAACCAGAATAGAAGTAGGATTAATGAAGACAAACAAAAACCGCTGTGATGGCTGAATGGTTATAGCAGCGGCGCCTAAACGTTGCCGATGAAGGAATTTAGCAGTTCCCGAAATGGATCTATACAACGAGCTTTGGCAGTTGTCTAAAATTTTTTCTTTCTTCTATTCTAATTTAAAAATTTTTTCAATTAAGAAAAAATGTATCATAACAATAATAATGATAAAAAATTATTGTTAGGCCTTGAGCTCGATTCGAACCCGCGATCTTAAAATCAGTAGGCCGATATAACAACAAAAATTGTTAATACATCCCAGAGCACGGGGAAAGTGTCAATAAAATATGACACTATGGCAGCATTGCCAACAAACAAGTCCAATTTTCACAGCCATTCTGCAACAGATGTCGCAGTGTTGTGAATATCAATTGGCACGAACCAGAATAGAAGTAGGATTAATGAAGACAAACAAAAAACCGCTGTGATGGCTGAATGGTTATAGCAGCGGCGCCTAAACGTTGCCGATGAAGGAATTTAGCAGTTCCCGAAATGGATCTATACAACGAGCTTTGGCAGTTGTCTAAAATTTTTTCTTTCTTCTATTCTAATTTAAAAATTTTTTCAATTAAGAAAAAATGTATCATAACAATAATAATGATAAAAAATTATTGTTAGGCCTTGAGCTCGATTCGAACCCGCGATATTAAAAAGTCCTATCTACACGGAAAAAACACCAATGTATTTTTTACATTTTAAAATGTGAAAAACACATTATTTTTCATTTATCAAATAATTTGAATTTTACAGTTTTGAAATTTGTTTTTGACATGCAAAAAAATAGATATTACATTATAATAATGTGTTTTCCACATGGCAAATAATATCAAATTTGCATTATATTTCAAAATAGGAAATGTGTACTTCAAAAAAATGCTGATCGTCTTGTCATGCCAGTGTTTCATCTTACTACTCATTACCCTGGGCCGTTCCTTCACACTCTGTTGTTTGGTCAATAAACCACTTCGTAGAGCTTGCGCTGGACGGATTTGCTTTGCATAATCGGTATCGTTCCCACATTTCACAACAGTAGTGCGCTCCGGCTTGAAACTACCCTCGCATTCTTTCTTCGTTTTAGTACGTCCGTTAGGGCTTTTCAATGGCAGTGTTTCTCTCACAGGTATCTTCGGTTTTGATTTGTTTGGCCCATTTGTTCCATCAACCTTTGAATTTCGTGGCCTTCGTCGAGTCTTCTCCACCAGTACCCGATTACTGCTGAACCCTTTTTCCAAACTAAAGTTAAGTGGCACATCTTGGTTCTCATAACGCATCACCCTTCTCTGCATATCGATCTTGATGTCATGGTCAACCAAGAAATCCACTCCCAATATAACTTCATCAACAATCTCCGCCACAACAAATTTGTGTAGAACCATGACCTTCCCAATCAATACTTCACATATCACTTCTCCCTGAACTTGGTTATACTCGCCAGTGACCGTACGCAACTTTGTCCAGGTAACGGTTTTACTCTCCTGTTGACCAAGTCAGATCGGATCAAGGAATGAGATGCGCTCGTATCTACAGTCAGTACTCGTTCTTTGCCATCCACATTCCCTCTGACGGTAAGACTGCTCGATTTTCTACCAATTTGCGACACAGATATCACAGGGCATTCAATAGCTGGATCTAGCTCTCTACCTCTTACTCGCTCTTGCTCATCTCCCCCAGCTTTGCGTTTACGCCCACCCACATTGTTGGAACTATTAAGGCCAAGATCGCAATGACGTGCCATATGACCGGACTTCCCGTATTTGAAGCATTTGATAACTTTTTCACTCCGCTTTTGCGATCCTTTCAGCGCCTCCAATATTGCGTCTACCCACTCTGGCCTTTCTACTTCCACACGGCGTGCTTTGAAAACTGGCTTACACAGAAGCGACGCTGTTTCCTGAATCAGTGCATGGGATACCGTTTCCGGAAATGTTGGCTTTGGGTTTGCGTATGTGGATCGCTTCGTTTCGACGTCCCGTATGCCATTTATAAAGCTCTGAATTTTTACTCTTTCGGTGTATTCCACGGGTGCGTCGGCATTCGCCAAATGTGCAAGCCTTTCGACATCTGACGCAAACTCCTGTAAAGTCTCATTAGCTTTTTGGTAGCGGTTTTGCAACTCTATTTGGTGTATCTGCTTCCTGTGTTTACTTCCGTATCGCCTCTCTAGAGCGCTCATCAATGTTTCGTAGTTGTTCCGCTCTCCCTCGGGAATAGTCTGTAGGATTTCAGCAGCAGATCCTTTCAATGCCACGAATAGTGCAGCAACTTTATCTTCCGCACTCCAGTTGTTCACTGCTGCGGTCTTCTCAAACTGAATCTTAAACACCTGGAAAGGAACAGAGCCGTCAAAAGCTGGAGTTTTTACCTTCGTATTGCTTGCTGAAACAACTGGGCGAATTAGTTGCAATTCCTGTATACGACCTCTCAAAGCATCCACCTCTGCCTCGAATTTTTCTTCAAACTGCGTTATTTTCTCGTCCATACGCGCTTCGAGTTTTGATGATATACGTGCCTCTTTCTCTTTCAGTTGTGTTTCCATCTTTGATGTAATCTGTGTCGACATTTCTGAAATACGTGTCTCATGTGATTCCAGCTGGGATGCCATATATGTCTTCTGCTCTTCCAGTTGAGATGACATTTGCGACGACATTTCGGATATACGTGGCTCCTGTGCTTCCATCTTGGATGTTATACGCGTCTCCTGCGATTCCAATTGTGATGACATATACGTTTTCTGTTCTTCTAGTTGAGATGACATATACGTTTTCTGTTCTTCCATCTTGGATGTTAAACGTGTCTCCTGCGATTCCAGCTGAGATGCCACTGTCGATGTCTGAGCAGTTATTGCAGCCAATATCATGTTCAAGTCTGTGCTCGTAACTGTCTGCGATGTTTCGTTTTTCTCTTCAATTTTTGTTGTTGTTTCGTCCCCATCAGGATAAAAGACAAACTCGTCCACATCAATTCCTTGCGACTCCATTACCTCTCGTAGCCGTGCTTGAAGTTCGATCTTATTGCCGGTTGTATTTAATCCACGGTTCTCCAAATCCTTTTTCAGTTGCTGGATCTTCAATTCACTGGACTTTGCCATGTCCAAGTTGTATTCCCAATCTTCGGAATTTATTCAACAATTCCTCTTCTGACACCAATTGTAACGAACTTGCTGCAAATCCTCTTATTTGCAATCCTCTGCTAAGTTCGAAGCACTAAACTGTTGAATAAATAACTCCAATATTGAACAATGGAAAAATGGCCTTTATTAAAGTACTTCACAATAACACTTATACTCTGCTACTCGCTGGCTTAATAACCAAACTGATTGATAACTCAAATGAAACTCTACTATTGGCCGCCAGATCGCGTGCTTAATCAAACTGATTGATAGCTCAATTCAAACTGAATTACAGCGGCTCTACATCTGTCGCCTTTAGCATTGTCCATGAGCTCTCAAACTTCTCAGCTATAACTAAAATTGCACAATTTTATACATCTTTTAGGCGCTTCCAGAATCTACTAGTCTAGTAGCTCTCAAACTTCTCAGATATATGCATGTGTTAGTGCATTGACTCTCCGCTGCTCGTATACGTACATGGTACATATATGTAGATGCAGTTATTGTTTCGTTTATGTAGATACATAATGATTGAATTATTGATGTGCATTCTCGTTACTGCCCAGCATCGGCTTAGAGACGATAGCATCGCTCAGTGCTGCTAACATTCGTTACAACATGTATCTATTCATAATACAGTAAAACATGCAATTTTATTGAAAAATAGTAGATAATGACTCATATGTACATTGGTAGAGTTGGGATTCTACCAGGTATTTACCATTTTTATGGGTAATTACCAGAAAAATACCCGGAATATTCCTTTTTTGTATCTATCTTTTTTGGGTATTTAAAAATCATTTGAATCGAGGCTGCTTGTAATTACAATTCAGCAATTAAATTTATACGTCATTTTAAATTAAAATTAAATATATGCGAAGCGGAAAACATAGGGGAGAAAATTGTTGTGTGTTATCCCATGAGGATAAGATAGAAATGAAATAAGTATTAGTTGAATTAATTATTTATTAAGAATAAATTGTCGCAGACAATTTTCTGAGTTTTTATTCCGGAGCTGCGTAGTTTACTGATTTTAATATTTTTCGTTTGTTCATAATTTCATTATATTGGAGTCATAAAAGGCTCCAAGGTGATAGCATTTTTGAAGCTAATATTTTTCATTTTCATATTGAACTCCGGAACTGTAAGAGAATGTTTATGGGGAACACATATTTACGCAAACAAAGCTACCCGTCAAACATGCTCACGGAGCTCATAATTTAAGAATCCGAAACGAGTCCAAAATAAGTGGGCAATGTAGGAATCATAAAAGCGTCGAAACGCGTAGGAGGGTAAAAGAAAATTTAATTTTTGCCTTTTATTTAACGGTCTAAAAGCTCCCAACCTAGCATGCAAAAATTATCATTTATCAACTATTTATATTCGTCACAGCGAGTTTGGAACAAATTTTGAAACTTTACTACCACAATTTTTCATTTTAATATAAAATGAATTACATTTGTGCATTATCGTTAACCTTGCTATTCTTTTTTTGTATAAGCATCGACGTTTTTCCGGTCATGGACGCTTCTCGACATTTTTAATGTGACCGCAAAGCTGCCACGCTCTGTCCAGGTGTGTCGAAATATATGACCCCAATAAGCATTGACGATGCCTAATAAATAGGCCATATAGGTGTCAGATAATCAGAGTTAAAAATGACGCCGGAGAGTTCCAGTAGAGTATAACATGAGCTATTTAAACGCCTTTTAAGACTTATTTCGGACTCTTATTTAGGCTCAAATAATATACGTTAATAGGCTCATATAGGACGGCCATTGCAAGATGGGAAATACATTGGTTTCGGCCTCCCAAATGAGCACATGCCGACTGTAATCGCTCCAATTTAGATATTTTCCTACTCTTTTTTGATTTAAAATGTTTACTTGGTAAACTTAAATTTTTGCAACGGCATGCATTATTGGCTAAATATTTTTGAAAAACGCTGGATTACAGGTTAAAACTAATTCAACCGATAGCGTAATGGATAACTACCCATCAATATGGGACAAATTGGGTACACTTTGGATTGATTTAGTGTGTTTGTTTCCCATATTTCCCTAAAGATTATTTTTACCCTTTTTTTGGGTAAATATTTATTTACCCATTTTTACCATAAATAACCAATTTACCGGGTATTTACCATTTGGGTATTTACCCCTTTCTCATCTCTATACATTGCTTAATGACTCATATCTTTATGGCAGCATGAACCCTAGACAGAAAAAAATTCACGAAAAATCCTGCTGTTCCTGCATGGCCCTTTTTTCATACCTCTACAGTGGATATTTCTCAAGGCATTAGAGGGCAAAGCAACATCAAAATTTTGGAAATATGGTTTTTCAATTAGAAGAAAATTTTTCTAAGCGGGGTCGCCGCTTGACAGTGTCTGGCAAGCGCTCCGAGTGTATTTCTGCCATGAAAAGCTCTCAGTGAAAACTCATATGCCTTGCAGATGCCGTTCGGAGTCGGTATAAAACATGAAGGTCCCGTCCGGCCAATTTGTAGGGAAAATCAAGAGGTTATCGCGCCTTACATTTTTTTTTATGTTGAGAAAAATTGTACCTCCAAAGTTTGCAGTGAGTGGTAGGTGTTTAATTTGTTACGTTTGTAGGACGCTACATCCATATCAATGCTAAGAGGGCACAGAATGTGTATAGGCGGGCTTGCCCAAGGCGATTCCTGGTACAACGGGCAAAACACCTCTCGTCACTAGTGGCTAACCTGCAGAGCTACAGGGAAATATTCTCCCTAAAAATGGTTTAACAATTCCCTCCTCAAGTGCTACGCTTGAATTATACAATAAATAAAAAATGTGGACTTGTAGCCAATTTATCACCATTCAATTTCATAAAAATTGCGTTTAAGCAAGCTAAACTCTTTAGAAATTGCGGTGTCGCTTTATAAAGACCTCCTTTGGGGAATCAATAGACAAACGTGTATGTTTTGTCAACATGTTCTGAGCAAATGTACGGACACTTAGAAGGCTATATTCCTTTGCTTTGTATATTTCAAACCGGGTTTCTTCCACCAAAGCATATATCCGGAGCTCGAAAAACTTATTAAAAACATGTTTTGGCTATGTTGCTGATCGTGTTCTTCTGTATAGTTTTTATTTGTGTTGCGTTGTCTGTGTTACTCATCCTGTGTTGTGTGGCGATGGTTTTGTGTGGGCCAAATTAATGGTTTATATTTGCTCCTCACACATTTCGTATTCAGCCTAGAACAGTGTTTCCCAACCTTTTTTTCGTTGAGGCTCCCCTGACAAATAATAATATTCTCACGCCCCCCTACTTTTCAATAAATACAAAAAAACTCACATTACATATTTAAAGCCTTTTATTTTCATTCCATTAAATACACTTTAAAAGTTTTAATTAAAATAATAAACAATTTTTATCCAAAACATTTTTTAAATTGAGAATAGGTACTAATGTGACACTTGAGACTGCATGTTCTGCACCAGTTGGTTTATTCTACGTTCGGTTTTTGCCAGAGCTGTTATCAGATCGCTTTCGACTTCAAGATGATTTCGATGTTTAGTTTTAATTAAAACTAAAGCAGAAACGCCTAGTTCACATAAATAAGTTGACGAGAAAGGAACTAGAACTCGTAAAGCAAGAGATGCAAGTTTCGAATTAACAGGCAATGTTTTGATCCAAAATTTCTCCAATGTCAAAAGATGGAAGTCGTCCCTCAAGGACGAATCTGCCTTCATTTCTAGACATTCTTCCTGAACATCTTCTGGTAATTGCAACGCATCTACAACAAATGGATTTCTTGTCATGTGCCATATTGGTGACTCTGAATCCATATCTCGATAGTAACGGTGAAACTCGTCTTCCAGCGCTTGCATATGGGTTTTTATGTCAGCTTTCAAATTTGCATCCAGATTGTTATTTGTTATTGTTTCGAATAGCCGAGAAAAATTAATGACATTTTCAGAAGACAATTTTTGATTCCACAGTTGAAGCTTTGCAATGAACCCCTGAATGCAGTCATAATTGCTTATTAAAGTGCGGTTCCTGCCCTGAAGTTTCAAGTTTAGCTCATTCAAGGCGCTAAATATATCAGTTAAATAAGCCAACCTCCATTGAAATGTGTCTTCTTTAAACATTGTAAGAAAATCATATTTTTCTTTGAACTCAAGAAAAATAATTACCTCTTCTTTTAATTCATAAAGGCGATATAACACGTTTCCCTTCGACAACCAGCGTTCCTCTGTATGGAACAGAAGAACTTTGTGATCAGAATCGAGGTCCTCGCAAAGTAATGTAAATAAACGACTGTTCAAAGCGCTGCTCTTAATGTAATTTACAATTTTTATAGCCGAATCCAAAGTCCGGCGTAATGTCTGTGGTAATGTTTTAGAAGCCAAAGCTTGCCTATGTATAACACAATGTGTACTAACCATTGTGGCATTTTTTCCTTCAGCTTTGTAGCCAAGCCCGATCTGACACCCATCATTGCAGGTGCGCCATCTGTGCAATGTCCAATTAGCTTATTCCAATCCAAATAATTTTTTTTTAACAAAACTTAATATTGAATTAAATATATCTTCAGATGTAGTACCTGCTGCCAAGGCGTGGGAGTACAAAATCTCTTCTTCGATGCTATCTTGGCCGATGTAACGAACATAAACTATTAACTGTGCACAATTAGCGATGCCGGTAGATTCATCCCAACTAATGGCAAAAAATGGCGACAATTTTACTTTGTTTATTATCTGTGACTTAATATCTGCTGCGATGTCGTCGATTCTACGTTTGACTGTGTTATTTGAAAGAGAAATAGCCTTGAGTTTTTGCTCTGCAGTGTCTCCTGAAACTATCTGAGTGGCTTTTCGGATACATGGTTTTATTAAGTCTTCACCGTTAGTATGGGGTTTCTTTTGCTTTGCTATCATAAAAGCTATTTCAAATGAAGCTTTGAGATGCTGCGATACACCTATGTGATGACTTCCCGATTTATCCAATCTCATCTTCTTGAGTGATTCTGCTTTAGCAGAAAAAAACTCTTTTGTCTTCAAAGCCATAGTAGGGTGTTGTTGATTCAAATGCCTTTCAAGCGAATGGGCCTCATGCTATCACTACTTAAAACTTTCATACATACCACACACTGAGGCAATTGTAACTCGTCTTTTTCTATGAAAGTAAATCCAAACTTAATGTAATCTTCGGAAAACTTTCTTTTCTTCGCTGCCATGTTTTCACATTTAGCACTAAAACAAATAATTAATCACTGTCAATGGCCGGTCTAGCACCAACTTAGTAAACGAAACAAAATTACTTACTTAATTTTGAAAATGCACAAACTTACCTTTAACCGTGAGATACTAAGATTTTGCACACTAAAACTGATTTTTCAACACTAAAATGTACACCGAAATGTAGAAAATATAGCAAAATTTGCCTTAATGAATTCACTGACGTTCCAAATTTAAAAAAAGTTATCGCGACATCGGATATTTTGATTTTTGCAAGTTGCAAGCAGCATCGCGTTTCTTAGCCGTTAGCAATTGATTTTTTGTGTTTCTGTTACATACATACTCATACATACATATTACAGCCGAATCTAAATGAGATGCGTTCTACGCCAACGTCTAGCAGCGCGCTTCTCTTAGTTTTGCTCTCTTTTCTTCACATATTTCTCACTTCGCCGCGAAAAGCGCTGTCGAAATTAAGAATTTCAATTGCCCAGTGTTGGCGCAGTGCTGTTATGGTTTGGTTAATACTAATTGTATGAGTAATTATGAGGATTTTTGACATCTATTTTGCATTTTACGCGTTTATTAAAGTATGGCTGTAAGAAAACATAAAATCAAAATACACTATCTTTATTTTTGAACTTCGACTTCTGTCTTTTTTAATGTGCCCCCCTTGCCAACTCTCTATGCCCCCCTGGGGGGCACGCCCCACCTGTTGGGAAACACTGGCCTAGAAAATAAACACGAAACACAAACAAGTGTCTGAAACATCACTAGCCCAACAAGTTGCCGCAACACGCCAAGCAACACCATAGCCATGGCAACGCAACGAAGTAAGCTAGCAACATCAAGAGCATTAGCTATGAAAAAGGTAACACAAGAAGACAACAGTCAGTCAATACGCGGTTGTGGTTGCGACCAGAGGTACTACTGAAGCGTTCTGGAACGCATATCGGTTTTAACCATTGCAAGCCAGTGCGTTTCATAGGAGAAAGTCGTGGACTGAGAATTGTGGGTAAGCTGGTTTTAACCGCTCTACAACGCTTTAGACCACGTTCGCTCCCTTGCAAGCAAACGTCCACCACAGCATCGTGATCCCGCGCTCAGCCAAACGTCAACCGCGGCAGAAGTACGTCGGCAAATCGCAGTAGAAGTGAATCGGAGTGAAACTCCACAACGTGACTGTAACGAGGCTAATGGATCTCACCTAACGCGAAGTTGTGATTGTCACCTGAGCAGCAATTGAAGGAAGCCGTGGCTTGAGGATTGTGGGTAAGCTGGTTTTAACCGCTCTACAATGCCTTAGACCACGCTCACTCCCTGCTAAGCGAAGGCTCACAACGTCACGAGCCCGGGCGCCTTCGCCATAAGCCTCGGCAGCAGAGTCACGCAAGCATATGACGTTGGACGTAGCAGAGTCACGCATAAATACGACGTTGGCCACAGCAGAGTCACGCAAGCATACGACGTTGGCCGCAGCAGAGCTACGCAAACATACCACGCTGGCCGCAGCAGAGTCACGCTAACATACGACGTTGACCGCAGCAGAGCGGCGCAAACATACCACGTCAACCATACCAGAGCTACACTAATGCAGACGCACCGACATAAGCCGCAGCAGAGACAGCGCAGTCGCTAACCGTAAGAGAAACACGCCGACGCAAGGCGTCACTGAGATACATTTACACATAACCAGGCAGCGACCAGCAGGGCGTCCTAACGTAACGCTCCTAACGGGACACGAGGGACCGTTAGCCCACGACTAATCATATAGCAAGCATCAAATGAAGTGAATTATAATACACATCTCTTATACTTTTTTTATTATAGTTTAAGGAGTTAAGCAATAAAGTGAACTTTTATATCAAAACGATTTGCAAGGTGCCCCGAAATACAAATTTATTGTAAACGAACCTTGGACACGGCGAGTATACCCCAGCAATTACTGAAGAAGCACCGGGGCAAGGAAAAGCTTCGTTACAAATGTATTAAAATATTTCCAACGCATGCGGCTCATTTTTCTTTTTTATTTTAAATAACTTTGAAAGTAATTTAGTCGTTTCCGTTGATATGAAATCCATCAAAATTAGAAAAATTCGTAAAATTTTTCAATATGGTAGCTTGTTTTTGGTGAAATTGTGATTGTCCCCGCAAAAGTCAAGTGACTAACGTCACACTAAATGGAACTACCCCCCACTTTCTGTATCATGGTATAAACAAGTGCCTTGAACATAAAATGCGAGGCGATTCGAAATTGTGGGAAAATAAGATTTATAATAAAATTATTCGCGTAGCGTTCTTGAGCCTCAAATACCTTCAACATTTTACCTATTAATATTGATGAGAACGTTTGAGTGCACAAAATATCAAAATACCATCTATATAAATAAAATTCAAATTATGTATGTATGTATGTATATATAGATCGACTTGCGTTCTAAACGGATCGGCCGATCACAACCAAATTTGCACAACCCACTAGAAACCTTCCATGGATGGTCATAGGATAAAAATAATATCGATATATAAAAGGGGCGTGGCACCTCCCATGCAAAATGAATATTTGGTACTACATAACGCTAGAACATTGAAATTCAGTATGGAGTTATATGAGATCAATCCCTAACACCCCCAAGAAAATGTGGGGTGGGGTGGAGAAAAGGGGGCGTGGCACCTCCCATATAAATAGAATTTATCATACTGCATATCTATGGATGTAGTAATGGTAGGATAATGAAAATTGGTAAGGAGCTATATGAGTACAAACTGAGATTATTATAACTGCTAAAGTTTGACTACAGGGTTGTTTGGCTGTTATTCCTTTTGGATGTTTATTAATCTTCCGCCGTTAAAATTTTTTGTTAACTTCAGTCTATCCACATGTTCTATCTATATATATGTATAAAGTTAAAATTATGAATCTTTTTATGTAAGTATAAATCGGGTTGCGCCCTAAACTGATCGGCCGATCACAACTAAATTTGAATCACCCACTAGAAACCTTCCAAAGATGGTCATAGACTAAATATAACTTCAATATAAAGAAAGGGAGTGGCACCTACCATACAAATGGAATGTTTGATACAGCATAACTCTGGAAGTATTACAAGAATATTGAAATCCAGTAAAGAGTTAAATTGGATCAATCCCTAACACCACTAAGAAAATGAGGGGTGAGCAAGAAGGGGCGTAGCACCTCCCATACAAATGGAGTAATGAAAATTGGTAAGGACCTATTTGCCGAAGTCCTAAAAGCACCAGTAAAATATGTATGGAATTGAAAAAAAAGAAGAAAAATGGGACTTTCAGAACTATGGCTGCCTTAAAAAATCAGGTTATTTCAACACGTACAGTTTGATTGCAGAGGTGGGTTTGGCTGTTATTTCTTTAGTATTCTTTTATGTTATCTTTAGGGTTGGTATTTTTGGAGACGCCTGGAGGAACCGGAAAAAACATTTCTGTTTAATTTTTTATTAACTGATGTAAGAGCAAAAAGAGAAATAACTGTGGCAGTTGCTTTCTCAGATACCGCGGATACCCTTTGTGTAGTGGAAGTACAACTCCGCATTTAAATGACCACTGTCTGCAAACATCTGATACACCGGTGTGCAACATAAGCAAACGGTCAGGCCAAAGTGAGGGTGTGCGATGTGTGCACCATGACTCATAAACAGTCGCTGCAAGTTGTATACCGAACCCTTAAGAATTTAAAGTGTAATGATCATACCAAACGTGGTGCTTTCCTGTTACTTGCTGGAACAGCCGCAGTTGAAGTAAATGCGTGCTTTTTCCTCTATAGACGGTTTTACGTATAAAAATTTACTCTCTTTAGAAATATGAGAGGGCATTTTGGCGGAAACACTTCAGCAGCAGCTTTTGCTAACCAAATTCTTGAAATTAATTATGGCAAAATTCCTGTTTCTTCACTAACATATTTGATTTCTTTTCCTGCAAGCTTTTGAGAAATTATGACATCACCTGAAGCTTTAATAGCTAATGTTTCTTCGAAATATTGAATCTATCTTTAAAAACCATAAATGGCTTTGAGAAAAGGCATTTTAGGCACCTTAAAATGAGGATGTTAGTATCACTAGAATCAAGAAAACTTATCACTATATTAATACAGGACGATCATTAGCTGCGAATAAAGGGATTGATGAGCGCAATACAAACCTTTATAGCTTCAGAGCTTCTGCAACTCAATTGTCAACCTCACCTACGCGAGGGGAATCCTGTTACAAATATGAATTTATCTTGCAACAACAGTCATTAGCTGCAGCAGGAGTCAATCTTACCAACTCATTTTTTACCCATGGCCAGTTACGAGTTGCCTGCATGTTTTTATAGAAACGTGAGGTAAAACCCACGGGCATCGCTTCCCAAGGCAGTCGGTTCTAAGTACCGGAGCGACTCGGGATTTTTCCCGACCAAGGACTGTCATTTCAGTGTAACCCCATTTAATTTGTTGCGTCCCTCCCAGAAGCTCCTTCCAGCGGGACTGCTCCATATTCTCTTGCTCCGGGAAGCTATCGAACCCAATCCGGGTCCGTCTCCTGACCCCGGTCCAGAGAAATGGTTTTGCTGCATCTGCCGGAAAAGAATCTTTTTAGGACGGTCATACTCTTGTCAGTGTGTCTCGTGTAAGGGATGGTTGCATCGGACAGGTTGTTCTGGGCTAGATCCCAAAACCAGACGTCCACGTAACTTCTATAAATCTTTTGTGGCTCGTTGCTGTCCACGGCCTAGGACGGCCCCTAGTCTGCGCCTCAATATTTAGCACATGTCTTCAACCTGTCTCTTTCCACCTTTGTCATGCCCGAAAAATGGAAAATGGCCAAGGTGGTCCTGCTACTAAAGCCTGGGAAACCAGCCCGATCGCCCGATATCTCTCCTATCGCCAGTAGCCAAGACGCTTGAAGCCATTTTGGTCCCCTAATTCAAAGCAAATTTGCACCTATCCTGTCATCAGCATGGCTTCAGAAAACTCCATAGCACCACCACCGCGCTAATTCCAATAGCACCCACATAAAGTGCGGTTTAAATTATAACCCACACCATAGAACAGTACCCGTTGCGCTATGCCTATCAACAGATTTTGATACGGTCAACCATGGCACGTTACTGCAAGACCTGAAAGGGTCTACCCTTCCCACATGTCTTAAAAGGTGGACCGCAAATTATCTGGGTGGTCAGCAGGCATCGGTGCAATTTAGAAATGAAACATCAAAACCAAGAAGAATTAAACAAGGGGTGCCACCGGGTGGTGTCCTATCCCCACTTTTGTTTAATTTCTACATATCTAAGCTACCTTCGCCACCAGAAGGAGTTACTATCGTTTCCTACGCCGATGACTGCACAATAATGGCCACAGGCCCAGGCCCAAAGGTCGATGAGCTTTGCAACAGAATAAACGGCTACCTCCCTGATCCCTCCAGTTGTTTCGCCTCGCGAAACCTGGCATTATCACCGACTAAATCCTCCGCGACCTCATTTACAACATGGTCGTCCTAAATGTCGACCATTTTCAACATCCACGTCGATGGCACTACGCTACCGACTGTCCTACACCCCAAAATCTTGGGTGACGTTTGATCAGGATCTACATTTTGGTGAGCATGCAGCCGCAATTGTACCGAAAATACAGAGCCGTAATAAAATCCTAAAATTCCTTGCTGGCAGTACTTGGGGAAAGGACAAAGAAACGCTCATTACCACATACATAGCAATTGGCCAGCCGATTGCATGCTACGCGTCCCCTATATGGTCGCCAAGCCTAAAAACTACCCACTGGAAGAAGCTACAGGCCTGCCAAAACACTGCTCTCAGAACCGCTACGGGCTGTCTTCTTATGTCCCCAGAACACCATCTACATAATGAGGCGAGAATACTCCCCATCAGGGAGAGAAATGAGATGCTAACCAAACAGTTCCTGTTGAATACCCAGAAACCTGGGCATCCCAACAGACATCTGATTGATGAGCCAACACCGCCCAAGGGCTTAAGGAGTCATCGACGTAAGCATTTTGAGGAAATAGGGCACCTGAGAACTCAGCCGTATGAAGAAAAAAACTCAAGCAGGTCCTTGGTGAACTCCACAAACAGGCGTCGGACCTTTATGCCAGGAATTGCCCGGTGAATCCAGTACTCAAAAAACAGTACCCAAAACTTGCGGAAGAGGAACGCATACTCCCCAGGGAAACGCGAGTCACTCTAGCTCAACTTCGTTCTGGATACTGTAACAGGTTAAACTTTTACCTATCCAGAATCAACCCCGACATACAACATGTATGCCCGCTTGCAATGGGTCCCCACATGACACCAACCATCTCTTTAATTGTAATGTGGAACCAACGCCTCTAACACCCCTTTCATTATGGTCCACCCCTGTTCAAACAGCAAGTTTCCTTGGACTCCCGTTAGAGGATATTGATGACTATTTGTGATCGGTCGCGGCTATTAGGTGGGGATAAGCACTGCTACAACAACAACAACAACAACCCACCGGCATAAGTTAGTTTCAAATAAAAACAAGTAAGGGTGTCTAAGTTCGGGTGTAACCGAACATTGTACAGTTCATTTCAGCTTATCACTTTTCCAATCCTACTGAGGCACATTTTTAACAAAAATTATTATGAAAAGGCTGTGTGACTTTTAACTAATATTTTTCATTCTATGGGAAATATGTATCCATACGTCAACTCTTTTTCGAGTTACTGCTTCAAAAACGTGAGATATTGCTTGGACAAAACAGGGGACGGTGCCACACCCATTACATTTTCAGTTTTCCTTTTTCTTGTTATAATGACACTTTGAAAGTAAAATATTAATGATATAAAACAATGTTTCGCATAGATTTTGCATATAACATAAATCTAGGAACTTTTTCAAAATCTGTTAAATAAAATTGGGCGTGGTTTTTAACCGATCGGCGATTTTACTAGAAATATTTCTTGTTATAAGCCTAACATGTGTATCGAATTTTTTTAGGAGGAATTTATTTTTTGAGGCTCTAGAAATGTTGTGTAATGCTTGATCGAAATAGGGGCGTGGCACCGCCCATTTTAAAACAAATGTCTTCCAGTTTTCTCTTACAATAAAACATGGTAAGTGAAATATCATTGTTTCAAAAGTTTATTTCGCTAAGATATATGAGCCGCTCAGTGCACACATCGATTAACTCCACTTTTTGAAAAATTTTAATTATTATTCAGGAAAGTTAATTTAAATATAAAAAATTATGACTGTTACCGACGAAAAAATATAATTATTTTGGGCCGCCCTAACTTCAATTTTACCATCAAAGCAGATCAGAAGATCAATAACACTGAGTATGTGCAAACAAATGTACATACCTACGAACACATGATATGGATATGCAATCCACCCTCTATTGCACTAATTCTATCATTCGCATCAACAAACATTGAACTTGCATTCTATTATACTTCATATACATTCATACGAACATTAATATTTTCTTTATACTAACATGTACATATGTATGTACATACATATGTTACTTCTTTTGTTAACTTCGTTATTGTTTAAGAGTTTTTTATGATAGAAACAGTAATAACATGGACTAACATATGAAAAGAAATCAGCCGATTTAACGGTAACATCACGCCAGATTTGATATTCCTACTTTGGCATAAATACTAGCATTTTGCATATTTAGAGGACAGTTGTTCAAGTGAAGCCAAATAAACAAAATAGTTTTTAATCGCCTCCGTCGCTACGGATCGCTAACAAAAGTTTTGTGTTTTATTTTCTGTAACAACTGAGTTGCGCCGACCGCAACATTTCTTAAAAACTATTTTGCACATAAATTTATATCTTTTCTAAAAACGTGTTTTAGTGCTATAAAAAGTATCTTTTCGATTCGGTAATTTTAAACACGATTTTTAAAACGCGAACATGCCAAATAAACGCGGTAAAAATTCGGTCTCTAATTGCCAAAGATGTGACGAAGTAGACAACGAGATGATGGTCCAGTGCGATACCTGCGACGCCTGGTTCCACTTCAGCTGTGTTGGAGTCGACAGCGATGTGGCTGACAGAAGTTGGGTTTGTGAACTGTGCGAGCAAATCAAGTCAACAACTAATACGCAACCGGCAGCATCTTCATCACCATCAATCAACAACAATGGAAATGTGCATTTTCTGGGAGTTGGTTCTAATAATACTCAACCACAGGCGTCAGCTGCAAGTATTACTACAACCGAGGGTGTAACAGTACCGACAACGTTTGCGACTGTGCAATCTGCCACCGCCATTAGTTCATATTTTCCGAGGTTTACGTCCAACTGCTGGGACTTTTGGGATTTCGAATCCACTCCACCAATGCAGGGCCGTCTACCATCGACAATGACAACAGGGCGCTATACAACGCTCCCGGCAAGGGTTTCTGCCAGTCAAATCGCACCAGGTAAGACATCCGTTTACTCAGCGTACCCTATATCGCGCGACGTAACTGCACGACAAATTGCACCAAATGTCCAAGAGCCACATAATCCACACGACCACGACCTATACCGAAAACTTCAACTCGAAAAGCTAGACGAAGAGATGAGGATGCAGCAACAATACCTGGATAGTAAGTATAAAATTCTGTCGCAATTCGACGAGCTTCCTTCAAACAGAAGTGCACATTTTACTACGGCCGCTGGCCCTACCCCCGCGCAATTGGCTGCGAGACATGCTATTCCTAAGCAGCTTCCCACCTTCAATGGAGATCCTGACGAATGGCCACTTTTCATTAGCAGTTTCGATAATAGCACCGCCGTAGCTGGCTATTCCGACGCTGAAAATTTAATTAGACTACAGGCATGCCTTAAAGGTAAAGCACGCGACGTCGTAAAAAGTAAGTTGTTCTTGCCTTGTATGGTACCTGAAATTATTAAAACTCTTAAAATGTGTTTTGGTCGTCCGGAATTAATTCTCGAGCGCGCAGTAAGTAGAGCTCGTGCACTCCCACCAGTAAAAGACAAATTAGAGTCACTCATTGAGTTTTCGCTTTGTGTACGGAATATCTGCACTACGATGGAAGGGTGCCAAATGTATATGCACCTACACAATCCCCTTTTAGTAAAAGAGCTAGTCGATAAGCTCCCAAACAACCAAAAACTTAACTGGGCTGTTCATCCAAAAGATGATAAAATACCCGTGGTAAAACAATTTAGTGATTGGTTGTACGGCTTAGCTGAAGCAGCGAGTACAGTAGTTAGCTTAGTGCCAACTAACACTCGCATGATTAATACCCATATAGCTGAAAATTCGCCTGACCGTGCTCGGGAAAAACGAAAATCTAATCAAGTTAATAAGTGTCCTATTTGCAAAGGAGGTGAGCATAAAGTAGCGCAATGCGAATCATTCAAAAACCTCACACTTCAACGCAAGTGGGATGCAGTGAAGGCAAACAACCTTTGTCGGCAATGCCTTGACTCGCATAGACGTGAATGTTATTTAAAAAGGATATGCGGTAAGGATGGGTGCACATTCAAGCATCATCCTTTGCTTCATAAATCGGTAAGCCAAGTTGAACCAGTTAGCACAGCAACTGATGTCTCAGACGCACCGGTTAATACCCACTGCGATGGCAACGAAAGCAAGCAACCATTTTTTAGAATAGTGCCGATCCACGTTTATTCCAAAAATAAAATATACAACACCTTTGCATTTTTAGACGAGGGCTCGTCCGTTACATTGATGGAAAGAAAGGTATTTGATGAACTAGGTCTGGACGGCGATAATGATCCTTTATGTCTAAAATGGACAGGGAATACAACGCGCGTTGAAGCCAACTCTAAAAGAGCAACAATCCAAGTCTCGAGTACTACAAATGTTCGAAAGTATACTTTAAAAAATATCCACACCGTTGATGACCTCGGTCTACCACCACAATCAATTAACATTTCTGAGCTACAGAAAATGTACCCATATCTAGCAGGCCTACCCATTGCATCGTATAGGAACGTAAAACCATCTATTTTAATCGGTGTAGACAATTGGAGATTGGCAGTTCCACTAAAAATAAGGGAAGGAACCTGGTCACAGCCAATAGCTTCAAAAACACGCTTGGGATGGACCCTTCAAGGATGCGACGCTGGACGTAGACCAGAATACCAACTAAACATACACACATGTGACTGCGAAAAAAGGTACGGCGAGTTACATGAAATGGTAAGCGATTTCTTCAAAATAGAATCCCCTAGACCCACTCATATAATGTCCAAAGATGACGCAAAGGCAGTAAGCATTATGAACAATACGTGCCAAAAGGTTGGCAACCGCTTCGAAATAGGATTATTATGGCGTGATTGTAACGCCGTTTTGCCTGATAGTTATGCATATGCGAAACGTCGACTAGATTGTTTAAGCAAGAAATTCATTAAAGACCCTAAATTGGAATCTACTATCCAAAACCAAATAGATAACCTGATCGCGCAGGGCTACGCGAAGAAACTTACAGACAACGAAATTTCGTCACCTGGTGGTAAGATATGGTACTTGCCAATATTCATAGTAACTAACCCAAACAAGCCAGGTAAAATTCGAATGGTATGGGACGCAGCTGCGAAGGTAAATGGCTTTTCACTTAATGATTTTCTGCTTAGCGGCCCGGATTTGCTAAATTCTTTAGTCGATATTTTATTATCATTTAGAGTTGGTAGAGTTGCTATATGCGGAGATATCGCGGAGATGTTTCACCGCATTAACATTCGCAATAGCGACATGCACGTTCAGAGATTTTTATGGTATGATAAACTTGATGACTCTCAAAAGCCAAGTGTATATGTTATGCAAGCGATGACTTTTGGACTTAATTGCGCGCCCTGCATTGCCCACTTTGTTCGCGATAAAAACGCCGAAAGCTTTAGCGAGGAATATCCTCGTGCAGTGGAAGCCGTGAAACATAATCACTACGTGGACGACTATATCGACAGCGCAGAGGATGCAGAATCCGCTTTGGCACTAGCACGACAAGTGCAAAGAATACACGAAAACGCTGGGTTTGAACTTCGAAGTTGGTCATCAAATTCAGTAGACGTATTACAGCAACTCAATGAAAACTCTGTTACTACTCAAGCAGCTAAGGAATGGGACTCTACAACAAAAGTTCTTGGAATGTTTTGGGATCCCACATGCGACAGTTTTAAATACATATGTCGCTTTGCAAGACTTCGTCGTGACGTTATTAATCAGCCCCTTGTACCTACAAAGAGGGAGGCTTTACAAGTTTTAATGTCCATTTTTGATCCCTTGGGTTTTGTAAGTTGCTATACCATAGGACTAAAAATTCTTTTACAGGATGTCTGGCGCTCTGGTATCTCTTGGGATGAACCATTTAACGAGAAGCTGTACGAAAAGTGGTGCGAATGGAAAAGTTGTATGCCGTCGATAGCAGCAGTCGAAATACCGCGATGCTATTCCATACATTTGAAAGATGCCGATGACGTCCAATTACATACCTTTGTTGACGCCGGAGAGAGCGCATACGCAACTGTTTGCTATCTGCGAGTACGAAAGGGGGATAATATAACAACAACACTAGTGGCGGCGAAATCAAAAGTCGCACCGTTAAAGCCTCTATCCATTCCAAGGTTAGAGTTGCAGGCTGCAGTTATCGGGGTCAGACTAGCGAATGTTATCAGTAAAGTCAACTGTATAGGAATAACGTCAAAGTTTTATTGGTCGGACTCAAAAACAGTCTTGCGATGGCTTCGTATGGATCCAAAAAATTTTCATCAATATGTTATGCACCGAATAGGGGAGATTCTCGAGGATACAAATGCGAAGCAATGGCAATGGGTACCATCAAAATTGAACCCTGCGGACTTGGGAACAAAGGTCTCTGCAAGGGACGCATATCAAACGTGGTTCAGTGGTCCAGAGTTTTTAATGTCAAATCCGACAACATGGCCGAAATTCGACGACGTAGAACAAGCTCCAATAGACGTTTCTGAAATTAAGCATTATGCTCTGCATACTACGAAAATTGAAATGAAGTATCCTGATTTAAATATAGAATATTTTTCAGATTGGAAAAGGCTTTACCGAGCTGTGGCTACATTTTTTATATATATCGACCGACTTCGCACAAATGCAGCGAAACAACAAAATAATTCGATCATCTTCGATCATATCCAAAAAGCAAAAAATTTTCTATTCAGGTATGCTCAGAATTCTGAATTTAGTGCTGAAATAAAGTCACTAAAGCAGGGTAAGCCTATTGAGAAATCGAGCAAATTAATTTCTCTTAATGTTTATTTAGATCAAAACGACATATTACGAAGCAAAAGTCGAATCGAGCATTTAAATAATCGTGAAATCATAATATTACCTAATAACCATTATGTTACGTTTTTAATAGTGCGTTGGACACATGAGCGCTTTCATCACCAGATGCACGAGTCAATAATAAATCATCTACGTGGACAGTACCACATAAGTCACCTAAGAGTGTTATACCGAAAGGTGCGGAAAAGTTGCCAGAGCTGTAAAAACGCCGTTGCTGTTCCACAAGCTCCACAAATGGCAGCACTACCTGTCGCCAGGTTAGCGGCTTTTGAAAGACCTTTCACTTATGTTGGCATCGACTATTTTGGTCCACTATCGGTTATCGTTGGAAGACGGCGTGAAAAAAGATGGGGCGTATTGTTTACATGCCTTACCTTACGGGCAGTACATATTGAGGTAGCGCATAGCCTAGACACGAGCTCCTGCATAATGGCCATACAAAATTTCATTTCACGACGAGGATGTCCAAGGGAGATTTTCACAGATAACGGAACAAATTTCAAGGCATCAGAAAAAATAATTTGCGCGATTAAAAACGATACAGAAATAACATCGCACTTCGAAAACATAAAGTGGAGATTTAATCCTCCAAGTACTCCTCACATGGGAGGAGTATGGGAACGTCTAGTAAGGTCAGTAAAAAATGTACTTTTCCAAATACTGCCTTCTTCAAACTTTAATGACGAGAGTTTGCGAAATGCTCTGCATGAGGTGGAGTTCATCATAAATGCGCGACCGCTTACGTACGTCTCACTGGACAGCGGCGATGACGAAGCTCTCACCCCCAATCATCTTTTACTTGGATCATCTGACGGTTACAAGCTTATTTGTTCCGAAGAACATACCATACGACAGCGTTGGTGCTTAACCCAGCAATTTGCAGACCGATTTTGGCAGCGATGGGTTAAAGAGTATGCACCTATCATCTCCAGGCGTAGCAAGTGGTTCAGCAAAGTACCCCCCGTTCGTGTTGGTGATATTGTGGTGATAGTCGATCCCGATTTGCCTAGAAATTGCTGGCCAAAAGGCAAAATTGTTAACACTATAACGGCTAAAGATGGACAGGTACGGAGCGTCATGATTCAAACGAAGTCTGGAGTACTTCATCGACCAGTGGCAAAAGTTGCAGTTTTAGACGTCGGTAATAAGTCTGAGTAAACGCGTATGTCATAACTTGTTTACGGCGGGTGGAGTGTTACCGACGAAAAAATATAATTATTTTGGGCCGCCCTAACTTCAATTTTACCATCAAAGCAGATCAGAAGATCAATAACACTGAGTATGTGCAAACAAATGTACATACCTACGAACACATGATATGGATATGCAATCCACCCTCTATTGCACTAATTCTATCATTCGCATCAACAAACATTGAACTTGCATTCTATTATACTTCATATACATTCATACGAACATTAATATTTTCTTTATACTAACATGTACATATGTATGTACATACATATGTTACTTCTTTTGTTAACTTCGTTATTGTTTAAGAGTTTTTTATGATAGAAACAGTAATAACATGGACTAACATATGAAAAGAAATCAGCCGATTTAACGGTAACATCACGCCAGATTTGATATTCCTACTTTGGCATAAATACTAGCATTTTGCATATTTAGAGGACAGTTGTTCAAGTGAAGCCAAATAAACAAAATAGTTTTTAATCGCCTCCGTCGCTACGGATCGCTAACAAAAGTTTTGTGTTTTATTTTCTGTAACAACTGAGTTGCGCCGACCGCAACAATGACTATACCAAAGATTAGCACCGTTAAATGGCAAAATTTTTTGGCCATTGAATAATAGGTAATTTATTTCAGAAGCCATTTCGATTAACTCCATATTCTAATGTAAATCGTTTTAGTAACGCTGTATCTGTTCTAGCCGTGCATCGACGCTTATTTGCTTTGAACAGCCGAAGATGCTCTCTCCTTCTCAATAATATTCGTAACAAAATCGGCATCGGTACACAGATAAAAAGAAGCACAATGCAAACGGTAGTTAGTATAGCAGTTATAGGGCTATCTACTTTATTTAAATACACTATATTTTTATACTCAGCGAGCTTTGCACACAGAGTATATGAACTTTGATTGGATAACGGTTAGTTGTTCAGGTATCAAGGAATCGATATAGATATAGATTTCCATATATCAAAATCATCAGTATCGAAAAAATTTTGATTGAGCCATATCCGTCCGTCCGTTCGTCTGACCGTTAACACGATAACTTGAGTAAATATTGAGATATCTTCACCAAATTTGGTACACGAGCTTATCTGGACCCATAATAGATTGGTATTGAAAATTAGCAAAATCGGATGATAACCACGCCCACTTTTTTATATATAACATTTTGTAAAACAGAAAAAACCTGATTATTTAGTTACGATAGGTTTAAATTTTGATTTATGACTAATAATATTTGTAAAATTGATTTTATCACAAGTGGGCAGTGCCACGCCCATTTTAAACAATTTTTTCAAATTTTTATCAAGAGTCTCAATATCAGTCCACACGTCAAATTTCAACATTCTAGGTGTATTATTACCTAGAATGTTGAAATTTGACGTGTGGACTGATATTGAGACTCTTGATAAAAATTTGAAAAAATTGTTTAAAATGGGCGTGGCACTGCCCACTTGTGATAAAATCAATTTTACAAATATTATTAGTCATAAATCAAAATTTAAACCTATCGTAACAAAATTCGCCAGAGAGGTTGCTTTTACTATAGGGAATGCTTTGAAGAAAAATTAACGAACTCGGATGAGGACCACGCCCACTTTTATATAAAAGATTTTTATAAGGGTCGTGGACGAATAAAATAAGCAATATCTTTGCAAAAAAGAGCTTTATATCAATGGTATTTCATTTCCCAAGTGGATTTATAACAATAAATAGGAAATACTTTAAATTTAAAAAAATGGGTGGGGCACCGCCCCTTTTATGACTAAGCAATTTTCTGTGTTTCGGGAGCCACAACTCGAAGAAAAATTATATATCGTAATGAAATTGTGTACATATATTTTCCTTATAGCAGGAAATATTTCTAGAAAAAATGGACTAGATCGGTTAAAAACCACGCCCACTTTTATATAAAAGATTTTTAAGATTTGTAAGTGATATCTTAGCAAAAAAGTGCTCTGTATCAATATAATTTTACTTCATAAATCGAATTATAACATTAAATTGGAAAACACTAAAATTTTTGAAAATGGGTGTGGTTAATTCGACCGAATTCTTTGTCAAGCGAACAAATTAGTTCAGTCATTTCAACAGAAGAGAAATTGCCGCTGTTAACAAAATTTTGTAAAATTGGCAGATTCCTAATCAATCTAACTGATTTTTCTGTAAACACAACTGATCTTACAGGTCATTTCAACGGCGATCAACTGTCAATACATGAGCAAATTTCAAAGAGAATTTTACGCTCACTGCGCTCTCTACTTTGTACTTATGACGATGGTGCCACTTGTTAAAAAAACACCAAAATAAAAAAACATCAAATCGAAAACACATACAATATGGGAAAACAACAAAAAACTAGTTTTTTAGTTATCAATACAAAACGAAAAAACCCATTTTTGAATTTACTGTGCAAAAAATTATGAGATACCGGGAGACCGATTTATCGGGTACAATTTTGGAACTTCTCGTCCAAGCGAAATGCAAAATTGCGCCCTCTTGTTGCAAAAGTTTTGCTTGAACAAACAGAATTTTTCCAAAGTTAGTAACATTTTGTTCAAGTTTTTATGAATTTTCACTCGCGCGAACGAATCTAATAAGATAATAAAAAAAACATCATTTTTTATACTCAGCGTGCTTTACACACAGAGTATATTAACTTTGATTGGATAACGGTTGGTTGTAAAATAGGGCGGGTCGATTTAAAAATCGCTCATTGCCTTGTGAAAATCGTATTCTAGACATCACAATAACAAACTTTGGCGAAGAAACCATACCTCTAAAACGAATTCTGATGTCCCCCCTTTGGGTCGAACTTTTGGGTAGGGGCAATTTCAATTCTACCTGCTGTGTCTTGTGGTGGCTTAAAAAAAACAACACAAGCAATTTTACGATCTGCAATTGTGTCACAGTGATACCTTCATTTTTTAAAACGGTTGAATAAAAAACCCACACAACTATGTTTATGACATGCAAATGCATCACAGTGATGCCTTGGTTTTAAAAGGGGGTTGTAAAAACGCTATATTCTAATAATTTTTTTTTAATTTCTTTTCTATTACTAAGTTAAATTAATTTTTTCATTTACATATGTTCTGACTAAATAAAGAGAAATAATAAAGAGAAAAATAAACTCCAAAAATAAAAAACATAGGCTTTTCAAAGTGGGATTTTTCAAAATTTGCCCCTAGGACCCAAAGGAGGGGGGGGGGGGGGGGGGGGACATCAGAATTCGTTTTAGAGGTATGGTTCCTTCGGCAAAGTTTCTTATTTTGATCCCTAGAATATGATTTTCACAGAGCAATGGACGATTTTTTTGTCTCCCCACAAATCGAACCGGCCTATTGTACAGGTATAAAGGAATCGAGATAGATATAGACTTCCATATATCAAAATCATCAGTGTGGAAAAAAAAATTGATTGAGCCATGCCCGTCGTCCGTCTGCCCGTTAACACGATAACTTGAGTAAATATTGAGATATCTTCACCAAATTTGGTACACGAACTTATCTGGACCTAGAATAGATTGGTATTGAAAATGAGCGAATTCGGATGATAACCACATCCACTTTTTATATATATAAAATTTTGAAAAACACAAAAAACTTGATTATTTAGTAAATAATACACCTAGAACGCTGAACTTTGACGTATGGACTGATATTGAGACTCTTGTTAAAAATTTGAAAAACATTTTTAAAATGGGTGTGGCACCGCCCACTTGTAATAAAATCAATTTTACAAATATTATTAATCATAAATCAAAAATCGTTAAACTTATCGTAACAAAATTCGGCAGAGAGGTTGCCTTTACTATAAGGAATGCTTTGAAGAAAAATTAACGAAATCGGTTAAGGACCACGCCCACTTTTATATAACAGATTTTTAAAAGGGTCGTGGAGGAATAAAATAAGCTATATCTTTCCAAAAAAAGGCTTTATGTCAATGATATTTCATTTCCCAAGTGGATTTATAACATTAAATAGGAAAAACTTCTAATTTTAAAAAATGGGCGTGGCACCGCCCGTTTTATGACTAAGCAATTTTCTATGTTTCGGGAGCCATAACTGGAAGAAAAATGAACGGATTGTAATAAAATTCGACACAAAGATTTTTCCTATGGCAGGAAATATTTCTAGAAAAAATGGACGAGGTCGATTAAAAACCACGCCCACTTTTATATAAAAGATTTTTAAAAGGGTCGTAGACTAGAATAGTAAACTATAACTTAGCAAAAAATAATTTTGAATCAATGATATTTCACTTATCAAGTTTTATTGTAAGAGGCAATGGGGTGACATTTTTTTAAACGGGGGGTGCCACGTATTATGTACAAAAGTAATTTATCTGAAATGAAATGTGCAATTGAAGCTCACGCTGAGTATATAATGTTCGGTTCCACCCGAACTTAGACACCTTTACTTGTTAATGTTGATTTTTCCGACAAAACAAAAGTTTGAGTTGTTTTGGAATTGTTTCAACTTAAAGTGTTACGAAAATTAAACTAGCCGAATTACATGTAAAGTTACTCCACTGGTGAGTTACCTTCCTGCGATTTGATTCTTTACTTTTCTATAACTTATAAGTTCTCTTTTTAAAATGTTACGTCAAACATTTATACTACAAGTTTTGTTCGAAACAATCAGGTGCGGCAACTACATGCTAGAGAAGAAATTGAGAATGAGCTGAGCTGCAACTGAAAGAATTGAGAATCAGTTTCGTGACTAGGTACTATTTTCATTTCTATATTCATATGTATGTATATGTAGCAAGCATGCGTGTTTATGTATTCACATGTTTACGTATTTATATGGCGGCCGCCTTGGTGTAATGGTAGCGTGCTCCGCCTACCACACCGAAGACCCTGGGTTCACACCCCGGGCAAAGCAACATCAAAATTTTAGAAAAAAGTTTTTTCAATTAGAATAAAAATTTTCCAAGCGGGGTCGCCCCTCGTCAGTGTTCGGCAAGCACTCCGAGTGTATTTCTGCCATGAAATGCTCTCAGTGAAAACTCATATGCCTTGCAGATGCCGTTCGGAGTCGGCATAAAAAAGTAGGTCCCGTCCCGCCAATTTGTAAGAAAATTTAAAAAGGAGCACGACGCAAATTGGAAGAGAAGTTCGGCCTAAAATCTCTTCGGAGGTTATCGCGCCTTACATTTATTTATTTATATGGCAATATAGGTACTTTCATACAAAGCTGTCGCAACAACTTTTTTTGTTCATTTGACTACTAAAACGGTCAATTACGAATCAACGATTTGTGCGCAGTTGATTCAACATCTTGTTGCGATGGATAAAAATTGATAGAAATTTCGGTTGAATTGACCCGTATTTCGGTTGATTTTACCAAGCTTTTTCTTTCAGTGTACGATGTGTTAATTTTTTTACAAGTTATGGCTCCCGAAACATACAAAATTGCTAAGTCATTTTCAAAAATTTTAATATTTTCATACTTTTTGTTACAATTCTATTTAGAAAGTAAAATACCATTAATATTAAGTACGTTTTCGCAAAGGTATAGCTTATTATATTCATCGGCGACTCTTTTAAAAGACTATGGAGTGGGTTTGGTCAGAGGCTGAGGTATGCTCAAGTCAATCCAGAGTCGGATGGAGGTCCAACTTCCCCCACCAATATAAATACACAGTAATTTTGTGTTTTGATTTCGAACACACACACACATACGCGGCTCTCAGGCTAGAATATCCACAACCTTGAATCCAATAGAGAGAGAGAGATGTTTCCTAGGTAAAGTTGCTGAGAATATTACGATATAGAGTACTAGCTAGCGGTGGCTCAGATGATGAAGACGACGGTGAATGACGATAGCTCTCGCCGAGGGGTGATAACTGCGGTAGTAATGACGGCGGAAGTTAGGATCACGCCCGAAGAGAGAGTAATGAATGACGGTAGTTCTCACCAAATAGTTATGACGACGGTGGTGGCTACACTCCGGGATGGGATGTGCAAGGATTGGGATGGCTATGAAGAAGAGATGATGACAAAAATGTTAGGGCTGCCCAAAAGGCGAGGGGGGGGGGGGGGTACCATCGGCAGGACCGACCTTGTAACTTTACCCCCCGTCGACCCAAAGGGAGTCCCTAGAATATGTGTTAGGGCTGCCCAATAGGCCGGGGGGGGGGGGGGGGGAGGGAAGTACCATCGGCAGAACCGACGTTGTAACCTTATTCTCCGTCGACCCAAACGGAGTCCCTAGAATGTATTTATATTGGCTCGGGCAGTCTGCCGGGGTATTGGGGGAGTCCGCCCCGCCACTGGCGTTGGGACGGGTTTCCTTCCTACCCGAGGAGACTGCTCGTGCATTACCTTTCCTGTAAGTAATAAGGGGTGTAATACCCGTCTTACTCACCGGAAATGTGGGTAAACCGGCAGGGTGTCCAATAGGCAGGGGGCGTACCATCGGTGGAACCGACCTTGTAACGCACCCTCCTAACCCCAAGGGCACCCCTTGTGGACCGCCAATGGCGGCCGGCACACACTTCACTCACCTAAGGCGAAGTGTGCCTGGTGTATTCTGACAAGTCATTTTATTCATATGTGTCTATGAACACACTGGGAATTATGCTCGCATTGTCGCGCACAGCGCGCCACGAATGAAAATTCTCAAGCATTGTGCGTTCACCATCGCTGGCTTGCCTTGTGCTTGCGCGATGGTTGTTGGGCCAGTATGTATATATACATACTATGTATGTCGGTACATACAATATTAGGGGTGGGCAGTAAATGGGAAATATAATGATAGGGGTGGGCGCTAAATGGGAAATAGATATTGTGGCGTAGCATTTGCTACGTGACAAGACTTTTTTATATAAATATGGGCGTGGTCCTTAACCGATTTCGTCCATTTTTTCTAGAAATATTTCGTGCTATAAGATTCGATTCTGTGATTTTTTTCGAGTTATGGCTCCCAAAACATAGAAAACTGCTTAGTCATAAAAGGGGCGGTGCCACACCTATTTTTCAATAATTTGAATTTTTTCCTGTTTCTTGTTATAATTCCACTTGTTAAAAAAAATACCATTTATATAAAGCTCTTTTTTGTAAAGATATAGCTTATTTTATTCGTCCACGACCCCTTAATCTTGTATACAAAAGCGGGCGTGGTCCTTAACCCATTTCGTAAATTTTTCTATGGAGCATTCCTTATAGTAAAGGCAACCTCTCCACCGAGTTTTGTTATGAAATGTTTAACTGTTTTTGATTTATGATTTGCAAATTTATTTTATAAAAAATAGGCTGTGCCACGCCCACTTTCAAAATTTTTCCAACTTTTTGTCAAGAGTCTGATATTGAGACCACACATCAAATTTCATCATTTTAGGTGTATTATTTACTAAATAATCAGGTTATCATCCGATTTCGCTCTTTTTAAATAGCGATGAGAGATGAGATATCTCAATATTTACTCAAGTAATCGTGATCACAGACAGACCGACATACGGGCATAGCTAAATTAGTTCCTTTTTCATCCTGAGCATTTTGATACATGGAAGTCTATATGTATCTTGATTCATTTATGCCGTTACGATCAATCGTTATGTTACCAAAGTTAATATACTCTGTGTGCAAATCACGCTGAATATAAAAAAAATTGTATAAACAATATGTCTCGGAGGCGAAATATAGTTCTAATAGGCGAAATATAGTTTCTAAGCTCAAAGAGCCCAGATCTTCCTATGGGATACTTCATTGAACTAAGGAGTTCTTAAGAAAAACGACTCATGATTGCTGATAACATATTAAAAAAAAAAAAAAAATTATAAATTAAGTTGAATTTACATATTTTTTGTTTTGTTTGTTTTCGAAATGGCTTTGTGAGAATGTACGTCTTTACTATCTAATGATATTGCTGAGATACGTCCTTGCTAACAAAACTTTTCATCGGCCCGGTATAAGCTGTTTGTAAAATCTCCCCAGCCTAACTTACAAGCAAATATGTGTATATGTATATATGTATCTATGTTTCTATGTATCTATGCTTACCTTTTATTATACTCAGATGAGCAAAGCTCATAGAATATATTAATTTTGTTTTGGTTTCATATTTCTGTATGCTTTTTCTTAATTTTCTTTTATGTTCGCTCCCCTTTATCGCCGATTGACATACGCAACATTCATAGGTCACGTAGCGCTAGTCAAGATGTTACGCTTACGTCACGCAGTGTTGATAATTTAGTGCCGGTTAGAAGGTAAGTGCACTACTAAATAATAGTTGTGTTTTTTGACATCTGTATACATATGCACTTAAACTTTATATAACTTTATCTACACTTCTTAAATTGCTGCGCAGAAAATTAGTACTCCTAAGTTTCAATACGCATTATAATCAGATGCAAATACGAACAATGTGTGTCCACTGTTCACCGCAACCGATTCAGCTATAGGTTATACACTATGGCCAACAGAGGTGCGTGTCTCCGCTCTATGGCACAACCCGTTTTGTAGCTAGTTATTTCCTAAACAATATATAAGTGATAATAAGCGTTTTTTTACCTGCAAATGTAAATGTATATACATGTAAAAAAACACGGCTAATATACTGTATATGTACGTAACTATTTTTTGAACAAAATGCTGTTAACGTACGACCTGAAACATGTACTCATAGTCTGTATTCAAACAATACTAAACAATTAATTAGTATAATCCATGACACCATTTTGTAGAAAACTTGACGTATAGGTTTGTATATTATGTACTGTTTTGTACATTGTAATTTGCGAAACAGGCAATGATTTGGAGAGAATAATACAATTACACAATTCGAAAATGCTTCGATTTCCGTTTTCTTCAAAAAATTTTTTGGACTATTTACGGTATTCTACGGTATCCGTATCTTTTCAGAATGATTTGTGTACACGTATTATTTTGGGACTAACGAGAATTAATTAAAGTGTTGATTTCGCTTTATATATGGATGATTCTCTACAAATGAAATGCGAACGTCAAGCTGTGAAGTTGTGTTTTGATTTCTACTGTGCCTTATTTTGTCTTAAATAAATAAATTTGTTTGTTTAAATAATTATTGTGCTAAAAATAAGTGTAAACACGTTGTGTACTGCATTCGCAATTTAAAGTTCTGCTTTCTTTACTAAAATAAATTGTATCTTAAAAATAATTGATAAAGTGTGTATATCCATACATACATACATATTTGCCGAGTCACTTTGCATATTTGTTGTTGCATTTGATTGGCATTTACATATTTTCAGTTTTCAATTGTTATTTGCTCGTGCACATTTACTTCATTTTCTTTTCACTGCCACAGCTGTTTGCATTGTGTGTTGTTAAGCGTCAGTTAATAGCGATCTTAAACTGCACATACAGTGATCTTCAAACTGCTCAAACAGTGATTTTCTTACTGTGATCTCCAAACTATTTTCACTGCCTCCGTCTGTTTAATCAATTTTACTTTAACTTATAATGTCTTGCAATTTTGTTAACTGCCAATTGAAAGGTGATACCGAGCGTTTCGTGTCGTGCTGGCTTTGTGATGAGCTTGCTCATATGAAGTGCGCTAGTTTGACAGCAAGGGTGTGTGATGCGATCAACGATAACAAGGGTGTGCGTTGGTCGTGCTTGAAATGCAGATCCACCGAAGTGGATCTTTTTAAGCTTTTCAAACATACCCGAAACGCATTCTCCGAAATCGGTAAGGAACTTTCTACATTAGGGGATAAATTCAAGTATTATGAAAACTTGTTTAAAACTTTCAAATGTATTACCGATTCAGCTGCTAATGCTAACAGCGACAGTCGTGACAGCAAACGAAAACGAACTGATGTCTCGGCTGGCGTATTGACCCTAGACCCCGTTCAAAACATCCAGAACCCAACCGTTCCTACACCTAGCACGATAGAATTAATAAACTTAGCATCTCCAAGTCCTCTTACAGTAGAGCCTTCAACATCAAAGGCACCTCCAACAAAACTAGCAGCTAGAAAAAATATTGAACCTGCAAACCGTTCTCAGGCGACTGAGCCTGGAACTAGGAAGTTGGTTGTAGTCCCTCCTAAAAAATCGATATTCGTGTCAAGATTCGACAGGGATACTACTGAGGAGGATCTGAAATCGTATATCTTCTCAAAAAGGAAAACCCATGACGTAACAATTCGGAAATTTAATTTTAGTTATGAAAGAAACGTATCTTCCTTTAGATTAGATGTACCTATTGACCATTTTGACACTATCTTGAGTAACGATTTTTGGCCCTCTGGGGCACTTGTGCGGGAATTTGAATATAGGCGGAATAAGAGTGTTCCAAACTTGGCAAAGATCCCTGTTAATAACACTGAGTCAAAAAACTGAACGAAAAATCTGCTTTAGATATACTTTACCAAAATGTTAGAGGCTTAAACACCAAGTTAACAGAACTGTTTTTAAAATCATTTAACTCAAGCTACGATATAATTGCTTTAACCGAAACCTGGCTGAAACCTCATGTTTTTAACTCAGAGATCCTCTGTAATGACTACCAGATATATCGAAATGACCGCCTGAACAGGGTTGGAGGTGGGGTTCTGCTTGCTGTACACTCTTCAATACCATCTGAAGAGATTTGCGTAACCGCCACCGATACAACTGAGTTCTTGTGCATACGCACACAACTAGCAAATATCCACATTTATTTGGCCATCTGTTATATCCCGCCATCTTCTGAACTGTCCGTTTATATGAATCACATTTCCTTGCTAAGAACTGTTAATTCGATGCTAAAGCCTTCCGATTCCATTATTGTCTTGGGTGACTTCAATATGCCACACATATCATGGTGCATCTCTGACTTTAATATCGTACCAGTTTCGTCAAAGTCTTCCAACAATGAATTTCTAGACGGAATGTCTGAGCTGTGCCTTCAACAAATCAACATCCAATCGAATAAATTCGGAAGAGTGTTGGATTTAGCCTTTGTGGATGATGAATCTAAATATTCCATTAGTCGATGCGAACCCATTATTGAACCTGAAGATGCTTACCACCCTTCCCTCAAAATAGTTTACGAAGTTGTAAATTATGCTTGTAACAGCGGAAATAAACGATACGACTCCAGTTATCGCTTCGACTTTGCGAAGGCCAATTTTAAAAAATTAAATCGTGATCTATCTCGAATAGTGTGGCCAACATTTAATGCTGATGTGGAGCAAAGCGTTTCTCACTTTTACAATACCATTTACTGTCTTTTTGAAAAATACGTTCCTAAGCGGATTTGTGTACATTCCGATACAAGCCAAGTATGGTTCACTAAAGAGCTGAAAATTTTAAAGAATAAAAAGTCTCGATCTTTCAAGTTGTTCAAAAAGACGGGTTTACATAACCATTACTTACAGTACTCGATTCTACGCTGCAAGTATTTTCAATTGAACAAAAAGTGTTACAAAGCTTATCTTTGTAAAATGAAAAGAAATATAACTTGCAACCCGAAGGCATTTTACGGATTCGTAAACTCTAAACGCAGGGTGAAAGGGTTTCCATCATCCATGAAATTCCAAGATAATATTTCCAGCGATGATCAAGAGATCGCCGACTTCTTTGCGGAATTTTTCAAATCAAATTACTCTATTGAGACCAACGTTCCACCTAATGAATACCCATACCATATTGATTCATGTTATTCAATCAGAGCTCCATTTATATCTTCAGAAGATGTATTATCTTATTTAAAAACTTTAAAAGTATCATATTCATACGGCCCCGACAGGATCCCGACACACTTTCTTAAAAAATGTGCCGCAAACATCTATCAGCCGCTAACAGATTTATTTAATTTATCTTTAATTTATGGCGTTTTCCCAACAATATGGAAGGAATCTTTTCTTATTCCGCTTCATAAAAATGGAAGCAGGTCTTCAATAGAAAACTACCGGGGCATAGCAAAGTTATCCGCTATCCCAAAGTTATTTGAGGCTATTGTTACCTACCACCTAACATTCCCTATTTCCCCCATAATTGCAAGCTCGCAGCATGGGTTCTGTAAGGGCAAATCACCTATCACCAATTTACTAGAATTTACCACCCACGTTTCTAATGGATTTAGAAAAGGCCTTCACACTGATGTAATTTACACCGATTTCAGTAAAGCTTTCGACAAAGTATCACACCCATTACTTATTCATAAGCTCAGTCAACTCGGTTTTCAACCCCGTCTTATATGTTGGATTTCTTCGTATCTTGGTTATCGTACGCAAAAAGTAATCTTTAAAAATACACTTTCTGGGGTCATCAATGTTTCTTCTGGTGTTCCTCAGGGCAGCCATCTTGGTCCGATTCTGTTCTTGTTGTTCATAAACGATATATCTGGTACAATTAAATACTCAAAAATCTTGATGTACGCAGACGATGTAAAACTTTTCAAATCATGTGCCTCGGCTGAGGAACATTCCTTGCTTCAAATGGATTTAAATCACTTGGTTACCTGGTGCAATGTAAATTATATGCCGCTCAATCTCAAAAAATGTAAATTCATGTGTTTTTCTCGGAGAGTTTCGCCACCAGCTTCATATACAATTAACAACTATAGTCTAGAAACTGTAAATAATTTTATTGACTTGGGAGTCATGATGGATTCCAAACTTAGTTTCAATCTTCATATTAATGCTACAGTGAATAAAGGTAAAGGTGTTTTTGCATTTGTTAAACGGTGGTCAAAAGAATTTAACGACCCTTACATAACTAAAGCACTTTTTACAACATTAGTTAGGCCAATATTAGAATACGGCTCGATAATTTGGAATCCGCGTTATCAAGTCCATGCAGACAGTCTCGAATCAATACAAAAACAATTTTTACTATTTGCCTTAAGAAATTTCCAATGGGACTCTTTAACTAATCTTCCACCTTATACTAATCGATTAAAGCTTATCAATCTTCCAACTCTTGCTAGTCGAAGGGAAATGCTTGGTGTGATATTTATGACAAAACTTTTAAATGGATCAATTTCGAGCCCATTCCTTCTGAATGAAGTGAACTTTTGCGTTCCCTCTCGGACATCGAGACACTTCAAACCTCTTCTGCTGAAACAATGTAGAACGAATTTCGAACAAAATGAACCTTTTCGGCGTTTATGCCAAGATTATAACTCTCACTCAAACACATTTGATAGCTCGGACTCCCTTTTTTCTATAAAAAAGATTGTTCTCACCTCTCTAAATTAATGTATAATACGTTTGCTTCTGTTCTCTTTAAGTATTACGCTTGGCTGATGAAATTTCTTCTGTAGCTGAGCAGTCTCAGATCGTGACGCTTGACAAACCGCTGCCCATCAAAGACTCGGCAAAATAAAAAAAAAAAAAGTTATTATATATATGTATAAATCGATCGCGTGAACAGGATTAGCCTGGTTTCATTGGGCCACTTGAGGGCAGCGCGCTGCCACAACGTCCATTAAAAAAAAAAAAAAAAAAAAAAAAAAAAGTGTTCATAGGCATCTTTCATATCTTTCACCACTCAAGGGTGATAAATTATAAATGTAAATAAAATATAAATGTATAAATGCATGACGAAAGTTGTAATATAAACAAAAATGACAAGAATTGTGTTTATTTGAAAAGAGGAATGAATTTTTATTGAGTTTAAAAGAAATTAGGGAAACAGTTTACGAATAAGCGATATACAAAAAGTTTTATGTAAGGGCTTCATTTCTTATTGCGAGCGACAGCTGAGACGAACGATTCGGCTCCAAACGATTTCGTCTGGTAATGGTATTCTCTATTATTTTCGTTCGGCCTTTACGTTTCTTACTTTATGTCAAACAGGAAGGTAAAAGCAATTGTCAAATAGTATGTTGCCATTATTTAATTTAGTGCAAATACACTAGCGATTCGTCTCTGAGGCGACACAAACGTTCGTTTCGTAATAGAGAATGAGGACCTAAATTAATAGAAGATGCTGCTTCCCATGTTATAAACTAAATATTTTTTCGCTTATGTTTTGTACATTTCCAATTAATAAGGTGACGAAAGCTTTTGGTCAGTGATATGTGAATTAAATGAAAATATATAACTAGCTTTATCAATTCATCGTGGATGTTTCCAACGCGTATCAAAATGTATTGAATGGAGGACAAGTGAACTACAAGATTTTGATAGAAATGGTTCGTCAAATGCTAAGAAAAATAACTGATCCTTTCGTCTTTTTTAAACGGTTTTATTTAGCTTGACTTAAAAGGCTGGGCGAACAGAATTTTGTAATTGAAATTTAAGTAACTTCACGATAGGGTATAAGCTTGAAATTTGGAATATAGTTCAGAACCCGCTGACAATGCAATAATAGAAAAAAACTCCGATAGGCGGCGCATGGATCGAAATATTTAAAATAATCGTATTTGCTGTCCGATTTGGTTCATAGAAAGCGACCTTTGAAAAAAATCGCCGCTAGGTGGCGCAAGAATCGAGATATTCAAAAAAATCCTATTTATGGTCCGATTTGGGACACATAATACATACATGAATAGAAAGCGACATATGATCTCCGATTTGGCTCATATTTGGAACAAATATAACACACAGTCCGGTAGAAGTGACAATGTAACAAATTGTCAGGAGAGAGTCCTTGTAATAATAAGTCTCTAAATGAACTAAATAGAATGAGAAACAATAGGCAATTAAATAAAGACTAAAAATTTAAAATAAGATAATTTAAAAAAAATTTTATGTTAAACGGTTTTATTGAAAACAATACTTACATGAAGTAATAATAATACTAAAAGCTTGAAAATATTTAGGTAGGTCCTAGGTACTAGTCACCACACTCCTCATCAATCTAGGGCGTAGATCAGACAATTAAATAAAAGCGTTGATTGTACCATCAAAAAATACTTTTGGTTTTTTAATTTAAAAATCAGACATCAAGCCAGCCAAACAACAAGGCTTAATCTTAATCTTAATAATATTCTAAATGCGAAAGTTTGGATGTTTAGATGTTTGGATGTTTGAATGTCCAGACATTTGTCTTTGCGACTTAATCACGCATTTACGGCTGGACGGATTTGGATGAAATTTGGCACACACAGCCATTAGTCTAAAACGATCTTCTGGCTATATGTTTTTGAAAAGGGGGGAGGTCCCCGCCCCCTAGAAAAATTTATAATTTAGTAATTGTATTGTTTAAGCCGCCTACATGCATAGTTAGACGGCTGGGTGCGCCATCCTGACGCGCAGCCGTGCGCGGTTAATTGGAAGGCGCCAACACCCACGAAGGGCCATCGTCGTCAACAAAATTGCAACCGCACGGCAGTCTACTATCATTAGGCGGCAATCGCGGATGCGCTCGTATGTGCATATGGTTATTTTGTATATCAAAAGTTAATTTTTAATGTCTGGAGTTCTATAGACACGTTTTATAGTTATAACTTTATCATCAAATTTTATATATACCAAGTGAGAAACACGTAATTTAAACATCTTTTTATTTAAGAAAAAATTAGTGCAGTGCAGCGAAAAAGGCCAATTATTTATGGTCCTTCGCAACCTTCTTTGGCCACCCTAAAAATCAAAACAAAAAAAATTTTGTAAAAAAAAATATATAAAACAAAAAAATACAAAAGTGGAGACACAGTGAGTGAAAACGGAGTGAAGAAAGTGCTGACGGAAAAAAATACACATACGCCTTTATATTTACAAAAAATTGCGAAAAAATTTTTTTAAACTTTTAAAAACAAAAAAAAGCTCGTACAGTTTCAAAGTGCTTGGAAAAGCAAATAAAAAAGTAAACAATTTTGATACACATAGTATACACTTGGATTTAAAAATAAAGAAAAGAAAGAAGAAAAAATTTTTTTAAAAGTGCCGGTTTGGAAGAAAAATTTTGCTACCATCAGAAATCATACCTAGCGCAGCAGCAACATCAAGCAGCTAAGCATCAAAAATCATCAACAACAAGCGACCAGGCAACAACAACACCATAAGAGGCAGTATACTATAGGAAAAGGAATCGGTGAGTAGGCAGGTTATTTATTCTTATAAAAAATATAGAAAACAACACAACTTCTTTCCAAAAAAGTTATATTATTTTTGTAAACTGCAAAACATATATATTAACTTGGGATGATTTGTATAGACGAAAGTTAACCGATATCGCGCCATCGATTTTTCGATAGGATTTGGGCTCAGGAAAAAAAAATCCACTACGCACACCCAGAAAAAAATTTTCGAGCCTGCGAGATTTCATTTTTTTTATTTTTCTTCGACTTGATTTTTAAGGTTTACTATATTCAAAGTACACCGATCTTTATCGGTGTGCTCTGCCTATAGTTCTACTTCCGCCCATGCTTTTTTTTTGTTCCATTTCGATTAGACCGCCACTATCTCGAAATTATGAAATTTTGAGTTAGTTAAGATTTTATTTTTTTGTTTGCACAAATTGCATTTACATGTATTTGCCAGAACGCTTCCGGCAAACTTACCCTTATCCTTCCGGTACTTAACCTTAGGGGCTTGTTTATAAGCACCCACATAAAATTGTTCAATTTTTTGCATATTTATTTTTTTTACGAGTTTTTTTTTACCCACGTTTTTTTTCATATTGTCATCACGACTATAAATTTATTACTATCCATACGCTCATTAGTCAAGATCGGAAGCGATCGATCTTGATCAGTGTTTGAGCGTGGTCATATGTACATATGTATGTTTGATTTTTTTTGTTTCATCTACTCAACTGCAGCGGCGCCGGTGGAGAAGAAGAGTAATTGGTGAGTGTTTTGAATGAACCATTGAAATTTATCAAAATACACCTGTTTAGTTGTATGTACATGTGTTAGCACAGATTCCTGCTCTTGCAAAAATAGAACAGGAATTAGCAAATCAGAGAAAAACAGATTGCAACGAGCATATGTACACGCATGAAAAACGTCACAAACGTACATTTGCACTTATATACATACCTTTTGTTTTCATATACACATAAATTCTTTTTCTTTTTTTAAATTTTATTTTGAGTAAATAGAAACTTTAGAAGTTGATCCTAGTAGTTAAGCCTTTTGAAATCATTGTCGAATTATTTTGTATTAAACTTTGAATTTAAAGTTCTTTTTTTAGAAATCATTGAGCTAGTAGTAGGGTGTTATTTGCTAATTTGTAAACCAAAAACTTTGTAAATAAATTATAAGAATTATGTTTGGATCAAATTTGAATATATTCATTATGCAGGGCTAGGTTGACAATATTTGGTGTTGGTGCTGCGCTTGTGCGTGGCAAGGTTAGGTGATGGTGAGTAGTAGGGAAATGACCCAATGAGGACAGACATACCAATGTCAGGCTTGGGGGCACTGTAAGGTAAACAGGAGTCAGCACAGTGCCCACGGTGTGGTGCAAGTTGCACTGCAGAAGGAGGGTAGACTCCACCTGACAAGACGGGCCTTCATCTTTTTCTTCCCATTATGCTTTCCCCTTCTAACTTTGCCCCTCATGTCTATTTACATCTTTTCAGCTCTTTCTCCTTCCTTTCCTATATATACGCAGGTATGAACCCTTTTTGTTCATGTGGCTGCGGGTGAGCTCGGTGGTGCAATACCCCGCCCAAGACGACGAGCTAGCCTGGGCCCGCAAGCATACCTGCTTGCCGCCGCTCCTCACCACCCAAACAGCCAGCCATGTAACAATGGCGCTCAACGGCAATAGCCCGATCAAATTTTAATTTCATTCAGTTAGTTAATTATTTCTTATTTTAAATTTCAAGTCTCCATTTTTCCTTTGATTACTTAATTCTTGTTTGGTACTTTTAAATTTCTTAATCTTTTTACCTTTCCTTCCTTAGATTTTTTTTTTAAGTTCTTCTTATCCTTCCGATCCCAATCCCTATTTCCGTCTTTTGACAGGGACCGTCATGATGGCAACGCCGATTGGGCTCGCCTGGTCGACAAGTGTCATCATGACAAAGGTATAGGGTGTGGCTGTGTATTCATGCCAGGGTTCCTTCCTCGTGTTCCTGCAAATTGATTAAGTGGTACCTGGTATGACACTCAGCTAGAAGACGGACGCTAGTAGGAGGTCGTGGCGAGCTACCTTACCGTGAGTCCAGAACTGCCGGTAAGTGAGGCTTGCAGTCGTCGCCACGACAGTTAGGAGAGGAAGTGTGGCATCCACTCTTAGGGACTAGCTCTTGAGCGTGATGTGCCACACTTCCACGGACAGCACGAAAACGGACTAGACAGTATATAGATACGGACGAACACACTGCCTTCACCGAACCTTCGCCAAGGCAGCACCACACTCACCGAGGTAAATATTCTGTTTCAGTAGTAATATTTTTTTTTGCAAATTGCAAATTTCATATCTTTTTATTTTTGGCGTTTAGTAACAATTGTTTGTAAATTGCGTTTTAAAAATTTTTGGGTTTTGTTTGGGTTGGCATCTAATTGAATTTTTGAAGTTTTGCTTTACGCACATACATACATCCACACAAACTTAGTATATGAATTTCATTTTAGTTATAAGTATTTTTTTATTATATTTTAATTTTTTGTGTGATATATATCCGCACATTTACCTTTTTTTTTTGTTCTTGAATAACACTTTTTTTTCATAATCCTACACCAGAAATTCCTGGGTTTTTACACACACACATATATATACGCATACATACGAAATTTAATTGTTTTATTTATATTGTTTTCATATTGTGTTTTTTTTTATATTAGTTGGTATTGTATGTATATTTGATTATTGGGATTTGCAGTTGGCCCTATATCCATCATATCCTTGCTAGCTTGATGTTTTTTCATTGTTTACATCTTTGGGGTAAATACTTACATATCTTCTTTGAGAACCTTCCCTTTTATTTGCTTTGTTGGGGTTTCATAACTTTTGTTACTTTTCGCGTTTAGATTTTTTTTGGTAAAATTTGTTTCGGATATCGACAGTGGATGTCGGAGAAGGAAGTCGAAGATAGAGTTGTTGGGGGATTGGGTATCCTCGACTCCCATAGGTGCGAGCCCTAGAAAACCAAATAGTTGGTTCGGTCTTCAACCAAATTGACACGGGTATACCGAGGCCCTATGTCCCTACGGACTATTTTAATAGGTGCGCGTCGCGGATTTTTGGATATTTTGGCCCTGATCGCCCGCTGAGGGTCTCTGTCGCGAACGGGGTGTCATGTAACGAGCTAGACAGTAGCTTGAATTTCTCCCAAAAAATCGATTTGGTGTGCCAAATGGTCGATAGGGAAAACGTGGGTGCCCAGGGATCACGCGCCGTCAACGAATGTCGGCACCAGCTTTAATACTCCTCAAAGCCACACCGCCCAAAATGAAAACAATGTTAAACAGCTGAGCCGAATGATGGCGCAACAAAACGACTTGGTGGCGCAAATGGTGAATGAGGATGAGCATTAAGACCAGTGTCGATAACCTTGGTGGCCGCGTAGCAGACATAGAAACGTCTGTGCAAGCGCCTGTACGTCGGTCCGCCTTGGCATCTACGCCCGAGCCTCAGAGCCGGAGGGGGGGGGGACGCAGAGCGCATCAATGAGTCAACGGTTAGTTACAGTACCGGGCGAGATGCCAGCGATCCTCCCAGGTGGAAGAAGCTGGCGGAGTTAACCGGGGACTCCAGCCACAACACAGGCAACCCGGCAACACTCAAGTAAAAATTTTGAGTAGAAGGGATACGGAAAACAGGGAAGAAGTGAAGCAGGCAGGAATGATACGGAAAAAAAGGAGATTAAGAGTTTACACCAAAGAAATCTAGACTACGAAGAAGCAAGAAAAAGAATATTTTGTGATACAATAAATCCAAGTAGGAAAAACAGAAATTTTAAGAAGATAGAGAAGATGAGGGAAAAGAGAAAATATTTTAAAAGGTTGAAGAATAAAATAGTTTCAACAATTGTCACCGTGAAAGGTGATAATAGGTTTTTTGCGAAAACCACTATAGGAGGTCAGGAAGTATTAGCTCTCTTGGACTCCGGGGCGAGCGCCAGCTACTTAGGAATTGGCTCAGCTGCACTTCTTCGGGGAAAGGAAGCCTTGATTATGCCAATCAAGGGCCAAAATATCCGAACCGCAAACGGGGAGGAAACCGCCGTGGTAGGAGTAATAAAGTTACCGGTTGTGTGGGATAATTCGACGGAAGAATTAGAATTTTTGATAGTGCCAGGTCTACAACAACAAGTTTATTTAGGTATAGACTTTTGGCAGGCATTCTGTATGAGTGTTGAGAGCAAAGGTTTCAATGGGAGTGTGAATGCTGCCAGTGTGGCGGAGCTCGTGCCCGCCGAGGGTGACCTCTCTTTTGACGCAGTCCAACACGTTTTGACGACGGAACAAAACCATATGTTGGAGCGTGTGAAGACCCAATTCCCGTCCTTCGCGGTATTGGGGTTAGGCCGGACAGACAAAGAGGAGCACGTCATCGAGGTCTGCCGGTCAAGCAACGCCATTACCCAATTTCTCCGGCCATACAAAAACTCATATACGCAGAGTTAGATCGAATGTTGGACATGGGAGTCATCGAGGAGTCCAACAGTAGTTGGAATTCCCCCGTATCACTGGTTATTAAAGGAACGAAGAATCGGCTTTGCCTAGATGCCCGCAAAGTGAATGAAAGAACCATAAAGGACGCATACCCCTTACCACATATTGATGGAATTTTGAGCCGCCAACAAAACACGAGATATATTTCCGCAATCGACTTGAAGGATGCTTTCTTGCAGATTCTCCTCGAGAGGAAACCACGTGAGAAGACTGCCTTCACTGTCCCTGGCCGACCCCTATACTAATTCACGGTCATGCCTTTCGGGTTGTGCAATGCAGCACAACGAATGTGTCGTCTCATGGACAAGGTCATTCCGGCCGCTTTACGTGAATGTGTATTTTTTACTTAGACGATTTATTAGTTTTTTTCGGTAGATTTCGAGTCCCATATGTGTCTGTTGGAAAAGGTCGCTCGGTGTCTTCGCGAGGCTAAATTAATCATAAATGTAGAGAAAAGCAAGTTTTGCTTTAAAGAGGTGCGATATCTAGGGTACTTAGTCGGGGATGGATGCATTAGGACAGATGTCAATAAAGTGGTGGCTGTGAGGGACTTTCCAGTTCCGAAAACCCCGAAGCAACTACGACGGTTCCTGCGCATGTCGGGCTGGTACCGACGTTTCATACAGGACAACGCGACTATTGCAGCTCCGCTGCACGACTGCCTATAGAAAGGTAAAATCAAAAAGTTTACCATGACGGACGAAGCTTTGAAATCTCTTGACATTTTGAAGCAAAGGTTGATTTCTGCACCAGTGCATACACACCCTGATTTCAACAGAAAATTTTATATTCAATGTGATGCATCAACTGACGGAGTGGGAGGGGTTTGTTCCAACTGGACGATGACCAGAACAAAAGACCGATTGCATATGTATCGGCAAAACTTGATAAGGCGCAGAAGAACTATAGCATCACCCAACTAGAATGCTACGCCACTATAGTGAGTGTGAAGAGATTCCGACCTTACGTGGAGGGAACCCCGTTCACCATCATAACTGATCATGCCAGCCTCAAATGATTCATGAATCAGAAAGATCTTTCTGGGAGGTTGGCAAGGTGGAGTTTGAAACTCCAGGGTTATGATTTCGATATCCAACATCGAAAAGGTGCACATGGACGAAATACAGACGAACGACAGAGCCATCGACGTATGTCTCGAGTCACCGTGCTTCGAGTCGGAGGAGTATACGGAGTTGAAAAGGACGGTGACCGAGAACAAAGAAAGTTACCAGACTTATGCATATCGGACGGTTACATCTATAAACGGACGCAATTCGACAGGGGGGACGATGTTCTATCGAACCAGACCAGGAAGCTTTGGGTTCCGTCGGAATTGCGACCGGGGCTGGTAGTGTCGTCTCACAGCTCACTGTCCGCTGGTCATGGTGGCATCCACAAAACATTATCCCAACTACGTCAAAAATACTACTGGCCAGGAATGGTCACCGATGTATGCGCTCACATAAAAGACTGCGAAACTTGCAAAACTAACAAAACTCAAAACTTTTTCAAACAACCCATGATGGGAAAACAAAATCTCACAGAGCGACCTTTCCAACATTTTTTTTTATTGATTTTATGGGTCCCTATCCACGTTCTAGTGATGGTAATGTCTTTGTCTTTGTATGTTTAGACCACTTTTCGAAATTCGTGTTTTTGAAACCAATGCGGAGGGCCACTTCAGTGGAAGTCACAAAGTATTTGGAAAAAGATATTTTTCACATTTTTGGCGTGCCCGAATATATCCACCTTGACAACGGAAAACAGTTTATTTCAGAAATGTTCAGTAGTTTTCTTGATAAGAACGGCACTAAGCACGTAAAAACAGCATTCTATTCGCCACAGGGTAACGCGGCGGAGGGCGAATAGATCTGTTCTGCAGATAATCAGATCCTTTATAAAGGAAAATCAGAAAAATTGGGACAAATGTGTCAGTGATGCAGCATTCGCTCTCCGCAGCGTTGCGCATTCAGCAATCAACATGTCGCCATATTTTGCCACTTTCGGTATGCCCATGATACAGCATGCTGCATCATATGAGATATATCGAAAGCTGGCGGCGGTAAAGGATGTTGATTGCGATGTGCAAGAAACAAGCGATAGAATGCAGCTCATCAGAAATAAAATAATGAAAGAGCTGAAGTTGGCCCATGACAGGAGTGAAAAGATATATGAGCTAGAAGTAGAGATGTAAAGTTTCAGATTGGAAAAGTGGTATACCGCCGAAACTTCAAACAAAACTCCCAAGTTGACAATTACAGCGCCAAGTTAACCCCGAAACAAGTCAAATGTATAGTTTTAAATGTAATCGGGAAATCGATGTATGAACTTGGCGATAGTAGTGGGAAAAAGATCGGCGTATACCACGCTAAAGATATTTTTGCAAAATAGTTATGCTTGTTTTTGTAGTGCTGATACTTTTGATATATGTTATTAATTTATTAATCGACGTATTTTGTTTATTTATTGACGTATTGTATTTATTAATTTATTGACGTATGTGATTATTTTACTAAATTATTTTTTATTTTTCTTGACCTTTTTATTTATTTGATTATTTTTGCATTTATTTAGATTTTTTTAAATTAATTTATTTATTTTACATATGTTTTTTTACTTGACTATATGATCTGTGATATTTTATTTTATTTATCCCTTTTATTTCACCTTTTTTTATTGCCAGTGATATTTTATTTTATAGTTTTTATTAAGTTTTATTATCTGTGATATTTTATTTTTTTAAATTATTCTAGATTTTAGTTTCTATATGTGATATAAATTATGTTTGGTATAAGGAGTTGAAGTAACCCAGTGACTTAGTATGTAGATGTAGTAATAGAACCAAGCGTTAACGATAAAATTAATCCCGGCATTGAGTCGTGGGTAGAGCCCACACGTTGGACGGGAAACAAAAGGTTGCAGGCTGCGTACGAATTTTTTTTTACGCACACGCTCCATAGTGCAGGCACCATCGGCGGTTGCGAGCCTGTAACGACACCCTTGCATCATAAGCACTGGTTCGAATGAATGGCACTATGTATCTGTGACTACGTGTGATGTGTCTAAGTTCGTGTCTTGGTCGCAATGTTGCAATGACTGGCGCAACAGCACAATGGCAACATTGTGTCTGGAGTATACGGCGTAGCAACATTGCTGATGGTGTAGCAACATTGCAGTCAAGACACGAACTAAATGTATCTGTGTAGGTGTTAGTTTGTTTAAGTATGTGAATGTATTAGGGTGTGGATGGATAAATGAAAATACGGGAAAGCCGAAAGATAGCTCTGCACGTATAGGTAAACATTTTTTTTCTAAGTAACGTTCTCTGCCACGGCGGTGGCTATAAAAGGGCACAACGTTAGGCAACGGGCAAAGTATCATTTTATCTGTGCCAGTGCGTGTAAGTGCAAAGCGTAAAAATCTGTTAAATACATACAGTTTTTAGTGCGCGGCTTTGATCGATTAAAATCCGAAAATTTTATTCAGTGTGTGCGCGCCGAAAAGTTTTTCGCGAAACGTAAAGCATAAAAACGCAGGAGGCCAACTACCAAGCGGTTCCCGACTCAGGACAGCAACAGAAGTTCCAGGCAAGCACAGTGGTTTTCTTTGCCCTTGAATTGTTTTTTTTTTACCTTCCTCCAACTTGGCATGTCCACTGTGAAATTGGCTTCCATATAGCCAATTTTCCAAGCAAGCCAAGAGCAAACTTGCATGGATGTATACACGCCCACATACAGACATATGTGTGTCGGTGTGTATATTAATAATGCAGACAAAGAGATAGATTCAACATCACCAGTTTTTCCACACTAGGAATTCTTGAAGAATAATGTTTTTTGTATATTAACAGGGCACTTTTGGAAAGAAACCACTGAGCACACAATTGCAAATTTCGGCTGCGGCCTAAGGGCCAAATTGGCGACATACTGCCCAACAACAACTGCATCACCTTTTAAACCGACGGCACAACACGCCCACAACAACACCACCCGTTTGCTCACTTAGACAGCGCAAAACACGCACAACAACCACATATATTTTTTTTATCGGCGGCGCAACGCCAATTACGAGTAACACCCCTTTTTTCTATTGGCAATTACAATTCCCACCTGCGGCCACACTTGGTATTGCAACAAGTAAAAGGTATCAAAGAAAAGATCAGCAACAACCACAACAAATTTTGGCAGCATCATTTTTTCCGACGGCACACCACACTACAAAAACTACACACGTTTGCTTTCCGACGGCACCCAACGTCTACAACAACACCACATTTTTTTTTCATCGGCGGCGCAACGCCGACCACATCAACAATAGCTACGGATATTAATTGCTGGCAACCACAAGTTCCACCTGCGACAGAGACGGCGGTAACAACAACATCACCTAGAAGCCTAAAGGTGGTATTGGCGGAGGTCATTTCCAACAACCAAACCACACTACGACGGCAGCAGCAGAAAATCATCGAAGCTTAACTTCGTCTTTTTTTTGCACCTTTTGTATTTTTTTTGCATATCGTATATATATGGAGTATTCCATCCCATTTCGACCAATTTTGAACCCGACCCCATTAGAATTGGCTGAAAGTTTTTCTTCTTTTTCTAGCTTACGAAAGACGTTTTTCAGAAGTTTTTCAAATTTTTTCATCCAACTCAAAAAAAGTTATGAATTTTTAAAAAACACCGTTTTTGTTTTAAAAATGCTATAACTTTTTCAAAAATTGACCGTTTGGGATCTTTTTTTTTAATTTGTTTTTAAATGTAGTTTTCGGAAAAAATTCCAAAAAATTTTTTAATTTTTTTGTTTGTAATTTTTCAGTTTTTCAAGATTTTTCGAATTTCGCCCTTTTTTTCTCTTCATAAACTTCAATCAATTCTGCAATCATCCCCACTAATCCCGGAGTGGGCCGAGAATTTTTTTTTTTTATTTAATTGAAAAAAAAAAACTAAAATTTTTTTGTATTTTTTCCGAAAAGTACATTTAAAAACATATTAAAAAAAAAAAATTATCCCAAACGGTCAATTTTTGAAAAAGTTATAGCATATGGAAAAAAATACCGTTTTCCAACTCAAAATAAGTTTTAAATACATATTGAAAAAAAAATGATCCCAAACGGTCAATTTTTGAAAATGTTATAGCATTTGGAAAAAAACACCGTTTTCCAACTCAAAATAAGTTATGAGGTGGGTTTTGTCTAAGGCTGGGGTAACACTCAGTCAATCCAGAGTCGAGTAAAGGTCCCACAAACCCCTACTGAATAAATACACGATATTTATGTGTTACGAACGCACGCACACACGGCTGGGGATATTAGGCGGACAGCAGCTTTCCGTGCAAAGATGGAGGCGGTGGCTAATAGGCGTAGTAGTAGCGGAGGGGTCGGTACGGTGGTTTAGCGGCGGTGCAGTAGCGGGCGGGATGGTACGGTTGTCCGGGAGCAGCGGCGGGATCAGCGCGGCGGCCGGACGGCGGACAGTATTAGCGGACGGATTGGTACAGTAGTATGAGCGCAGTGGCTGGACGGCGGACAGTATTAGCGGACGGATGGGTGTAGCGGTATAGACGAAGTGACGGCACCAGCGAACTGGATGGACGGTGATGCAGCGGCTTAACGGCGGTAGGATGGCGAGCGGCTAACGGTCGTTGTAGCAGCGGCGTGACGGATGCAGCGGCTCAACGGCGGTAGGATGGCGAACGGCCAACGGTCGTCGTAGCAGCGGCGGGACGGATACAGCGGCTCAACGGCGGTAGGATGGCGAACGGCCAACGGTCGTCGTAGCAGCGGCGGGACGGATACAGCGGCTCAACGGCGGTAGGATGGCGAACAGCCAACGGTCGTCGTAGCAGCGGCGGGACGGATACAGCGGCTTAACGGCGGTAGGATGGCGAACGGCCAACGGTCGTCGTAGCAGCGGTGGCACCAGAGGGGCGACGGTGCGACAGCAGCGGCGGTGGGCTACGGAGCGCGTACCAGGGCAGAGAGAGAGAGAGAAAATAGGCCGGCGACGGGGTTTACCTGGACAGCGGCTGCGCGTTCCGGGCGGGGTCGGATAGGCGTACCAACGGGCTGGTATTGGTCGGTCGGCTGCAACGGGAGCTGTGGTAGTCGCGGGGTCAGTCACCTGCGGAAGAGACTGCGAGGACTCGTTAGTGCTGGTTTCACCGCTGGACACCCCAGCCTCCGTACTTGCACACTAGTAGAAGGTGCGTAAGGGGGGCGGGGTTGTACCAGCCGATACACCGTGGGTCGACCCGTGGGCGGAGGGGAAGTGCACCTTAACGGCACAGCGGTAGCCCCTGTGCGCACGCATCGGCTCACGGCCGAAACCAGAGCTGAGGGGAAGGGGTGAAATGTCATGAAGGCATCGGGCCGCTCAACACCTAGGAGGGCGCGGGGGGCAAAGTAGCACAAGGCATCCTCCCCGTCGTCCTTACCTAAGTGAAGGGTGACCCGCGCCATGACGGCGCCCCTACCACTCAGCCAGCCAAAGCTAGGACTGAGGGGGAGAGGTTGTATGGTCATTAAGGCATCGGGCCACACCATACCTAGGAGGGCGCGGGGGGCAAAGTAGCACAAGGCATCCTCCCCGTCGTCCTTACCTAAGTGAAGGGTGACCCGCGCCATGACAGCGCCCCTTCCACTCAGCCAGCTAGCAGGAGGGAAAAATATGTCTTTAAAAAGACATCCACTCCCGCTGGCTCACCTGCGAGGACTGAATTGCGAAAATGCAAATTCAGTGTTTATATGGGTGGTGACGCAAACTGGTTGAGAATTCAACGCACCATTATTGCGATTTTCATTGGTTCGCAATTTAGTTGGTTGTTGAATATGCTATAAAAGAAGTGGTTGCTGGCTATGCTATAGCAAAATAAGTACAGGGAGGTTCAGGTTTAGGTGAATAAGGAAATACAGGGGGAGTTACGTTATTGTAACGTTACGTTACAGTCCCCCTCCCACTTCGGTTGACGGAAAGCTGCGGTGGGGGAAAGGTGGATCTCCAGGCATGGCCTAGGTATTATGCCGGTGTGCGTGTGGGCGAAGCACTTTATTTAAAAAAAAATATTTTTTCCAAAAATATACAGAGTCATTCTACTTAAGTCTAACAGAGTTAATGTTACTATTTCAGGTTCAATTGCAAAAACATCATTCTAATTAATTAAAAAAAAAAATTTTTTTTTTTTTTTTTTTTGTCGGGGTTGGAGTTGTACTGAACTGTATCCGTTGTCATACTTCTCTCGTTCCCGTTTGATGTTATGTAGATGTATATATGAAAATTAATTTTTTTTTTTTTTTTTTTTTTTTTTTTTTTGTAATTTGAAAAATAATTCACATTTCATTTTCTCTTAAAATTAACAGAGGGTGCATATATATATAAAAATAGAAAATTTTGATTGGTCTCGTCTTCCTTCTTCAGTGCCTTATTCGATTGGTACGATTCGTTTCGTTCCCATGAGTGACACCTTTGCGTGTTTGTCATTTATCACTTCTACCCTCACCCGCTGTGCTTTCCATCGGAATGTCCAGGTTTTCTTGGATTGGTTGGCCGGGCGTTTTAGCCTTAGTTCTCTAAAAAATTCCTCGGGATCCGGTAATTTTTTTTTTTTTGCGCTGTTTTTGTTGTTTCGTTGGTTTCGGGGGCGCGCCGTTCTTGCGTCTCTGTCGCCGACTCCTTCTCCCGGATGGCCATTAGGTGGTTTATTGGCGGCCCATGAAAAATTTGTATGCGTTGTATCCTTGGTTTGTTTGCCGGCCATAATGTTGCCTCAAACGGTGGGTGCCACGGCCGTATTGGTTTTGGTGAGTCCGGTGGTATGGGTTGCCGGTGTTTTTGACTCATGTTGGATGGTCTGGTTCCTGGAATGGAGAGATAAACGGGTTGTTTATGATTCGTACGGCTTTAAGTCTTGCAAGTGTGCGTGTGCGTGTTGCCGCTTTGGTTGCTCCGGGTGGCCTAATTTTACCGTGTTCGTCGAAACGTATTCCATCACCAAGTACGGGCCGGAAAATTTTGGTGCTAACTTCTGGGCGAATTTGTCTGCCACGGATGAGAGTGGGTGGTCCCTTTTCATCACCTGCTCACCTATACGTGGCTTCCATTGCCGTCTGCGTAAGTCGTAGTGTTTTTTCTCTTGCTTTGAAGCTTTGGCTAGATGCCCTTTTATCTCGTCCCACAACTTGGTGATGGACGGTGGTACGGTTGGTGGCTCTGCTGGTACTGCTCCCTCCGTGCGCACTTGCTGCGGTGCTTTAAGGTCTCTACCGAAGTTGATTTCTGCTGCTGATGCTGTTGTAGATTCGTGGCTGGCCGTGTTTATCGCGAATGCTATTTGCGGTATCTCCTGGTCCCAGGTGCGGTGGTCGTCCTTGCATCGCTGAGCCATCATGGTTTTCACGACTCGGTTGGTTCGCTCGGTGGGGTTTTCGTGCGGGGCGTAGGCTGCCGTAAACTTGTGATCGATGCGGTGGTCGTTCAAAAACGTTGCTAATGCCTTCCCGACGAATTGTTTGCCATTGTCTGTGAGGAGGGTTTTCGGGCAGCCCAATCGGTATATGACTCTTTCTTGGAGTGCTTTGATTACGCTTGCCGTTGTCGCTTGGCGCACTGGGATCAACTCCACCCACTTGGAGAATTTGTCCACCATTACGAGGAGGCAAGTATTTCCTTGCTTGGAACGGGGTAGTGGCCCTACGAAGTCAGCGGTTACTATTTCCCATGGTCGTGATGATTGCATGGTTGCCATCAATCCTGCTGGGCGTCTTTGCTCGACTTTGTATTCTGCGCATCTGATACACTTCCGTACGTGTTTGAGGACATCGCGGAACATCCCGGGCCAGTAATAGTTCTGTTGTGCTCTCTTAAGCGTCTTCTTCACCCCGAGATGTCCGGCGGCGGCGGCGTCGTGGACTTCCTGTAGTACGTCCTTTCGTCGGTCGGCTGGGATGCACAGCTTCCATTGCGGTGACCGCGAAAGTTGATTTCTCGGGGAAATGTGGCGGAAGAGTCGGTTATCGACGATCTGGTAATCTGGATGTGCTTGAGTTTTTTCCCGCACCTGTCTTGCTTTCCTCTCGTGCCAGTCGTTTGTTCCGTTGGTTATGGTGTACAAAATGTCGTCATCGGCGTGTCGTAGCGGGCAGCGGGAGAGTGCGTCGGCTACCACGTTCTGTGCTCCTTTTCGGTATTCTATCTCGAAATTATATTGTTGCAATTCCAGTGCCCATCTTGCCAGACGTCCAGAGGGGTTTTGGAGTGAGTGCAGCCATTTTAGTGAGTGGTGGTCGGTGATGACGGTGAAGTGATACCCCTCCAGGTACGGTATCATCTTACGGATACCCCATAGCACGGCGAGGCATTCCTGTTCGGTGGCCGAGTATCGTTTTTCCAGCTGGGTTAGGCTTCGGCTGGCGTAGGCTACTACATTCTCGTGGTCGGAATGGCGTTGAAAGAGCACGACGCCCAGGCCCTCTCCGCTCGCGTCGGTCTGGAGAAAAAACGGTCGAGAGAAGTCGGGACAACAAAGTATTGGCGCGCTGGAGAGCTTATCCTTGAGAGCTTTGAAGGCGTGATTTTGTTGCGCCTCCCATTTCCAGACTTGATACTTTTGCTGGCTCGGTGTGAATTCCTTTCGAACTGATGATATGTCCTAGGTAATGGAGTTGTTGCTGGACGAAGCTGCATTTTTCGAAGTTTACTTGCATCCTGTGTCTTTGTAGGCGCTCGAACACTTCCCTCAAGATCGCCAAGTGTTCTGCGAAGGTATCTCCCAATACGATGATATCGTCCAGGTAGGCGAAAACTTTTGGTTGGAGTTCGGGTCCAAGTATCGAATCCAGAGCGCGTTGAAAGGTAGCCGGAGCAGAGTGTAGGCCAAATGGCATGACTTTCCACTGGAACAACCCTCTGCCAGGAACTGTAAATGCGGTGTATGGTCGGGATGCTCTGGCGAGCGGGATTTGCCAGTAGCCGTTCTTCAAGTCAATGGTCGAGATGAATTTCGCCTCTTTCAGCTGGTCGAGAATGGCTCCAATTTGCGGCAACGGGTAAGCGTCTGGTTCGCTGGCGGCGTTGAGTTGACGGTAATCGATGCACATCCTCCACGTGCCCTGTTTTTTGCGGACTAGCACGATTGGCGAGCTGTACGCGCTTCGCGATGGTTCTATCCTTCCTCCTGCTAATAGCTCGTCTACCTCTTCGTTGATGACTTGTTGCATGGCCGGGTTGCGGGGGTAGTATCGTTGCTTCAGCGGTCGGTTGTGTTTGAGACGAATCGTATGCTCGGCTGCAGTGCTTGGTCCGATGATTTCTCCAAACCGCTTTTGGTGATGCGCCAGGAAGTTTCCCAGTTCCGTGTTTTGTTCGTCGCTCAGGTGTTCTCGGCTCGTCAATGCACATAGCGTATCCAGTTCGGGTGCTCTCTTGGTCACGGTGGCCTCTAGCGGCTGACCATCCAGCGTGAGGATGATTCCCCTCTGTCTTAGGAAGTCCATTCCGAGGATTACCTGTTCGGCCAAGTTTGGGATAACGGATAGCATCGCGTCTGTGGTTCGTCCTTGATACACAATCCTTGCCGGGTAGGAGTTCGAGGTAAAGACACATGTTTGGTCTGCCAGCTGGATGCTTCGCTTGTTTGGGCGCGCCTTGATGTTGTTCTTTTCTAGGTGTTTCCGTACGGTGTCATCTACATAGAATAGGGTGGCGCCGGTGTCCACTAGTGCGCGCACGCTCATGTCCTCGATGACCACTGGTATATAGAATCGGCCATCTACCTGTGTTTTTGCGGTTGATTTGCTGGCGGGTGGTTCTCTCGGCTTCTCTGATCGGACGTACGGTGCTTGGCGGCTTCCTTTAATAGCGTTGGACGGCGTTCGGGATGCGTTATCGGTAATTGGGCTAGTCGGGGGGCATGGGCAGTCCCTGGAGAGGATGTTGTCTTGGCCACACCGGGAGCAGAACTTCCTCCAGGGGCCCTTACATTGGAAGCGGTGGTGTCCGCGTTCCTTGCAGCGCCAACAGCACTCTTTGCTGTCGTATTCCATGGGTAGGTGGTATAGGCTGTGGGCCACCATTTTTCCCTGTTTCGCTTCCTCGCCTCTTAACAGCTCATACTCTTCCGTTAGCTCCAGGAGCTCCTCGATCGTCCTAAACTCGCTGCGTTTGACAAAAAGGCGGTATTCCACGCGTAGACCATCATAGATCCGTTCGAGGTGATTCTCTTCGCACATCGTCGGGTGTTGGCGGATCAGCGTTTCCAGTGCGAGGATGTAGTCCTTGGCCTTCTCTCGGCCTTGCTGTTTGCGTTGTCGGATGGCCTCTTCCAAATGTCGTATGTGTCGCTTAGGTAGAAAAAAATTTTGCACCTCCCTCCGCAGATCGCTCCAGCGGTGTATGTGTTGCTTACGGACGCGGTACCATTGCAGTGCTTTCCCCCGTAGAAGCTCCGGCAGTGTTGGGAGGAGTCGGTCGACGGGGATGCGGTAGCATTCGGCAAGCTCCTCTATCCTCTCAAGAAATTCGTGCAGTGACTCCTCCCCCGAAAAGTGCAAGTCCCAGCGGCGAACGGTATTCATAAGTTCACCGTCGCTCATTTCGTCTCGTTTTGGTAATGCGTTCTCTCCCTTTCCTCCGTGCGGCTGTGGGCTGTTGATCTGGATTGTAGGGATCGGCTTTGTTGTTGGCTGGGTTAGCGTAGCGAACTTCCCCTCTTCCTCGTTCACTTCTCGTTCCAACTCTTTCAACAGGTCTTCACTGAATTTCCTGGCGCGTTTCGCTCGCACGTAAGTACTCAGGGCGCGCCGCAGCTCGGCTACGGTTTGGCCTTCCACGTCGATTCGGTGTTCCTTACACTCCTCGATCAGCTTCTCCTTCCTAAGCAGGTAGATCCAATTGAGCGAGTCGGTGTTCAGCAGCGTGCCTTCCGGAGCCTGTGTGTGTGTTGTTTCTAGCGGTGCGTTCGTCGAACCCGCCCCGGCAGTGTTGGTGGTGGTTGTAGTTGTTTTTCCACGGTCATCTGCGGAGGAGGGTCCCTGCTCGGGCGCCATTTTTGAGGTGGGTTTTGTCTAAGGCTGGGGTACCACTCAGTCAATCCAGAGTCGAGTAAAGGTCCCACAAACCCCTACTGAATAAATACACGATATTTATGTGTTACGAACGCAAGCACACACGGCTGGGGATATTAGGCGGACAGCAGCTTTCCGTGCAAAGATGGAGGCGGTGGCTAATAGGCGTAGTAGTAGCGGAGGGGTCGGTACGGTGGTTTAGCGGCGGTGCAGTAGCGGGCGGGATGGTACGGTTGTCCGGGAGCAGCGGCGGGATCAGCGCGGCGGCCGGACGGCGGACAGTATTAGCGGACGGATTGGTACAGTAGTATGAGCGCAGTGGCTGGACGGCGGACAGTATTAGCGGACGGATGGGTGTAGCGGTATAGACGAAGTGACGGCACCAGCGAACTGGATGGACGGTGATGCAGCGGCTTAACGGCGGTAGGATGGCGAGCGGCCAACGGTCGTTGTAGCAGCGGCGTGACGGATGCAGCGGCTCAACGGCGGTAGGATGGCGAACGGCCAACGGTCGTCGTAGCAGCGGCGGGACGGATACAGCGGCTCAACGGCGGTAGGATGGCGAACGGCCAACGGTCGTCGTAGCAGCGGCGGGACGGATACAGCGGCTCAACGGCGGTAGGATGGCGAACAGCCAACGGTCGTCGTAGCAGCGGCGGGACGGATACAGCGGCTTAACGGCGGTAGGATGGCGAACGGCCAACGGTCGTCGTAGCAGCGGTGGCACCAGAGGGGCGACGGTGCGACGGCAGCGGCGGTGGGCTACGGAGCGCGTACCAGGGCAGAGAGAGAGAGAGAAAATAGGCCGGCGACGGGGTTTACCTGGACAGCGGCTGCGCGTTCCGGGCGGGGTCGGATAGGCGTACCAACGGGCTGGTATTGGTCGGTCGGCTGCAACGGGATCTCTAGTCGCTCTTCTTCGGCAGCTGTGGTAGTCGCGGGGTCAGTCACCTGCGGAAGAGACTGCGAGGACTCGTTAGTGCTGGTTTCACCGCTGGACACCCCCGCCTCCCTACTTGCACACTAGTAGAAGGTGCGTAAGGGGGGCGGGGTTGTACCAGCCGATACACCGTGGGTCGACCCGTGGGCGGAGGGGAAGTGCACCTTAACGGCACAGCGGTAGCCCCTGTGCGCACGCATCGGCTCACGGCCGAAACCAGAGCTGAGGGGAAGGGGTGAAATGTCATGAAGGCATCGGGCCGCTCAACACCTAGGAGGGCGCGGGGGGCAAAGTAGCACAAGGCATACTCCCCGTCGTCCTTACCTAAGTGAAGGGTGACCCGCGCCATGACGGCGCCCCTACCACTCAGCCAGCCAAAGCTAGGACTGAGGGGGAGGGGTTGTATGGTCATTAAGGCATCGGGCCACACCATACCTAGGAGGGCGCGGGGGGCAAAGTAGCACAAGGCATCCTCACCGTCGTCCTTACCTAAGTGAAGGGTGACCCGCGCCATGACAGCGCCCCTTCCACTCAGCCAGCTAGCAGGAGGGAAAAATATGTCTTTAAAAAGACATCCACTCCCGCTGGCTCACCTGCGAGGACTGAATTGCGAAAATGCAAATTCAGTGTTTATATGGGTGGTGACGCAAACTGGTTGAGAATTCAACGCACCATTATTGTGATTTTCATTGGTTCGCAATTTAGTTGGTTGTTGAATATGCTATAAAAGAAGTGGTTGTTAGCTATGCTATAGCAAAATAAGTACAGGGAGGTTCAGGTTTAGGTGAATAAGGAAATACAGGGGGAGTTACGTTATTGTAACGTTACGTTACAAAGTTTTAAATACATATTTAAAAAAAAAAATGATCCCAAACGGTCAATTTTTGAAAAAGTTATAGCATTTGGAAAAAAACACCGTTTTCCAACTCAAAATAAGTTTTAAATATTTTGAAAAAAAAACGGTGTTTTTTTCAAAATGCTATAACTTTTTCAAAAATTGACCGTTTGGGATCATTTTTTTTTTTAAATACGTTTTTAAATGTACTTTTCGGAAAAAATACAAAAAAAATTGTAAAGTTTTTTTTTTCAATTAAATAAAAAAAAAAATTCTCGGCCCACTCCGGGATTAGTGGGGATGACTGCAGAATTGATTGAAGTTTTTTATGAGAAAAAAGGCGAAATTCGAAAAAATCTCGAAAAACTGAAAAATTACAAAAAAAAAAAAAAACTTTAAAATTTTTTTTGAATTTTTTCCGAAAAGTACATTTAAAAACAAAATAAAAAAAAAATCCCAAACGGTCAATTTTTGAAAAAGTTATAGCATTTTGAAAACAAAAACGGTGTTTTTTTAAAAATTCATAACTTTTTTTGAGTTGGATGAAAAAATTTGAAAAACTTCTGAAAAACGTCTTTCGTAAGCTAGAAAAAGAAGAAAAACTTTCAGCCAATTCTAAAGGGGTCGGGTTCAAAATTGGTCGAAATGGGATGGAATACCCCATATGTATCTATTCATATGTATATTCCTTTTTTTTATGTAGATTTTTGGTAGAAAAAAAAACTAAGGGCGGGCATCAAATGGTCTTTATATTTGCGCTTGTTAGTGGGAAAATTGTGCTAAGGTCTAAATAATATTTTACTTTGTTTTTTTTTTTTATACTCAGTTGAGCAGAGCTCACAGAGTATATTAAGTTTGATTGGATAACGGTTGGTTGTACATATATAAAGGAATCGAGATAGATATAGACTTCCATATATCAAAATAATCAGGATCGAAAAAAAATTTGATTGAGCCATGTCCGTCCGTCCGTCCGTCCGTCCGTTAACACGATAACTTGAGTAAATTTTGAGGTATCTTGATGAAATTTGGTATGTAGGTTCCTGAGCACTCATCTCAGATCGCTATTCAAAATGAACGATATCGGACTATAACCACGCCCACTTTTTCGATATCGAAAATTTCGAAAAACCGAAAAAGTGCGATAATTCATTACAAAAGACCGATAAAGCGACGAAGCTTGGTAGATGAGTTGAACTTATGACGCAAAATAGAAAATTGGTAAAATTTTGAACAATGGGCGTGGCACCGCCCACTTTTAAAAGAAGGTAATTTAAAACTTTTACAAGCTGTAATTTGGCAGTCGTTGAAGATATCATGATGAAATTTGGCAGGAACGTTACTCTTATTACTATATGTACGCTTAATAAAAATTAGCAAAATCGGAGAAGGACCACGCCCACTTTAAAAAAAAATTTTTTTTTTAAAGTAAAATTTTAACAAAAAATTTAATATCTTTACAGTATATAAGTAAATTATGTCAAGATTCAACTCCAGTAATGATATGGTGCAAGAAAATACAAAAATAAAAGAAAATTTAAAAATGGGCGTGGCTCCGCCCTTTTTAATTTAATTTGTCTAGGATACTTTTAACGCCATAAGTCGAACAACAATTAACCAATCCTTTTGAAATTTGGTAGGGGCATAGATTTTATGTCGTTAACTGTTTTCTGTGAAAATGGGCGAAATCGGTTGATGCCACGCCCAGTTTTTATACACAGTCGTCCGTCTGTCCTTCCGCATGGCCGTTAACACGATAACTTGAGCAAAAATCGATATATCTTTACTAAACTCAGATCACGTACTTATCTGAACTCACTTTATCTTGGTATGAAAAATGAACGAAATCCGATTATGACCACGCCCACTTTTTCCATATCGAAAATTACAAAAAATGCCATAATTCTATACCAAATACGAAAAAAGGGATGAAATATGGTAAGGTAATTGGATTGTTTTATTGACGCGAAATATAACTTTAGAAAAAACTTTATAAAATGGTTGTGACACCTACCATATTAAGTAGAAGAAAATGAAAAAGTTCTGCAGGGCGAAATAAAATACCCTTAAAATCTTGGCAGGTATTACATATATAACTAAGTTAGCGGTATCCAACAGATGATGTTCTGGGTCACCCTGGTCCACATTTTGGTCGATATCTGGAAAACGCCTTCACATATACAACTACCACCACTCCCTTTTAAAACTCTCATTAATACCTTTAATTTGATACCCATATCGTACAAACTCATTCTAGAGTCACCCCTGGTCCAGAAAGGCCCACTCCCTTTTAAAATACTCATTAACTCCTTTCGTTTGATACCCATATTGCACAAACGAATTCTAGGGTCACCCCTGTTCCACCTTTATGGCGATATCTCGAAACGGCGTCCACCTGTGGAACTAAGGATTACTCCCTTTTAAAATACTCATTAACACCTTTCATTTGATACCCATATCGTACAAACGCATTCTAGAGTCACACCTGATCCATCTTTATGGCGATATCTCGAAAAGGCGTCCACCTATAGGACTAAGGCCCACTCCCTCTTAAAATACTCATTAACTCCTTTCGTTTGATACCCATATTGCACAAACGAATTCTAGAGTCACCCCTGGCCCACCTTTATGGCGATATTTCGAAACGGCGTCCACCTATAGAACTAAGGCCCACTCCCTTTTAAAATACTCATTAACACCTTTCGTTTGATGCCCATATTGTGCAAACAAATTCTAGGGTCACCCCTGGTCCACCTTTATGGCGATATCTCGAAACGGCGTCCACCTATGGAACTAAGGATTACTACCTTTTAAAATGCTCATTAACACCTTTCATTTGATACCCATATCGTACAACACACCCAGAAAAAAAATTTTCGAGCCTGCGAGATTTCATTTTTTTTATTTTTCTTCGACTTGATTTTTAAGGTTTACTATATTCAAAGTACACCGATCTTTATCGGTGTGCTCTGCCTATAGTTCTACTTCCGCCCATGCTTTTTTTTTGTTCCATTTCGATTAGACCGCCACTATCTCGAAATTATGAAATTTTGAGTTAGTTAAGATTTTATTTTTTTGTTTGCACAAATTGCATTTACATGTATTTGCCAGAACGCTTCCGGCAAACTTACCCTTATCCTTCCGGTACTTAACCTTAGGGGCTTGTTTATAAGCATCCACATAAAATTGTTCAATTTTTTGCATATTTATTTTTTTTACGAGTTTTTTTTTTACCCACGTTTTTTTTTCATATTGTCATCACGACTATAAATTTATTACTATCCATACGCTCATTAGTCAAGATCGGAAGCGATCGATCTTGATCAGTGTTTGAGCGTGGTCATATGTACATATGTATGTTTGATTTTTTTTGTTTCATCTACTCAACTGCAGCGGCGCCGGTGGAGAAGAAGAGTAATTGGTGAGTGTTTTGAATGAACCATTGAAATTTATCAAAATACACCTGTTTAGTTGTATGTACATGTGTTAGCACAGATTCCTGCTCTTGCAAAAATAGAACAGGAATTAGCAAATCAGAAAAAAACAGATTGCAACGAACATATGTACATGCATGAAAAACGTCACAAACGTACATTTGCACTTATATACATACCTTTTGTTTTCATATACACATAAATTAATTTTTCTTTTTTTAAATTTTATTTTGAGTAAATAGAAACTTTAGAAGTTGATCCTAGTAGTTAAGCCTTTTGAAATCATTGTCGAATTATTTTGTATTAAACTTTGAATTTAAAGTTCTTTTTTTAGAAATCATTGAGCTAGTAGTAGGGTGTTATTTGCTAATTTGTAAACCAAAAACTTTGTAAATAAATTATAAGAATTATGTTTGGATGAAATTTGAATATATTCATTATGCAGGGCTAGGTTGACAATATTTGGTGTTGGTGCTGCGCTTGTGCGTGGCAAGGTTAGGTGATGGTGAGTAGTAGGGAAATGACCCAATGAGGACAGACATACCAATGTCAGGCTTGGGGGCACTGTAAGGTAAACAGGAGTCAGCACAGTGCCCACGGTGTGGTGCAAGTTGCACTGCAGAAGGAGGGTAGACTCCACCTGACAACACGGGCCTTCATCTTTTTCTTCCCATTATGCTTTCCCCTTCCAACTTTGCCCCTCATGTCTATTTACATCTTTTCAGCTCTTTCTCCTTCCTTTCCTATATATATGCAGGTATGAACCCTTTTTGTTCATGTGGCTGCGGGTGAGCTCGGTGGTGCAATACCCTGCCCAAGACGACGAGCTAGCCTGGGCCCGCAAGCATACCTGCTTGCCGCCGCTCCTCACCACCCAAACAGCCAGCCATGTAACAATGGCGCTCAACGGCAATAGCCCGATCAAATTTTAATTTCATTCAGTTAGTTAATTATTTCTTATTTTAAATTTCAAGTCTCCATTTTTCCTTTGATTACTTAATTCTTGTTTGGTACTTTTAAATTTCTTAATCTTTTTACCTTTCCTTCCTTAGATTTTTTTTTAAGTTCTTCTTATCCTTCCGATCCCAATCCCTATTTCCGTCTTTTGACAGGGACCGTCATGATGGCAACGCCGATTGGGCTCGCCTGGTCGACAAGTGTCATCATGACAAAGGTATAGGGTGTGGCTGTGTATTCATGCCAGGGTTCCTTCCTCGTGTTCCTGCAAATTGATTAAGTGGTACCTGGTATGACACTCAGCTAGAAGACGGACGCTAGTAGGAGGTCGTGGCGAGCTACCTTACCGTGAGTCCAGAACTGCCGGTAAGTGAGGCTTGCAGTCGTCGCCACGACAGTTAGGAGAGGAAGTGTGGCATCCACTCTTAGGGACTAGCTCTTGAGCGTGATGTGCCACACTTCCACGGACAGCACGAAAACGGACTAGACAGTATATAGATACGGACGAACACACTGCCTTCACCGAACCTTCGCCAAGGCAGCACCACACTCACCAAGGTAAATATTCTGTTTCAGTAGTAATATTTTTTTTGCAAATTGCAAATTTCATATCTTTTTATTTTTGGCGTTTAGTAACAATTGTTTGTAAATTGCGTTTTAAAAATTTTTGGGTTTTGTTTGGGTTGGCATCTAATTGAATTTTTGAAGTTTTGCTTTACGCACATACATACATCCACACAAACTTAGTATATGAATTTTATTTTAGTTATAAGTATTTTTTTATTATATTTTAATTTTTTGTGTGATATATATCCGCACATTTACCTTTTTTTTTGTTCTTGAATAACACTTTTTTTTCATACTCCTACACCAGAAATTCCTGGGTTTTTACACACACACATATATATACGCATACATACGAAATTTAATTGTTTTATTTATATTGTTTTCATATTGTGTTTTTTTTTTATATTAGTTGGTATTGTATGTATATTTGATTATTGGGATTTGCAGTTGGCCCTATATCCATCATATCCTTGCTAGCTTGATGTTTTTTCATTGTTTACATCTTTGGGGTAAATACTTACATATCTTCTTTGAGAACCTTCCCTTTTATTTGCTTTGTTGGGGTTTCATAACTTTTGTCACTTTTCGCGTTTAGATTTTTTTTGGTAAAATTTTTTTCGGATATCGACAGTGGATGTCGGAGAAGGAAGTCGAAGATAGAGTTGTTGGGGGATTGGGTATCCTCGACTCCCATAGGTGCGAGCCCTAGAAAACCAAATAGTTGGTTCGGTCTTCAACCAAATTGACACGGGTATACCGAGGCCCTTTGTCCCTACGGACTATTTTAATAGGTGCGCGTCGCGGATTTTTGGATATTTTGGCCCTGATCGCCCGCTGAGGGTCTCTGTTGCGAACGGGGTGTCATGTAACGAGCTAGACAGTAGCTTGAATTTCTCCCAAAAAATCGATTTGGTGTGCCAAATGGTCGATAGGGAAAACGTGGGTGCCCAGGGATCACGCGCCATCAACGAATGTCGGCACCAGCTTTAATACTCCTCAAAGCCACACCGCCCAAAATGAAAACAATGTTAAACTGCTGAGCCGAATGATGGCGCAACAAAACGACTTGGTGGCGCAAATGGTTAATGAGGTGGTGAGCATTAAGACCAGTGTCGATAACCTTGGTGACCGCGTAGCAGACATAGAAACGTCTGTGCAAGCGCCTGTACGTCGGTCCGCCTTGGCATCTACGCCCGAGCCTCAGAGCCGGAGGGGGGGGGGGCGCAGAGCGCATCAATGAGTCAACGGTTAGTTACAGTACCGGGCGAGATGCCAGCGATCCTCCCAGGTGGAAGAAGCTGGCGGAGTTAACCGGGGACTCCAGCCACAACACAGGCAACCTGGCAACACTCAAGTAAAAATTTTGAGGAGAAGGGATACGGAAAACAGGGAAGAAGTGAAGCAGGCAGGAATGATACGGAAAAAAAGGAGATTAAGAGTTTACACCAAAGAAAGCTAGACTACGAAGAAGCAAGAAAAAGAATATTTTGTGATACAATAAATCCAAGTAGGAAAAACAGAAATTTTAAGAAGATAGAGAAGATGAGGGAAAAGAGAAAATATTTTAAAAGGTTGAAGAATAAAATAGTTTCAACAATTGTCACCGTGAAAGGTGATAATAGGTTTTTTGCGAAAACCACTATAGGAGGTCAGGAAGTATTAGCTCTCTTGGACTCCGGGGCGAGCGCCAGCTACTTAGGAATTGGCTCAGCTGCACTTCTTCGGGGAAAGGAAGCCTTGATTATGCCAATCAAGGGCAAAAATATCCGAACCGCAAACGGGGAGGAAACCGCCGTGGTAGGAGTAATAAAGTTACCGGTTGTGTGGGATAATTCGACGGAAGAATTAGAATTTTTGATAGTGCCAGGTCTATAACAACAAGTTTATTTAGGTATAGACTTTTGGCAGGCATTCTGTATGAGTGTTGAGAGCAAAGGTTTCAATGGGAGTGTGAATGCTGCCAGTGTGGCGGAGCTCGTGCCCGCCGAGGGTGACCTCTCTTTTGACGCAGTCCAACACGTTTTGACGACGGAACAAAACCATATGTTGGAGCGTGTGAAGACCCAATTCCCGTCCTTCGCGGTATTGGGGTTAGGCCGGACAGACAAAGAGGAGCACGTCATCGAGGTCTGCCGGTCAAGCAACGCCATTACCCAATTTCTCCGGCCATACAAAAACTCATATACGCAGAGTTAGATCGAATGTTGGACATGGGAGTCATCGAGGAGTCCAACAGTAGTTGGAATTCCCCCGTATCACTGGTTATTAAAGGAACGAAGAATCGGCTTTGCCTAGATGCCCGCAAAGTGAATGAAAGAACCATAAAGGACGCATACCCCTTACCACATATTGATGGAATTTTGAGCCGCCTACAAAACGCGAGATATATTTCCGCAATCGACTTGAAGGATGCTTTCTTGCAGATTCCCCTCGAGAGGAAACCACGTGAGAAGACTGCCTTCACTGTCCCTGGCCGACCCCTATACCAATTCACGGTCATGCCTTTCGGGTTGTGCAATGCAGCACAACGAATGTGTCGTCTCATGGACAAGGTCATTCCGGCCGCTTTACGTGAATGTGTATTTTTTACTTAGACGATTTATTAGTTTTTTTCGGTAGATTTCGAGTCCCATATGTGTCTGTTGGAAAAGGTCGCTCGGTGTCTTCGCGAGGCTAAATTAATCATAAATGTAGAGAAAAGCAAGTTTTGCTTTAAAGAGGTGCGATATCTAGGGTACTTAGTCGGGGATGGATGCATTAGGACAGATGTCAATAAAGTGGTGGCTGTGAGGGACTTTCCAGTTCCGAAAACCCCGAAGCAACTACGACGGTTCCTGCGCATGTCGGGCTGGTACCGACGTTTCATACAGGACAACGCGACTATTGCAGCTCCGCTGCACGACTGCCTATAGAAAGGTAAAATCAAAAAGTTTACCATGACGGACGAAGCTTTGAAATCTTTTGACATTTTGAAGCAAAGGTTGATTTCTGCACCAGTGCATACACACCCTGATTTCAACAGAAAATTTTATATTCAATGTGATGCATCAACTGACGGAGTGGGAGGGGTTTGTTCCAACTGGACGATGACCAGAACAAAAGACCGATTGCATATGTATCGGCAAAACTTGATAAGGCGCAGAAGAACTATAGCATCACCCAACTAGAATGCTACGCCGCTATAGTGAGTGTGAAGAGATTCCGAACTTACGTGGAGGGAACCCCGTTCACCATCATAACTGATCATGCCAGCCTCAAATGATTCATGAATCAGAAAGATCTTTCTGGGAGGTTGGCAAGGTGGAGTTTGAAACTCCAGGGTTATGATTTCGATATCCAACATCGAAAAGGTGCACATGGACGAAATACAGACGAACGACAGAGCCATCGACGTATGTCTCGAGTCACCGTGCTTCGAGTCGGAGGAGTATACCGAGTTGAAAAGGACGGTGACCGAGAACAAAGAAAGTTACCAGACTTATGCATATCGGACGGTTACATCTATAAACGGACGCAATTCGACAGGGGGGACGATCTTCTATCGAACCAGACCAGGAAGCTTTGGGTTCCGTCGGAATTGCGACCGGGGCTGGTAGTGCCGTCTCACAGCTCACTGTCCGCTGGTCATGGTGGCATCCACAAAACATTATCCCAACTACGTCAAAAATACTACTGGCCAGGAATGGTCACCGATGTATGCGCTCACATAAAAGACTGCGAAACTTGCAAAACTAACAAAACTCAAAACTTTTTCAAACAACCCATGATGGGAAAACAAAATCTCACAGAGCGACCTTTCCAACATTTTTTTTTATTGATTTTATGGGTCCCTATCCACGTTCTAGTGATGGTAATGTCTTTGTCTTTGTATGTTTAGACCACTTTTCGAAATTCGTGTTTTTGAAACCAATGCGGAGGGCCACTTCAGTGGAAGTCACAAAGTATTTGGAAAAAGATATTTTTCACATTTTTGGCGTGCCCGAATATATCCACCTTGACAACGGAAAACAGTTTATTTCAGAAATGTTCAGTAGTTTTCTTGATAAGAACGGCACTAAGCACGTAAAAACAGCATTCTATTCGCCACAGGGTAACGCGGCGGAGGGCGAATAGATCTGTTCTGCAGATAATCAGATCCTTTATAAAGGAAAATCAGAAAAATTGGGACAAATGTGTCAGTGATGCAGCATTCGCTCTCCGCAGCGTTGCGCATTCAGCAATCAACATGTCGCCATATTTTGCCACTTTCGGTATGCCCATGATACAGCATGCTGCATCATATGAGCTATATCGAAAGCTGGCGGCGGTAAAGGATGTTGATTGCGATGTGCAAGAAACAAGCGATAGAATGCAGCTCATCAGAAATAAAATAATGAAAGAGCTGAAGTTGGCCCATGACAGGAGTGAAAAGATATATGAGCTAGAAGTAGAGATGTAAAGTTTCAGATTGGAAAAGTGGTATACCGCCGAAACTTCAAACAAAACTCCCAAGTTGACAATTACAGCGCCAAGTTAACCCCGAAACAAGTCAAATGTATAGTTTTAAATGTAATCGGGAAATCGATGTATGAACTTGGCGATAGTAGTGGGAAAAAGATCGGCGTATACCACGCTAAAGATATTTTTGCAAAATAGTTATTATGCTTGTTTTTGTAGTGCTGATACTTTTGATATATGTTATTAATTTATTAATCGACGTATTTTATTTATTTATTGACGTATTGTATTTATTAATTTATTGACGTATGTGATTATTTTACTAAATTATTTTTTATTTTTCTTGACCTTTTTATTTATTTGATTATTTTTGCATTTATTTAGATTTTTTTAAATTAATTTATTTATTTTACATATGTTTTTTTACTTGACTATATGATCTGTGATATTTTATTTTATTTATCCCTTTTATTTCACCTTTTTTTATTGCCAGTGATATTTTATTTTATAGTTTTTATTAAGTTTTATTATCTGTGATATTTTATTTTTTTAAATTATTCTAGATTTTAGTTTCTATATGTGATATAAATTATGTTTGGTATAAGGAGTTGAAGTAACCCAGTGACTTAGTATGTAGATGTAGTAATAGAACCAAGCGTTAACGATAAAATTAATCCCGGCATTGAGTCGTGGGTAGAGGCCACACGTTGGACGGGAAACAAAAGGTTGCAGGCTGCGTACGAATTTTTTTTTACGCACACGCTCCATAGTGCAGGCACCATCGGCGGTTGCGAGCCTGTAACAACACCCTTGCATCATAAGCACTGGTTCGAATGAATGGCACTATGTATCTGTGACTACGTGTGATGTGTCTAAGTTCGTGTCTTGGTCGCAATGTTGCAATGACTGGCGCAACAGCACAATGGCAACATTGTGTCTGGAGTATACGGCGTAGCAACATTGCTGATGGTGTAGCAACATTGCAGTCAAGACACGAACTAAATGTATCTGTGTAGGTGTTAGTTTGTTTAAGTATGTGAATGTATTAGGATGTGGATGGATAAATGAAAATACGGGAAAGCCGAAAGATAGCTCTGCACGTATAGGTAAACATTTTTTTTCTAAGTAACGTTCTCTGCCACGGCGGTGGCTATAAAAGGGCACAACGTTAGGCAACGGGCAAAGTATCATTTTATCTGTGCCAGTGCGTGTAAGTGCAAAGCGTAAAAATCTGTTAAATACATACAGTTTTTAGTGCGCGGCTTTGATCGATTAAAATCCGAAAATTTTATTCAGTGTGTGCGCGCCGAAAAGTTTTTCGCGAAACGTAAAGCATAAAAACGCAGGAGGCCAACTACCAAGCGGTTCCCGACTCAGGACAGCAACAGAAGTTCCAGGCAAGCACAGTGGTTTTCTTTGCCCTTGAATTGTTTTTTTTTTACCTTCCTCCAACTTGGCATGTCCACTGGGAAATTGGCTTCCATATAGCCAATTTTCCAAGCAAGCCAAGAGCAAACTTGCATGGATGTATACACGCCCACATACAGACATATGTGTGTCGGTGTGTATATTAATAATGCAGACAAAGAGATAGATTCAACATCACCAGTTTTTCCACACTAGGAATTCTTGAAGAATAATGTTTTTTGTATATTAACAGGGCACTTTTGGAAAGAACCCACTGAGCACACAATTGCAAATTTCGGCTGCGGCCTAAGGGCCAAATTGGCGACATACTGCCCAACAACAACTGCATCACCTTTTAAACCGACGGCACAACACGCCCACAACAACACCACCCGTTTGCTCACTTAGACAGCGCAAAACACGCACAACAACCACATATATTTTTTTTATCGGCGGCGCAACGCCAATTACGAGTAACACCCCTTTTTTCTATTGGCAATTACAATTCCCACCTGCGGCCACACTTGGTATTGCAACAAGTAAAAGGTATCAAAGAAAAGATCAGCAACAACCACAACAAATTTTGGCAGCATCATTTTTTCCGACAGCACACCACACTACAAAAACTACACACGTTTGCTTTCCGACGGCACCCAACGTCTACAACAACACCACATTTTTTTTTCATCGGCGGCGCAACGCCGACCACATCAACAATAGTTACGGATATTAATTGCTGGCAACCACAAGTTCCACCTGCGACAGAGACGGCGGTAACAACAACATCACCTAGAAGCCTAAAGGTGGTATTGGCGGAGGTCATTTCCAACAACCAACCACACTACGACGGCAGCAGCAGAAAATCATCGTAGCTTAACTTCGTCTTTTTTTTGCACCTTTTGTATTTTTTTTGCATATCGTATATATATGGGGTATTCCATCCCATTTCGACCAATTTTGAACCCGACCCCATTAGAATTGGCTGAAAGTTTTTCTTCTTTTTCTAGCTTACGAAAGACGTTTTTCAGAAGTTTTTCAAATTTTTTCATCCAACTCAAAAAAAGTTATGAATTTTTAAAAAACACCGTTTTTGTTTTAAAAATGCTATAACTTTTTCAAAAATTGACCGTTTGGGATCATTTTTTTTTTTAAATACGTTTTTAAATGTACTTTTCGGAAAAAATACAAAAAAAATTGTAAAGTTTTTTTTCAATTAAATAAAAAAAAAAAATTCTCGGCCCACTCCGGGATTAGTGGGGATGACTGCAGAATTGATTGAAGTTTTTTATGAGAAAAAAGGCGAAATTCGAAAAAATCTCGAAAAACTGAAAAATTACAAAAAAAAAAAAAACTTTAAAATTTTTTTTAAATTTTTTCCGAAAAGTACATTTAAAAACAAAATAAAAAAAAATCCCAAACGGTCAATTTTTGAAAAAGTTATAGCATTTTGAAAACAAAAACGGTGTTTTTTTTAAAATTCATAACTTTTTTTGAGTTGGATGAAAAAAATTGAAAAACTTCTGAAAAACGTCTTTCGTAAGCTAGAAAAAGAAGAAAAACTTTCAGCCAATTCTAAAGGGGTCGGGTTCAAAATTGGTCGAAATGGGATGGAATACCCCATATGTATCTATTCATATGTATATTCCTTTTTTTTATGTAGATTTTTGGTAGAAAAAAAAACTAAGGGCGGGCATCAAATGGTCTTTATATTTGCGCTTGTTAGTGGGAAAATTGTGCTAAGGTCTAAATCACAGAGTATATTAAGTTTGATTGGATAACGGTTGGTTGTACATATATAAAGGAATCGAGATAGATATAGACTTCCATATATCAAAATAATCAGGATCGAAAAAAAATTTGATTGAGCCATGTCCGTCCGTCCGTCCGTCCGTTAACACGATAACTTGAGTAAATTTTGAGGTATCTTGATGAAATTTGGTATGTAGGTTCCTGAGCACTCATCTCAGATCGCTATTCAAAATGAACGATATCGGACTATAACCACGCCCACTTTTTCGATATCGAAAATTTCGAAAAACCGAAAAAGTGCGATAATTCATTACAAAAGACCGATAAAGCGACGAAGCTTGGTAGATGAGTTGAACTTATGACGCAAAATAGAAAATTGGTAAAATTTTGAACAATGGGCGTGGCACCGCCCACTTTTAAAAGAAGGTAATTTAAAACTTTTACAAGCCGTAATTTGGCAGTCGTTGAAGATATCATGATGAAATTTGGCAGGAACGTTACTCTTATTACTATATGTACGCTTAATAAAAATTAGCAAAATCGGAGAAGGACCACGCCCACTTTTAAAAAAAAATTTTTTTAAAAGTAAAATTTTAACAAAAAATTTAATATCTTTACAGTATATAAGTAAATTATGTCAAGATTCAACTCCAGTAATGATATGGTGCAACAAAATACAAAAATAAAAGAAAATTTAAAAATGGGCGTGGCTCCGCCCTTTTTAATTTAATTTGTCTAGGATACTTTTAACGCCATAAGTCGAACAAAAATTAACCAATCCTTTTGAAATTTGGTAGGGGCATAGATTTTATGTCGTTAACTGTTTTCTGTGAAAATGGGCGAAATCGGTTGATGCCACGCCCAGTTTTTATACACAGTCATCCGTCTGTCCTTCCGCATGGCCGTTAACACGATAACTTGAGCAAAAATCGATATATCTTTACTAAACTCAGTTCACGTACTTATCTGAACTCACTTTATCTTGGTATGAAAAATGAACGAAATCCGATTATGACCACGCCCACTTTTTCCATATCGAAAATTACGAAAAATGAAAAAAATGCCATAATTCTATACCAAATACGAAAAAAGGGATGAAATATGGTAAGGTAATTGGATTGTTTTATTGACGCGAAATATAACTTTAGAAAAAACTTTATAAAATGGTTGTGACACCTGCCATATTAAGTAGAAGAAAATGAAAAAGTTCTGCAGGGCGAAATAAAATACCCTTAAAATCTTGGCACGTATTACATATATAAATAAGTTAGCGGTATCCAACAGATGATGTTCTGGGTCACCCTGGTCCACATTTTGGTCGATATCTGGAAAACGCCTTCACATATACAACTACCACCACTCCCTTTTAAAACTCTCATTAATACCTTTAATTTGATACCCATATCGTACAAACTCATTCTAGAGTCACCCCTGGTCCACCTTTATGGCGATATCTCGAAAAGGCGTCGACCTATAGAACTAAGGCCCACTCCCTCTTAAAATACTCATTAACTCCTTTCGTTTGATACCCATATTGCACAAAAGAATTCTAGAGTCACCCCTGGCCCACCTTTATGGCGATATCTCGAAACGGCGTCCACCTATAGAACTAAGGCCCACTCCCTTTTAAAATACTCATTAACACCTTTCGTTTGATGCCCATATTGTGCAAACAAATTCTAGGGTCACCCCAGGTCCACCTTTATGGCGATATCTCGAAACGGCGTCCACCTATGGAACTAAGGATTACTCCCTTTTAAAATGCTCATTAACACCTTTCATTTGATACCCATATCGTACAAACGCATTCTAGAGTCACCCCTGGTCCATCTTTACGGCGATATCTCGAAAAGGCGTCCATCTATAGAACTTAGGTCCACGCCCTTTTAAAATACTCATTAATACCTTTCATTTGATACCCATATCGTACAAACGCATTCTAGAGTCAACCCTGATCCACCTTTATGGCTATATCCCTAAATGGCGTCCACCTATAGAACTATGGCCCACTCCCTCATAAAATACTCTTTAATGCCCTTCATTTGATACACATGTCATACAAACACATTCCAGGGTTTCCCTCGGTTCATTTTCCTACATGGTTATTTTCCCTTATGTTGTCACCATAGCTCTCAACTGAGTATGTAATGTTCGGTTACACCCGAACTTAACCTTCCTTACTTGTTTTGAAATAGTTTTATTAATTTTTTTCATTTCACTCTGCTCTTGTTTTTAAATTTCTTTGATTAATTTTTCTTTTGCAATTTTCCTATCTTTTGACATTTATTTGGATTCCTTTATTTTTGATTCTTTGCGTTTCTTTTGTGGATAGTTACTATATTCAAAGTACACCGTATAGTTCTACTTCCGCCCATGCTTTTTTTTTGTTCCATTTCGGTTAGACCGCCACTATCTCGAAATTATGAAATTTAGAATAGTTAAAATTTTATTTTTTTGTTTGCACAAATTGCCTTTACATGTATTTGCCAGAACGCTTCCGGCAAACTTACCCTTACCCTTCCGGCACTTAACATTAGGGGCTGGCTTATAAGCACCCACAAAAAATTTTTCAATTTTTTACATATTTATTTTTTTACGAGTTTTTTTTACCCACGTTTTTTTCATATTGCCATCACGACTATAAATTTATTACTATCCATACGCTCATTAGCCAAGATCGTAAGCGATCGATCTTGATCAGTGTTTGAGCGTGGTCATATGTACATATGTATGTTTGAGTTTTTTGTTTCGGCTAGTCAACTTCAGCGGCGCCGGTGGAGAAGAAGAGTAATTGGTGAGTGTTTTGAGTGAACCATTGAAATTTATCAAAATACACCTGTTTAGTTGTATGTACATGTGTTAGCACAGATTCCTGCTCTTGCAAAAATAGAACAGGAATTAGCAAATCAGAAAAATAAAAACAGATTGCAACGAACATATGTACATGCAGGAAAAACGTCACAAACGTACATTGGCACTTACATACATACCTTTTGTTTTCATATACACATAAATTCTTTTTCTTTTATGACCTACTTTTACTTTGTACATAATTGATCTTATGTTTACTTGAGCGGTTGCGGAGGGTCAGGATTAGGGTTCTTGATTTTTTTTTTGTTCGCCCTCTTATTTTATTTTGTTTGAATTTGTATCTTTAGGATTTATAATTAGCTCCTATTAAAATATTACATTAGGGTGGCCCCAAAAGTTAATTTTTTTTTTTAGTTCAGACCCTTTGTCTATTAGTCGTAAGTATTCTGTATTGAATTGAATTCGAAATTGATTGAATTGAATTTGCAATGTTAATTAGCAATAAAGTTTAGCATTAAATTTCAGCATTTTTTTAAATTTTATTTTGAGTACATAGAAACTTTAGAAATTGATCCTAGTAGCTAAGCCTTTTGAAATCATTCTCAAATTATTTTGTATTAAAGTTTGAGTTTAAAGTTCTTTTTTTAGAAATCATTGAACTAGTAGTAGGGTGTTATCTGCTAATTTGTAAACCAAGAACTTTGTAAATAAATTATAAGAATTATGTTTGGATGAAATTTGAATATATTCATTATGCAGGGCTAAGTTGACAATATTTGGTGTTGGTGCTGCGCTTGTGCGTGTCAAGTTTAGGTGAGGGTGAGTAGTAGGGAAATGACCGAATGAGGACAGACAGACCACAATGTCAGGCTTGGGGGCCCTTTAAGGTAAACAGGAGTTAGCACAATGCCCACGGTGCGGTGCAAGTTGCACTGCAGAGGGAGGGTAAACTCCACCTGACAAGACAGGCCTTCATCTTTTTCTTCCCATTATGCTTTCCCCTTCTAACTTTGCCCCTCATGTCTATTTACATCTCTTTCAGCTCTTTTTCCTTCCTTTCCTATACATATGCAGGTATGAACCCATTTTGTTCATGTGGCTGCGGGTGAGGTCGGTGGTGCAATACCACACCCAAAACGACGAGCTAGCCTGGACCCGCAAGCATACCTTCTTGCCGCCGCTCCTCACCACCCAAACAGTCAGCCATGTAACAATGGCGCTCAACGGCAATAGCCCGATCAAATTTTAATTTCATCCAGTTAGTTAATTATTTCTTATTTTAAATTTCAAGTCTCCATTTTTCCTTTGATTACTTAATTCTTGTTTGGTACTTTTAGATTTCTTAATCTTTTTTTTTTACCCTTCCTTCCTTAGATTTTTTTTTTTTAATTCTTCTTATCCTTCCGATCCCAATCCCTATTTCCGTCTTTTGACAGGGACCGTCATGATGGCAACGCCGATTGGGCTCGCCTGCTCGACAAGTGTCATCATGGCAAAGGTATAGGGAGTGGCTGAGTATTCATGCCAGGGTTCCTTCCTCGTGTTCCTGCAACTTGATTAAGTGGTACCTGGTATGACACTCAGCTAGAAGACGGACGTTAGTAGGAGGTCGTGGCGAGCTGTTTAAGCTACCTTACCGGGAGTCTAGAAGTGCCGGTAAGTGAGGCTTGCAGTCGTCGCCACTACAGTTAGGAGAGGAGGTGTGGCATCCACTCTTAGGGACTAGCTCTTGAGCGTGATGTGCCACACTTCCACGTACAGCACGAAAACGGACTTCACAGTATATAGATACGGACGAACACACTGCCTTCACCGAACCTTCGCCAAGGGAGCACCACACACACCAAGATAAATATTCTGTTTCAGTAGTAATATTTTTTTTTGCAAATTGCAAATTTCATATCTTTTTATTTTTGGCGTTTAGTAACAATTTTTTTATACTCAGTTGAGCAAAGCTCACAGAGTATATTAACTTTGATTGGATAACGGTTGCTTGTACAGGTATAAAGGAATCGAGATAGATATAGACTTCCATATATCAAAATCCTCAGGATAGAAAAAAAATTTGATTGAGCCATGTCCGTCCGTCTGTCCGTCCGTCTGTCCGTTAACACGATAACTTGAGTAAATTTTGAGGTATCTTGATGAAATTTGGTATGTAGGTTCCTGAGCAGTCATCTCAGATCGCTTTTTAAAATGAACAATATCGGACTATAACCACGCCCACTTTTTCGATATCGAAAATTTCGAAAAACCGAAAAAGTGCGATAATTCATTACCAAAGACCGATAAAGCGATGAAACTTGGTAGGTGAGTTGAGCTGATGACGCTGAATAGAAAATTAGTAAAATTTTGGACAATGGGCGTGGCACCGCCCACTTTTTAAAGAAGGTAATTTAAAATTTTTGCAAGCTGTAATTTGGCAGTCGTTGAAGATATCATGATGAAATTTGGCAGGAACGTTACTCCTATTACTGAATGTATGCTTAATAAAAATTAGCAAAATCGGAGAACGACCACGCCCACTTTAAAAAAAAATTTTTTTAAGTCAAATTTTAACAAAAAGTTTAATATCTTTACAGTATATAAGTAAATTATGTCAACATTCAACTAGAGTAATGATATGGTGAAACAAAATGCAAAAATAAAAGAAAATTTCAAAATGGGCGTGGCTCCGCCCTTTTTCATTTAATTTGTCTAGGATACCTTTAATGCCATAAGTCGAACAAAAATTTACCAATCCTTGTGAAATTTGGTAGGGGCTTAGATTCTGGGACAATAAAATCGGCTGAAGCCGCGCCCAGTATTTATACACAGTCGACCGTCTGTCCTTCCGCTCGGCCGTTAACACGATAACTTGAGCAAAAATCGATATATCTTTACTAGTTCACGTACTTATCTGAACTCACTTGTATTGGTATAAAAAATGGCCGAAATCCGACTATGACCACGCCCACTTTTTCGATATCGAAAATTACCAAAAACGAAAAAAATGCCATAATTCTATACAAAATACGAAAAAAGGGATGAAACATGGTATTTGGATTGGTTTATTGACGCAAAATATAACTTTAGAAAAAAAAATTGTAAAATGGGTGTGACATCACCTACCATATTAAGTAGAATGAAATGAAAAAGTTCTGCAGGGCGAAATAAAAAACCCTTGAAATCTTGGCAGGAATACTGTTCGTGGTATTATATATATAAATAAATTAGCGGTATCCAACAGATGATGTTCTGGGTCACCCTGGTCCACATTTTGGTCGATATCTGGAAAACGCCTTCAAATATACAACTACCACCACTCCCTTTTAAAAGCCTCATTAATACCTTTAATTTGATACCCATATCGTACAAACCCATTCTAGAGTCACCCCTTGTCCACCTTTATGGCGATATATCGAAAAGGCGTCCACCTATAGAACTAAGCCCCACGCCCTTTTAAAATACTCATTAACACCTTTAATTTGATACCCATATCGTACAAACATATTCTAGAGTCACCCCTGGTCCACCTTTATGGCGATATCTCGAAAAGTCGACCACCTATAGAACTAAGGCCCACTTCCTTTTAAAAAGACTCATTAACACCTTTCATTTGATACCCATATCGTACAAACAAGGTCTAGAGTCACCCCTGGTCCACCTTTATGGCGATATCTCGAAAAGGCGGCCACCTATACAACTACCACCACTCCCTTTTAAAACCCTCATTAATACCTTTAATTTGATACCAATATCGTACAAACACATTCTAGAGTCACCCCTGGTCCACCTTTATGGCGATATCTCGAAAAGGCGTCCACCTATAGAATTAAGCCCCACGCCGTTTTGAAATACTTATTAACACCTTTCGTTTGATAATATTGTACAAACGCATTCTACAGTCACCCCGGGTCCACCTTTATGGCGATTTCTCGAAAAGGCGTCCACCTATAGAACTAAGGCCCACTCCCTTTTAAAATGCTCATTAACCGTTTTCATTTGATACCCATATCGTACAAACAAATTCTAGGGTCACCCCTGGGGCACCTTTATGGCGATATCTCGAAACGGCGTCCACCTATGGAACTAAGGATCACTCCCTTTTAAAATACTCATTAACACTTTTTATTTAATACCCATATCGTACAAACAAATTCTAGAGTCACCCCGGGTCCACCTTTATGCCGATATCTCGAAAAGGCGACCACTTATACAACTACCAACACTCCCTTTTAAAACCCTCATTAATAACTTTAATTTGATACCCATATCGTACAAACAAATTCTAGGGCCACTCCTGGTCAACCTTTATGGCGATATATCGAAGCGGCGTCCACCTATAGAACTAAGGCCCACTCCCTTTTAAAATACTCATTAACACCTTTCGTTTGATACCCATATTGTACAAACGCATCCTAGAGTCACCCCTGGTCCACCTTTATGCCGATATCTCGAAAAGACGACCACCTATACAACTACCACCACTCCTTTTTAAAACCCTCATTAACACCTTTCGTTTGATACCCATATTGTACAAACGCATTCTAGAGTCACCCCTGGTCCACCTTTATGCCGATATCTCGAAAAGACGACCACCTATACAACTACCACCACCCCCTTTTAAAACCCTCATTAACACTTTTCGTTTGATACCCATATTGTACAAACGCATTCTAGAGTCACCCCTGGTCCACCTTTATGCCGATATCTCGAAAAGGCGACCACCTATACAACTACCACCACTCCCTTTTTAAACCCTCATTAGTACCTTTAATTTGATACCCATATCGTACAAACACATTCTAGAGTCACCCCTGTCCACCTTTATGGCGATATCTCGAAGCGGCGTCCACCTATAGAACTAAGCCCCACGCCCTTTTAAAATACTCATTAACACCTTTCGTTTGATACCCATATTGTACAAACGCATTCTAGAGTCACCCCTGGTCCACCTTTTTTCCGATATCTCGAAAAGCCGACCACCTATACAACTACCACCACTCCCTTTTAAAACCCTCATTAGTACCTTTAATTTGATACCCATATCGTACAAACACATTCTAGAGTCACCCCTGTCCACCTTTATGGCTATATCTCGAAGCGGCGTCCACCTATAGAACTAAGCCCCACGACCTTTTAAAATACTCATTAACACCTTTCGTTTGATACCCATATTGTACAAACGCATTCTAGAGTCACCCCTGGTCCACCTTTATGCCGATATCTCAAAAAGACGACCACTTATACAACTACCACCACTCCCTTTTAAAACCCTCATTAATACCTTTAATTTGATACCCATATCGTACAAACACATTCTAGAGTCACCCCTGGTCCACGTTAATGGCGATACCTCGAAAACGCGTCCACCTATGGAACTAAGGATCACTCCCTTTTAAAATACTCATTAACACCTTTCATTTGATACCCATATCGTACAAACAAATTCTAGAGTCAACCCTAATCCACCTTTATGGCGATATCCCTAAATGGCGTCCACCTATAGAACTATGGCCCACTCCCTTTTAAAATGTTCATTAACCCCTTTCATTTGATACCCATATCGTACAAACAAATTCTAGGGTCACCCCTGGTCCACCTTTATGGCGATATCTCGAAACGGCGTCCACCTATGGAACTAAGGATCACTCCCTTTTAAAATACTCATTAACACCTTTCATTTGGTACCCATATCGTACAAACAAATTCGCTTTTATGGCGATATCCCTAAATGGCGTCCACCTATAGAACTATGGCCCACTCCCTCATAAAATACTCTTTAATACCTTTCATTTGATACACATGTCATACAAACACATTCCAGGATTACCCTAGGTTCATTTTCCTACATGGTTATTTTCCCTTATGTTGTCACCATAGCTCTCAACTGAGTATGTAATGTTCGGTTACACCCGAACTTAACCTTGCTTACTTGTTTAAATTGCGTTCTAAAAATTTTTGGTTTTTTTTTTGGGCAGCTAATTGAATTTTTGAAGTTTTGCTTTACGCACATACACACATCCATACAAACTGAGTATATGAATTTTATTTTAGTTATAAGTATTTTTTTTATTATATTTTATGTGATATATATCCGCACATTTACCTTTTTTTTTGGTCTTGAAAAACACTTTTTTTTTATGCTCCTACACACATAATTCCTGGATTTTTACACACACCCATATATATACGCATACATACGAAATTTAGTTCTTTTATATATATTGTTTTCATATTGTGCTTTTTTTATATTAGTTGGTGTTGTATGTATATTTGATGATTGGGACTTGCAGTTGGTCCTATATCCATCATATCCTTGCTTGCTTGATATTTTTTCATTGTTTACATCTTTGGGGTATTTTCAAGTAAATACTTACGTATCTTCTTTGAGAATTTTCCCTTTTTTTTGCTTTGTTGGGGTTTCATAACTTTTGTTACTTTTCGCGTTTAGATTTTTTTTGGTCAAATTTTTTTCGCATACCGACAGTGGATGTCGGAGAAGGAAGTCGAAGAAAGAGTTGTTGGGGGATTGGGTACCCTCGACTCCCATAGGCGTCTAACTAGGAGCCGTGCGTGAGCCCTAGAAAACCAAATAGTTGGCTCGGTCTTCAACCAAATTGACACGGGTATACCGAGGCCCGTTGATTTTGTCCCTACGGACTATTTTAATAGGTGCGCGTCGCGGATTTTTGGATCTTTTGGCCCCGATCGCCCGCTGTGGGTTTCTGTCGCGAACGGGGTGTCATTTAACGAGCTAGACAGTAGCTTGAATTTCTCCCAAAAAATCGATTTATTGTGCCAAATGGACGATAGGGAAAACGTGGGTGCCCATGGGGGTGATGTTCCGACGCAGAACGCGCCATCAACGAATGTAGGCACCAGCCTTAATGCTCCTCAAAGCCTTACTTACTTACTTACTTAACGCAGAGCGCGTCAATGAGCCAACGGTCAGTTACAGTACCAGGCGAGATGCCAGCGATCCTCCCAGGTGGAAGAAGCTCGATCTTGAAAAGTGGCACATCCAATTCGATGGGACCAGTGAAGGTATACGCGTCAAAAGCTTCATCTTTCGGGTAGAGAGGATGCGCGAGCAGCATAACATTTCCTACTTCCAGCTTTTCACGAACTTTCATTGTCTGGTTTCCGGTGGTGCCTTGAAGTGGTATTGGCAGGTCCTCGAGGCCCATGCGGATGAGCCGAACTTTGGCTAATTTGAGCCAAAGTCCGAGCTGCTAAGCCACTTCAAGTCTGCCGAGTCCGACTATGAAATAATCCGTGAAGAAATGGAGAGGAAACAGCTGCCCGCGGAAGCTTTCGACGACTTTTAAGCCGAAGTCCACAACATGATGTTCCGTTTGCGGAAGAGGGTCCCTGAAAAGGAGTTGGTTGGCATCATCAGGGGAAACCTCAAACCGTACCTGGCCAACTTGAGCTTCGCCATAAAAATGGACTCGTTGGCGGAGCTCAAGGTGGAATGCAAGATAGCCGAAAAACTTATTAAAGAGTATAAGAGTAGGGCTGGGTAGTTAAAGAGGTAGCTTTTGAGCAGTCAAGGGGAGGAGAGGAAACAAAAGTCGAAGCTTTTGTTGGGAAACCCCAAGACCAATCCCAACTTCAAGCTCTACACCAAACCCCAGCCAATCCCCATAGTGTTCGTCCTTCTGTTAGTCCTGCGTCTAAATCCACCGTCAATTCCTTTTGTGCTTCGCCTTTTCACTTAATGTTGTGTTTTTCGTGTGGTATGTCGGTGGATCACTTTCTGAAAAACCCGGCAGAAGCACAAAAACCAAATAAATGTTCGTCCTCGTTCCACAATATGGTCTGTTTTGCTTGTGGTAGTGATTCGCCCCTTTGTGTTTTTAAACCGAAACAGGGAAACCCCAAGCTGGCGGAGTTAACCGGGGACTCCAGCCAGAAGACAGGCAACCCGGCAACGCTCAAGTAAAAATTTTGAGGAGAAGGGATACGGAAAACAGGGAAGAAGTGAAGCAGGCAGGAATGACACGGAAAAGCAAAGGAGATTAAGAGTTTCCACCAAAGAAAGCTAGAGTACGAAGAAGCAGGAAAAAGAATACTTTCTGATACAATAAATGCAAGTAGGAAAAACAGAAATTTTAAGAAGATAGGGAAGATGAGGGAAAAGAGAAAATATTTTAAAAGGTTGAAGAATAAAATCGTTTGAACAATTGTCACCGTGAAAGCTGATAATAGGATTTTTTGCGAAAACCACTATAGGAGGTCAGGAAGTAGTGGCTCTCTTGGACTCAGGGGCGAGCGCCAGCTGCTTTGGAAAAGGCTCAGCTGCACTTCTTCGGGGAAAGGAAACCTTGATTATGCCAATCAAAGGCCAAAATATCCGGACCGCTAACGGGGAGGAAACCGCCGTGGTAGGAGTAATAAAGTTACCGGTTGTGTGGGATAATTCGACGGAAGAATTAGAAATTTTGATAGTGCCAGGTCTACAACAACAAGTTTATTTAGGTATAGACTTTTGGCAGGCATTCCGTATGAGTGTTGTGAGCAAAGGTTTGAATGGGAGTGTGAATGCTGCCAGTGTGGCGGAGCTCGTGCCCGCCGAGGGTGACCTCTCTTTTGACGCAGTCCAACACGTTTTGACGACGGAACAAAACCATATGTTGGAGCGTGTGAAGACACAATTCCCGTCCTTCGCGGTATTGGGGTTAGGCCGGACAGACAAAGAGGAGCACGTCATCGAGGTGGTGGACGAGAATCTGCTGGTCAAGCAACGCCATTACCCAATTTCGCCGGCCATACAAAAACTCATATACGCAGAGTTAGATCGAATGTTGGACATGGGAGTCATCGAGGAGTCGGAATTCCCCCGTATCACTGGTTATTAAAGGAACGAAGAATCGGCTTTGCCTAGATGCCCGCAAAGTGAATGAAAGAACCATAAAGGACGCATACCCCTTACCACGTATTGATGGAATTTTGAGCCGCCTACAAAACACGAGATATATTTCCGCAATCGACTTGAAGGATGCTTTCTGGCAGATTCCCCTCGAGAGGAAACCACGCGAGAAGACTGCCTTCACTGTCCCTGGCCGACCCCTATACCAATTCACGGTCATGCCTTTCGGGTTGTGCAATGCAGCACAACGAATGTGTCGTCTCATGGACAAGGTCATTCCGGCCGCTTTACGTGAATGTGTATTTTTTACTTAGACGATTTATTAGTTTTTTTCGGTAGATTTCGAGTCCCATATGTGTCTGTTGGAAAAGGTCGCTCGGTGTCTTCGCGAGGCTAAATTAATCATAAATGTAGGGAAAAGCAAGTTTTGCTTTAAAGAGGTGCGATATCTAGGGTACTTAGTCGGGGATGGATGCATTAGGACAGATGTCAATAAAGTGGTGGTTGTGAGGGACTTTCCAGTTCCGAAAACCCCGAAGCAACTACGACGGTTCCTGCGCATGTCGGGCTGGTACCGACGTTTCATACAGGACTACGCGACTATTGCAGCTCCGCTGCACGACTTCCTCAAGAAAGGTAATATCAAAAAGTTTACCATGACGTTTTGAAGCAAAGGTTGATTTCTGCAACAGTGCATACACACCCTGATTTCAACAGAAAATTTTATATTCAATGTGATGCATCAACTGACGGAGTGGGAGGGGTTTTTTTCCAACTGGACGATGACCAGAACGAAAGACCGATTGCATATGTATCGGCAAAACTTAATAAGGCGCAGAAGAACTATAGCATCACTGAACTGCTACGCCGCTATCTTGAGTGTGAGGAGATTTCGACCTTACGTGGAGGGAACCCCGCTCACCATCATAACTGATTATGCCAGCCTCAAATGGCTCATGAATCAGAAAGATCTTTTAGGGGATGTTGGCAAGGTGGAGTTTGAAACTCCAGGGTTATGATTTCGATATCCAACATCGAAAAGGTGCACATGGACGAAATACAGACGAACGACAGAGCCATCGACTTATGTCTCAAGTCACCGTGATTCGAGTCGGAGGAGTATACGGAGTTGAAAAGGACGGTGACCGAGAACAAAGACAAGTTGCCAGACTTATGCATATCGGACGGTTACGCCTATAAACGGACGCAATTCGACAGGGGGGGACGATCTTCTAGCGAACCAGACCACGAAGCTTTGGGTTCCGTCGAAATTGCGACCGGGGCTGGTAAAGTCGTCTCACAGCTCACCGTCCGCTTGTCATGGTGGCATCCACAAAACATTATCCAGACTACGTAAAAAATACTACTGGACAGGAATGGTCACCTATGTATGCGCTCACGTAAAAGACTGCGAAACTTACAAAACTCGAAACTTTTTCAAACAACCCATGATGGGAAAACAAAAGCTCACAAAGCGACATTTCCAACGTTTGTTTATTGATTTTATGGATCCCTATCCACGTTCTAGTAGTGATGGTAATGTCTTTGGCTTTGTGTGTTTAGACCACTTTTCGAAATTCGAGTTTTTGAAACCAATGCGTAAGTATTTGGAAAAAGATATTTTTCACATTTTTGGCGTGCCCGAATATATCCACTCTGACAACGGAAAACAGTTTATTTCAGAAATGGTCAGTAGTTTTCGTGATAAGTACGGCACTAAGCACGTAAAAACAGCATTCTATTCGCCACAGGGTAACGCGGCGGAGAGGGTGGATAGATCTGTTCTGCAGATCATCAGATCCTTTATAAAGGACAATCAGAAAAATTGGGACAAATGCGTCAGTGACGCAGCATTCGCTCTCCGCAGCATTGCGCATTCAGAAATCAACATGTCGCCATATTTTGCCACTTTCGGTATGCCCATGATACAGCATGCTGCATCATATGAGCTATATCGAAAGCTGGCTGCGGTAAAGGATGTTGATGGCGATGTGCAAGAAACAAGCGATAGAATGCAGCTCATCAGAAATAAAATAATGAAAGAGCTGAAGTTGGCCCATGACAGGAGTAAAAAGATATATGACACTAAAAGTAGAGATGTAAAGTTTCAGATGGACAAGTGGTATACCGCCGAAACTTCAAACAAAGCTCCCAAGTTTACAATTACAGCGCCAAGTTAGCCTCGATACAAGTTAAATGTATAGTTTTAAATGTAATCGGGAATTCGATGTATGAACTTGGCGATAGCAGTGGGAAAAAATCGGCGTATACCACGCTAAAGATATTTTTGCAAAATAGTTATTCTTGTTACTTTTGTTCTATGTTATTTATTTATTTATTGACGTATTGTATTTATTAATTTATTGACGTGATTATTTTACTAAATTATTTTCATTTTTCTTGACCTTTTTATTTATTTTATTATTTTTGCATTTATTTAGATTTTTTATTTATTTATTTATTTTACATATGTTTTTTTTACTTGACTATATGATCTGTGATATTATATTTTATTTAATCCTTTTATTCTTTTTTTTTCTTTTTTTATTACCAGTGATATTTTTTTATAGTTTTTATTAAGTTTTATTATCTGTGATATTTTATTTTTATACTCAGTTGAGCAAAGCTCACAGAGTATATTAACTTTGATTGGATAACGGTTGGTTGTACAGGTATAAAGGAATCGAGATAGATATAGACTTTCATATATCAAAATCATCAGGATCGAAAAAAAATTTGATTGAGCCATGTCCGTCCGTCCGTCCGTCCGTCTGTCCGTTAACATGATAACTTGAGTAAATTTTGAGGTATCTTGATGAAATTTGGTATGTAGGTTCCTGAGCACTCATCTCAGATCGCTGTTTAAAATGAACAATATCGGACTATAACCACGCCCACTTTTTCGATATCGAAAATTTCGAAAAACCGAAAAAGTGCGATAATTCATTACCAAAGACGGATAAAGCGATGAAACTTGGTAGGTGAGTTGAACTTATGACGCTGAATAGAAAATTAGTAAAGTTTTGGACAATGGGCGAGGCACCGCCCACTTTTAAAAGAAGGTAATTTAAAATTTTTGCAAGCTGTAATTTGGCAGTCGTTGAAGATATCATGATGAAATTTGGCAAGAACTTTACTTCTATTACTATATGTATGCTTAATAATAATTAGCAAAATCGGAGAACGACCACGCCCACTTTAAAAAAAAAAATTTTTTTAAGTCAAATTTTAACAAAAAATTTAATATCTTTACAGTATATAAGTAAATTATGTCAACATTCAACTCCAGTAATGATATGGTGAAACAAAATGCAAAAATAAAAGAAAATTTGAAAATGGGCGTAGCTCCGCCCTTTTTCGTTTAATTTGTCTAGGATACTTTTAATGCCATAAGTCGAACAAAATTTACCAATCCTTGTGAAATTTGGTAGGGGCTTAGATTCTGGGACAATAACTTTTTTCTGTGAAAAAGGACGAAATCGGCTGAAGCCACGCCCAGTTTTTATACACAGTCGACCGTCTGTCCTTCCGCTCGGCCGTTAACACGATAACTTGAGCAAAAATCGATATATCTTTACTAAACTCAGTTCACGTACTTATCTGAACTCACTTTGTATTGGTATAAAAAATGGCCGAAATCCAACTATGACCACGCCCACTTTTTCGATATCGAAAATTACCAAAAACGAAAAAAATGCCATAATTCTATACCAAATACGAAAAAAGGGATGAAACATGGTATTTGGATTGGTTTATTGACGCAAAATATAACTTTAGAAAAAAAATTGTAAAATGGGTGTGACACCTACCATATTAAGTAGAATGAAATGAAAAAGTTCTGCAGGGCGAAATAAAAAACCTTTGAAATCTTGGCAGGAATACTGTTCGTGGTATTATATATATAAATAAATTAGCGGTATCCAACAGATGATGTTCTGGGTCACCCTGGTCCACATTTTGATCGATATCTGGAAAACGCCTTCACATATACAACTACCACCACTCCCTTTTAAAAGCCTCATTAATACCTTTAATTTGATACCCATATCGTACAAACCCATTCTAGAGTCACCCCTTGTCCACCTTTATGGCGATATATCGAAAAGGCGTGCACCTATAGAACTAAACCCCACACCCTTTTAAAATACCCATTAACACCTTTCATTTGATACCCATATCGTACAAACATATTCTAAAGTCATCCCTGGTCCACCTTTATGGCGATATCTCGAAAAGTCGACCACCTATAGAACTAAGGCCCACTCCATTTTAAAAAGACAAATTAACACCTTTCATTTGATACCCATATAGTACAAACAAGGTCTAGAGTCACCCCTGGTCCACCTTTATAGTAATATCTCGAAAAGGCGACCACCTATACAACTACCACCACTCCCTTTTAAAACCCTCATTAATACCTTTAATTTGATACCAATATCGTACAAACACATTCTAGAGTCACCCCTGGTCCACCTTTATGGCGATATCTCGAAAAGGCGTCCACCTATAGAACTAAGCCCCACGCCCTTTTGAAATACTTATTAACACCTTTCGTTTGATACCCATATTGTACAAACGCATTCTAGAGTCACCCCGGGTCCACCTTTATGCCGATATCTCGAAAAGGCAACCACCTATACAACTACCAACACTCCCTTTTAAAACCCTCATTAATACCTTTAATTAGATACCCATATCGTACAAACAAATTCTAGGGTCACCCCTGGCCCACCTTTATGGCGATATCTCGAAGCGGCGTCCACCTATAGAACTAAGGCCCATTCCCTTTTAAAATACTCATTAACACCGGTCCCATGCCCCAGATAATTCCTCTTCCCCAATCCTCTCTCTCTGGAATAACTGGGGTGAAGGTTGTATAGGGAGCAGTTATCGGCATACAGTAGTCCGTTCTGTCCGGGATGAAGTCGAAACTGGTAAGAAGGCTAGAGTGTCCGCGGTCAGAAAGTCTATATCCCATATCACGAAGCCTGACCAACGACCTTGCCGCGGCCGCCTTTCCCGCAATATCTACTTGGTTTATGTTCAGCATGACGTTCAGTGCCAAGGTAGGTGTTGTTCTGAGAGCGCCACTGATACCGAGCGCCGTCCGTTGCACTGACATTAACATTTTGGAGGTGCTCGCCGTGTCCAGTGCTTTCCACCAGACCAGCACCCCATATAGCAGAATCGGTTTGACCACCATCTCATAAAGCCAGTGTACTATTCTTGGCGAGAGTCCCCATCTCTTCCCGATAGCTCCTCTGCAGCAGTACAAGGCAATGGCGGCCTTCCTGGCCCGATCTTCCACATTGGGTCTCCAGGACAGTTTCTTGTCCAAAACAATCCCCAAATATTTAACTCTATCAGAAAGTGCCAACGGTACCCCTCCAATCGAGGGAGTTCTGAAATCGGGCATCTTATATCTCCTTGTGAAAAGGACCAATTCCGTTTTTCCCGGGTTGACCGCCAATCCACATGATTCAGCCCACCTTGCCACAGTATCCAGGTAGCCCTGCAGAACATCGCGCAGGGTGCCCAGAAATTTGCCTCTGACTAGGATAGCGAGGTCATCTGCATAGGCAACCACCCGACAACCATTGGCTTCCAGCCAAGAAGCTCGTTGACTACCACAACCCAGAGGAGAGGAGATAGGACACCCCCCTGTGGCGTGCCCCTGCACACCTTCCTCTTAATTATGGCTCCTCCCCACTCCGCTGCAACAATTCTGCCGCATAGAAGTTTGCTAATAAATTCAACCAGAGCCGCCTCGACTCCTAAACCCACCAGAGCTCTTTCGATTGCCCCCTGTAAGACATTGTAAAAAGCTCCCTCGATATCTAGAAAGGCACCCAGAGCATACTCTTTGTGTTCTAGGGACCCCTCTATTTGCTTTACAATCGAATGGAGAGCCGTTTCCGTCGATCTGCCCTTGCAGTACGCATGCTGTGAAGCCGAGAGTAACCCCCGAGGTATCCTTTCCCGTAGGTACAGGTCAATCAACAGCTCAAACGTCTTAAGAAGAAACGACGAGAGACTGATTGGCCTGAAATCCTTAGGTGATACATGAGAGCTTCTGCCGGCCTTCGGAATGAAAATAACCCTAACCGTGTGCCAAGACTTCGGGATATAGTTAAGCCTGAGGCAGTTAGTATATATGATGGCCAACCAGCGGCAGGAAATCCCCAAAGACCTTTGAAGCTGCGCAGGAATGATTCCATCCGGGCCCGGAGACTTATAGGGCTTGAACGACCCTATAGCCCAGGTTATTTGACTTTCCCGTATTGGAATGGCAGGCACTTCTGCATGGCCAACGACCGCCGACCATGCAGGCGAAGATCCCTGCGCAACTGGGACATCGGGAAAATGATTGTCCAGTAAAAGCCTTAGGGACTCCTCGCTACTCATCGACCAGTCCCCACCATCATCTCTCAGATACCCCAGAGGAGCGGGGTTCCTAGAGAGTATTTTCCTAAATCTCGCGGATTCATTGCAGCCTTCTACGTTTTCGCAGAAGCTTCGCCATGCATCTCGCTTGGCTATCCTTACTTCTTATTTATAAATCCCCAGACTCACCTTATAGAGCTCCCAGTCCGAGGGTAATTTATTCCTCCTGGCTCTGTTGAAGAGCCGCCGACTGAACGCTCTTAGGTCGTCAAGAGAATCCGACCACCAGGGCGGCTTGCCCTTCCCCCTGTAAGTTTTCAATGGGCAGGACAACGGAAGGCGCTATTGCTTGCCGAGGTGAAGTTTTCCACCAGAACGTCTATCTCAGATTCGGACAGGCCCGAACTAATGATAGGCACCGCAGGCATAGCTATCCCAGCTTCCTACAATACAAGTCCCAGTTAGTACTTTTAGGGTTCCTAAAAGATATTTTACCGGGACGTTCTTCGTTCACTGAGAACTGAATATATCGGTGATCAGAGAAGGAGTGCTCGTTGAGAACCCTCCATCCAGATATCCGACCTTCCAGTTCTCTACTAACCAGGGTGAGGTCCAGGACCTCCTCCCTTACCGCAGTAATAAAAGTCGGGTAATTCCCCCTATTACAGATACAAAGTCCCTCATCTACAATAAAAGTAAATAAAGACTCACCTCTAGTGTTGGTATCCGAGCTTCCCCAAATGCTATGATGGGCATTAGCATGGGCACCGATGATCACGCCAACACCTCTCCGCCTTGCTTCAGCGGTGATTTCACCCAGTATCGCAGGTGGTGGTCCCTCTACGTCCCCGTGGGGCATGTACGCTGAGACCACCCACACTTCATTACTTCCTCGCTCGAGGCAGACCGTGGTTACGTCAGCATTGCTGAAATTAGAGAGAATAAAAGCTTTAATCTCTTTTTTAACAAGCACACAGGATCTAGGCCTACTTGCCTCCCCATGCACCAAGGTGTTGAATTTTCCAGTCCTTAATCCAGAAATCTTACTGCCGTTACTACTCAGCCACGGCTCCTGGACAAGGACTATATCCACTCCGCCTTTTTCAAGGCAGAGCAACAAATTTGCGGAAGCCGCCTTAGAGTGCTGAAGATTGATTTGACGGATTTCCATCAAAAGCGCTCTTCTTCCGCACCCCATCCTTGGCGGATTCGTATTAGTCTTGTCCATTCTAAATAAGTCCCCCCCCCCCCCCCCCCCCTTAAGGCCGCTATCCGGAGCCGATTGTGTAGTCGCCCTTTAACGGTCTCGTGGTTATCTATGCTACGCAGGGAGGCCACGCGAGGGTTGACGCATTACCTTATGAGTAATGCGTTCAGAGCCAGACCGGACACGAAGCGGGAAAATCTTCAACCGCACCTACACCACCATCTTAACGGCGACGGAGCCGGAACGTACCTTGAGGCCCGCCACGGTTTTAACGGGACGTGGGCAGGTGCAGCATTAGCCTACCAGCCATTTCGGTAGGGTTTCACCCCGACCTACTAAAGTGGCAGAATACCGCACCTACCAGCCCAAAGTCTTCAAGTCCAAATTTAATGTCAAATCAAAGCCCTAAAACAGTCCAGTTCATCACCGTTGTGTACCGATCTTGACTCTTAAAGAGTACTCCCTCCCCTGAGCTCGGCACAATGACTCAGGGGGTGCGGGTTTTATCGAGTTGTCCTCTCTAGATCCGCCATTATCAGTAGAAGCAGGGGCACCTCGTGCAGGACGTGAAAACTGATCACGCGTGACATTCGTCACTATGGCCGGTCTAAGACTGAAATCAGTCCCTGATCCAGAGCCTGAAACCACTTATGATATCCAAGCCAAGTATCTTAGCCCCCGAATTGTACAAACATATTCTAGAGTCACCCCTGGTCCTCCTTTATGCCGATATCTCGAAAAGGCGTCCACCTATAGAACTAAGGCCAACTCCTTTTAAAATACTCATTAACACCTTTCAATTGATAGCCACATTGTACAAACGCATTCTAGAGTCACCCCTGGTCCAACTTTATGCCGATGTCCCGAAAAGGCGACCACCTATACAACTACCACCACTCCCTTTTAAAAACCTCATTAATACCTTTAATTTGATACCAATATCGTACAAACACATTCTAGAGTCACCCCTGGTCCACCTTTATGGCGATATCTCGAAAAGGCGTCCACCTATAGAACTAAGCCCCACGCCCTTTTGAAATACTCATTAACACCTTTCGTTTGATACCCATATTGTACAAACGCATTCTAGAGTCACCCCGGGTCCACCTTTATGCCGATATCTCGAAAAGGCAACCACCTATACAACTACCAACACTCCCTTTTAAAACCCTCATTAATACCTTTAATTTGATACCCATATCGTACAAACAAATTCTAGGGTCACCCCTGGCCCACCTTTATGGCGATATCTCGAAGCGGCGTCCACCTATAGAACTAAGGCCCATTCCCTTTTAAAATACTCATTAACACCGGTCCCATGCCCCAGATAATTCCTCTTCCCCAATCCTCTCTCTCTGGAATAACTGGGGTGAAGGTTGTATAGGGAGCAGTTATCGGCATACAGTAGTCCGTTCTGTCCGGGATGAAGTCGAAACTGGTAAGAAGGCTAGAGTGTCCGCGGTCAGAAAGTCTATATCCCATATCACGAAGCCTGACCAACGACCTTGCCGCGGCCGCCTTTCCCGCAATATCTACTTGGTTTATGTTCAGCATGACGTTCAGTGCCAAGGTAGGTGTTGTTCTGAGAGCGCCACTGATACCGAGCGCCGTCCGTTGCACTGACATTAACATTTTGGAGGTGCTCGCCGTGTCCAGTGCTTTCCACCAGACCAGCACCCCATATAGCAGAATCGGTTTGACCACCATCTCATAAAGCCAGTGTACTATTCTTGGCGAGAGTCCCCATCTCTTCCCGATAGCTCCTCTGCAGCAGTACAAGGCAATGGCGGCCTTCCTGGCCCGATCTTCCACATTGGGTCTCCAGGACAGTTTCTTGTCCAAAACAATCCCCAAATATTTAACTCTATCAGAAAGTGCCAACGGTACCCCTCCAATCGAGGGAGTTCTGAAATCGGGCATCTTATATCTCCTTGTGAAAAGGACCAATTCCGTTTTTCCCGGGTTGACCGCCAATCCACATGATTCAGCCCACCTTGCCACAGTATCCAGGTAGCCCTGCAGAACATCGCGCAGGGTGCCCAGAAATTTGCCTCTGACTAGGATAGCGAGGTCATCTGCATAGGCAACCACCCGACAACCATTGGCTTCCAGCCAAGAAGCTCGTTGACTACCACAACCCAGAGGAGAGGAGATAGGACACCCCCCTGTGGCGTGCCCCTGCACACCTTCCTCTTAATTATGGCTCCTCCCCACTCCGCTGCAACAATTCTGCCGCATAGAAGTTTGCTAATAAATTCAACCAGAGCCGCCTCGACTCCTAAACCCACCAGAGCTCTTTCGATTGCCCCCTGTAAGACATTGTAAAAAGCTCCCTCGATATCTAGAAAGGCACCCAGAGCATACTCTTTGTGTTCTAGGGACCCCTCTATTTGCTTTACAATCGAATGGAGAGCCGTTTCCGTCGATCTGCCCTTGCAGTACGCATGCTGTGAAGCCGAGAGTAACCCCCGAGGTATCCTTTCCCGTAGGTACAGGTCAATCAACAGCTCAAACGTCTTAAGAAGAAACGACGAGAGACTGATTGGCCTGAAATCCTTAGGTGATACATGAGAGCTTCTGCCGGCCTTCGGAATGAAAATAACCCTAACCGTGTGCCAAGACTTCGGGATATAGTTAAGCCTGAGGCAGTTAGTATATATGATGGCCAACCAGCGGCAGGAAATCCCCAAAGACCTTTGAAGCTGCGCAGGAATGATTCCATCCGGGCCCGGAGACTTATAGGGCTTGAACGACCCTATAGCCCAGGTTATTTGACTTTCCCGTATTGGAATGGCAGGCACTTCTGCATGGCCAACGACCGCCGACCATGCAGGCGAAGATCCCTGCGCAACTGGGACATCGGGAAAATGATTGTCCAGTAAAAGCCTTAGGGACTCCTCGCTACTCATCGACCAGTCCCCACCATCATCTCTCAGATACCCCAGAGGAGCGGGGTTCCTAGAGAGTATTTTCCTAAATCTCGCGGATTCATTGCAGCCTTCTACGTTTTCGCAGAAGCTTCGCCATGCATCTCGCTTGGCTATCCTTACTTCTTATTTATAAATCCCCAGACTCACCTTATAGAGCTCCCAGTCCGAGGGTAATTTATTCCTCCTGGCTCTGTTGAAGAGCCGCCGACTGAACGCTCTTAGGTCGTCAAGAGAATCCGACCACCAGGGCGGCTTGCCCTTCCCCCTGTAAGTTTTCAATGGGCAGGACAACGGAAAGGCGCTATTGCTTGCCGAGGTGAAGTTTTCCACCAGAACGTCTATCTCAGATTCGGACAGGCCCGAACTAATGATAGGCACCGCAGGCATAGCTATCCCAGCTTCCTACAATACAAGTCCCAGTTAGTACTTTTAGGGTTCCTAAAAGATATTTTACCGGGACGTTCTTCGTTCACTGAGAACTGAATATATCGGTGATCAGAGAAGGAGTGCTCGTTGAGAACCCTCCATCCAGATATCCGACCTTCCAGTTCTCTACTAACCAGGGTGAGGTCCAGGACCTCCTCCCTTACCGCAGTAATAAAAGTCGGGTAATTCCCCCTATTACAGATACAAAGTCCCTCATCTACAATAAAAGTAAATAAAGACTCACCTCTAGTGTTGGTATCCGAGCTTCCCCAAATGCTATGATGGGCATTAGCATCGGCACCGATGATCACGCCAACACCTCTCCGCCTTGCTTCAGCGGTGATTTCACCCAGTATCGCAGGTGGTGGTCCCTCTACGTCCCCGTGGGGCATGTACGCTGAGACCACCCACACTTCATTACTTCCTCGCTCGAGGCAGACCGTGGTTACGTCAGCATTGCTGAAATTAGAGAGAATAAAAGCTTTAATCTCTTTTTTAACAAGCACACAGGATCTAGGCCTACTTGCCTCCCCATGCACCAAGGTGTTGAATTTTCCAGTCCTTAATCCAGAAATCTTACTGCCGTTACTACTCAGCCACGGCTCCTGGACAAGGACTATATCCACTCCGCCTTTTTCAAGGCAGAGCAACAAATTTGCGGAAGCCGCCTTAGAGTGCTGAAGATTGATTTGACGGATTTCCATCAAAAGCGCTCTTCTTCCGCACCCCATCCTTGGCGGATTCGTATTAGTCTTGTCCATTCTAAATAAGTCCCCCCCCCCCCCTTAAGGCCGCTATCCGGAGCCGATTGTGTAGTCGCCCTTTAACGGTCTCGTGGTTATCTATGCTACGCAGGGAGGCCACGCGAGGGTTGACGCATTACCTTATGAGTAATGCGTTCAGAGCCAGACCGGACACGAAGCGGGAAAATCTTCAACCGCACCTACACCACCATCTTAACGGCGACGGAGCCGGAACGTACCTTGAGGCCCGCCACGGTTTTAACGGGACGTGGGCAGGTGCAGCATTAGCCTACCAGCCATTTCGGTAGGGTTTCACCCCGACCTACTAAAGTGGCAGAATTCCCGCACCTACCAGCCCAAAGTCTTCAAGTCCAAATTTAATGTCAAATCAAAGCCCTAAAACAGTCCAGTTCATCACCGTTGTGTACCGATCTTGACTCTTAAAGAGTACTCCCTCCCCTGAGCTCGGCACAATGACTCAGGGGGTGCGGGTTTTATCGAGTTGTCCTCTCTAGATCCGCCATTATCAGTAGAAGCAGGGGCACCTCGTGCAGGACGTGAAAACTGATCACGCGTGACATTCGTCACTATGGCCGGTCTAAGACTGAAATCAGTCCCTGATCCAGAGCCTGAAACCACTTATGATATCCAAGCCAAGTATCTTAGCCCCCGAATTGTACAAACATATTCTAGAGTCACCCCTGGTCCTCCTTTATGCCGATATCTCGAAAAGGCGTCCACCTATAGAACTAAGGCCAACTCCTTTTAAAATACTCATTAACACCTTTCAATTGATAGCCACATTGTACAAACGCATTCTAGAGTCACCCCTGGTCCAACTTTATGCCGATGTCCCGAAAAGGCGACCACCTATACAACTACCACCACTCCCTTTTAAAAACCTCATTAATACCTTTAATTTGATACCAATATCGTACAAACACATTCTAGAGTCACCCCTGGTCCACCTTTATGGCGATATCTCGAAAAGGCGTCCACCTATAGAACTAAGCCCCACGCCCTTTTGAAATACTCATTAACACCTTTCGTTTGATACCCATATTGTACAAACGCATTCTAGAGTCACCCCGGGTCCACCTTTATGCCGATATCTCGAAAAGGCAACCACCTATACAACTACCAACACTCCCTTTTAAAACCCTCATTAATACCTTTAATTTGATACCCATATCGTAAAAACACATTCTAGAGTCACCCCTGGTCCACCTTTATGGCGATATCTCGAAAAGACGTCCACCTATAGAACTAAGCCCCACGCCCTTTTAAAATACTCATTAACACCTTTTGTTTGATAGCCATATTGTACAAACGCATTCTAGAGTCACCCTGGCCCACCTTTAGACCGATATCTCGAAAAGGCGACCACCTATACATCTACCACCACTCCCTTTTAAAACCCTCACTAATACCTTTAATTTGATACCCATATCGTACAAACACATTGTAGAGTCACCCCTGGTCCACCTTTATGGCGATATCTCGAAAAGGCGTCCACCTATAGAACTAAGCCCCACGCCCTTTTAAAATACTCATTAACACCTTTCGTTTGATACCCATATTGTACAAACGCATTCTAGAGTCACCCCTGGTCCATCTTAATGGCGATATCTCGAGAAGGCGACCACCTATACAACTACCACCACTACCTTTTAAACCCTCATTAATACCTTTAATTTGATACCCATATCGTACAAACACATTGTAGAGTCACCCCTGGTCCACCTTTATGGCGATATCTCGAAAAGGCGTCCACCTATAGAACTAAGACCCACGCCCTTTTAAAATACTCATTAACACCTTTCGTTTGATACCCATATTGTACAAACGCATTCTAGAGTCACCCCTGGTCCATCTTAATGGCGATATCTCGAGAAGGCGACCACCTATACAACTACCACCACTACCTTTTAAACCCTCATTAATACCTTTAATTTGATACCCATATCGTACAAACACATTCTAGAGTCACCCCTGGTCCACCTTAATGGCGATATCACGAAAAGGCGTCCACCTATGGAACTAAGGATCACTCCCTTTTAAAATACTCATTAACACCTTTCATTTGATACCCATATCGTACAAACAAATTCTAGAGTCGACCCTGATCCACCTTTATGGCGATATCCCTAAATGGCGTCCACCTATAGAACTATGGCCCACTCCCTTTTAAAATGTTCATTAACCCATTTCATTTGATACCCGTATCGTACAAACAAATTCTAGGGTCACCCCTGGTCCACCTTTATGGCGGTATCTCGAAAAGGCGTCCACCTATAGAACTAAGGCCCACTCCTTTTTAAAATGTTCATTAACCCCTTTCATTTGATACCCATATCGTACAAACAAATTCTAGGGTCACCCCTGGTCCACCTTTATGACGATATCTCGAAACGGCGTCCACCTATGGAACTAAGGATCACTCCCTTTTAAAATACTCATTAACACCTTTCATTTGATACCCATATCGTACAAACAAATTCTAGAGTCAACCCTGATCCACCTTTATGGCGATATGCCTAAATGGCGTCCACCTATAGAACTAAGACCTACGCCCTTTTAAAATACTCATTAACACCTTTCGTTTGATACCCATATTGTACAAACGCATTCTAGAGTCACCCCTGGTCCACCTTTATGCCAATATCTCGAGAAGGCGACCACCTATACAACTACCACCACTCCCTTTTAAAACCCTCATTACCTTTAATTTGATACCCATATCGTACAAACACATTCTAGAGTCACCCCTGGTCCACCTTAATGGCGATATCTCGAAAAGGCGTCCACCTATGGAACTAAGGATCACTCCCTTTTAAAATATTCATTAACACCTTTCATTTGATACCCATATCGTACAAACAAATTCTAGAGTCAACCCTGATCAACCTTTATGGCGATATTCCTAAATGGCGTCCACCTATAGAACTATGGCCCCCTCCCTTTTAAAATGTTCATTAACCCCTTTTATTTGATACCCATATCTTACAAATAAATTCTAGGGTCACCCCTGGTCTACCTTTATGGCGGTATCTCGAAAAGGCGTCCACCTATAGAACTAAGGCCCACTCCCTTTTAAAATGCTCATTAACCCCTTTCATTTGATACCCATATCGTACAAACAAATTCTAGGGTCACCCCTGGTCCACCTTTATGGCGATATTTCGAAACGGCGTCCACCTATGGAACTAAGGATCACTCCCTTTTAAAATACTCATTAACACCTTTCATTTGATACCCATATCGTACAAACAAATTCTAGAGTCACCCCTGGTCCACCTTTATGGCGATATCTCGAAAAGGAGTGCACCTATAGAACTAAGTCCCACGCCCTTTTAAAATACCCACTAACACCTTTCATTTGATACCCATATCGTACAAACATATTCTAAAGTCATCCCTGGTCCACCTTTATGGCGATATCTCGAAAAGTCGACCACCTATAGAACTAAGGCCCACTCCCTTTTAAAAAGACTCATTAACACCTTTCATTTGATACCCATATCGTACAAACAAGGTCTATAGTCACCCCTGGTCCACCTTTATGGTGATATCTCGAAAAGGCGACCACCTATACAACTACCACCACTCCCTTTTAAAACCCTCATTAATACCTTTAATTTGATACCAATATCGTACAAACACATTCTATAGTCACCCCTGCTCCACCTTTATGGCGATATCTCGAAAACGCGCCCACCTATAGAACTAAGCCCCACGCCCTTTTGAAATACTCATTAACACCTTTCGTTTGATACCCATATTGTACAAACGCATTCTAGAGTCACCCTGGGTCCACCTTTATGCCGATATCTCGGAAAGGCGACCACCTACACAACTACCAACACTCCCTTTTAAAGCCCTCATTAATACCTTTAATTTGATACCCATATCGTACAAACAAATTCTAGGGTCACCCCTGGTCCACCTTTATGGCGATATCTCGAAGCGGCGTTCACCTATAGAACTAAGGCCTACTCCCTTTTAAAATACTCATTAACACCTTTTATTTGATACCCATATCGTACAAACAAATTCTAGAGTCACCACTCATTCATACCTTTAGTTTGATACCCATATCGTACAAACACATTCTAGAGTCACCCCTGGTCCAACTTTATGGCGATATCTCGAAACGGCGTTAACCTATAGAACTAAGCCCCACGCCCTTTTAAAATACTCATTAACACCTTTCGTTTGATACCCATATTGTACAAACATATTCTAGAGACACCCCTGGTCCTCCTTTATGGCGATATCTCGAAAAGGCGTCCACCTATAGAACTAAGGCCAACTCTCTTTAAAATACTCATTAACACCTTTCGTTTGATAGCCATATTGTACAAACGCATTCTAGCGTCACCCCTGGTCCAACTTTATGCCGATATCCCGAAAAGGCGACCACCTATACAACTACCACCACTCCCTTTTAAAACCGTCATTAATACCTTTAATTTGATACCCATATCGTACAAACACATTCTAGAGTCACCCCTGGTCCACCTTTATGGCGATATCTCGAAAAGACGTCCACCTATAGAACTAAGCCCCACGCCCTTTTAAAATACTCATTAACACCTTTCGTTTGATACCCATATTGTACAAACGCATTCTAGAGTCACCCCTGGTCCACCTTTATGCCGATATCTCGAAAAGGCGACCACCTATACAACTACCACCACTCCCTTTTAAAACCCTCATTAATACCTTTAATTTGATACCCATATCGTACAAACACATTCTAGAGTCACCCCTGGTCCACCTTTATGGCGATATATCGAAAAGGCGTCCACCTATAGAACTAAGACCCACGCCCTTTTAAAATACTCATTAAGACCTTTCGTTTGATACCCATATTGTACAAACGCATTCTAGAGTCACCCCTGGTCCACCTATATGCCGATATCTCGAGAAGGCGATCACCTATACAACTACCACCCCTCCCTTTTAAAACCCTCATTAATACCTTTAATTTGATACCCATATCGTACAAACACATTCTAGAGTCACCACTGGTCCACCTTAATGGCGATATCTCGAAAAGGCGTCCACCTATGGAACTAAGGATCACCCTTTTAAAATACTCATTAACACCTTTCATTTGATACCCATATCGTACAAACAAATTCTAGAGGCAACCCTGATCCACCTTTATGGCGATATCCCTAAATGGCGTCCGCCTATAGAACTATGGCCCACTCCCTTTTAAAATGTTCATTAACCCCTTTCATTTGATACCCATATCGTACAAACAAATTCTAGGGTCACCCCTGGTTCACCTTTATGGCGGTATCTCGAAAAGGCGTCCACCTATAGAACTAAGGCCCACTCCCTTTTAAAATGTTCATTAACCCCTTTCATTTGACACCCATATCGTACAAACAAATTCTAGGGTCACCCCTGGTCCACCTTTATGGCGATATCTCGAAACGGCGTCCACCTATGGAACTAAGGATCACTCCCTTTTAAAATACTCATTAACACCTTTCATTTGATACCCATATCGTACAAACAAATTCTAGAGTCAACCCTGATCCACCTTTATGGCGATATCCCTAAATGGCGTCCACCTATAGAACTTTGGCCCACTCCCTTATAAAATACTCTTTAATTCCTTTCACTTGATACACATGTCATACAAACACATTCCAGGATTACCCTCGGTTCATTTTCCTACATGGTTATTTTCCCTTATGTTGTCACCATAGCTCTCAACTGAGTATGTAATGTTCGGTTACACCCGAACTTAATCTTCCTTACTTGTTTTAAATTATTCTAGATTTTAGATTCTATCTCTGATATAGATTATGTATGGTATAAGGAGTAGAAGTAACCAATGACTTAGTATGTAGATGTAGTAATAGAACCAAGCGTTAACGATAAAATTAAGCACGGCATTGAGTCGTGGGTAGAGGCCACACGTTAGACGGGAAACAAAAGGTTGCAGGCTGCGTTCGAATTTTTTTTTACGCACACGCTCCATAGTGCAGGCACCATCGGCGGTTGCGAGACTGTAACGACGGCCTTGCATCATAAGCACTGGTTTGAATGAATGGCAGCATGTATCTGTGACTACGTGTGATGTGTCTAAGTTCGTGTCTTGGCCGCAATGCTGCAATGACTGACGCAACAGCATAATTGCAACATTGTGTCTCGAGTAGACGGCGTAGCAACATTGCTGATGGTGTAGCAACATTGCAGTCAAGACACGAACTAAATGTATCTGTGTATGTGTTAGTTTGTGTAAGCGTTTAAGTGTATGAATGTATGAGTGTGTGGATGCATAAATAAAAATACGGGAAAGCTGAAAGATAGCTTCGCACGTATAGGTAAAAATTTTCCGTTCTAAGTAACGTTCTCTGGCATGGCGGTGGCTATAAAAGGGCACAACTTTAGGCAACGGGCAAAGTATCATTTTATCTGTGCCAGTGCGTGTAAGTGCAAAGCGTAAAAATCTGTTAAATACATACAGTTTTTAGAACGCGGCTTTGATCGATTAAAATCCAAAAATTTTATTCAGTGTGTGCGCACCGAAAAGTTTTTCGCGAAACGTAAAGCATAAAAACGCAGGAGGCCAAGGATATCCGGACAACTACCAAGCGGTTCCCGACTCAGGAGAGCAACAGAAGTTCCAGGCAAGCACAGTGGTTTTCTTTGCCCTTGGATTGTTTTTTTTACCATCCTCCAACTTGGCATGCCCACTGGGAAATTTGATTCTATATAGCCAATTTTCCAAGCAAGCCAAGAGCAAACTTGCATGGATGTATACACGCCCACATACAGACATATGTGTGTCGGTGTGTATATTAATAATGCAGACAAAGAGATAGATTCAACATCACCAGTTTTTCCACACTAGGAATTCTTCAAGAATAATGTTTTTTGTATATTAACAGGGCACTTTTGGAAAGAACCCACTGAGCACACAACTGCAAATTTCGGTTACGGCCTAAGGGCCAAATTGGCGACATACCGCCCAACAATAACTGCACCACCTTTTAAACCGACGGCACAGCACGCCCACAATAACACCACCCGTTTGCTCATTTAGACGGTGCAAAACATGCACAACACCCACAACAAACCTATATATTTTGTTATCGGCGGCGCAACGCCAGTTACGAGTAAGACCCCCTTTTTCTATTGGCAGTTACAATTCCCACCTGCGGCCACACTTAATTGGTATTGCAACAAGTAAAAGGTATCAAGGAAAACATCAGCAACAACCACAACAAATTTTGACAGCAACATTTTTTCCGACGGCACACCACACTACAAAAACTACACACATTTGCTTTCCGACGGCACCCAACGTCTACAACAACACCACATTTTTTTTTCATCGGCGACGCAACGCCGACCACATCAACAATAGCTACGGATATTCATTGCTGGCAACCGCAACTTCCACCTGCGACAGAGACGGCGGTAACAACAACATCACCTAGAAGCATAAAGGCGGTATTGGCGGAGGTCATTTCCAACAACAAAACCACACTACAACGGCAGCAGCAGAAAATCATCGAAGCTTAACTTCAACAGTCTTTTTTTTGCAGCTTTTGAATTTTTTTTGCATATCGTTTGTATATGTATCTATTCATATGTATATTCTTTTTTTTTATGTAGATTTTTGGTAGAAAAAAAGCTACGGGCGGGGATCAAATGGTCTTTATATTTGCGCTTGTTAGTGGGAAAATTGTGCTAAGGTCTAAATAATATTTTACTTTGTTTTTTTTTTTTTTTGAAATAGTTTTATTAATTTTTTTCATTTCACTCTGCTCTTGTTTTTAAATTTCTTTGATTAATTTTTCTTTTGCAATTTTCCTATCTTTTGACATTTATTTGGATTCCTTTATTTTTGATTCTTTGCGTTTCTTTTGTGGATAGTTACTATATTCAAAGTACACCGATCTTTATCGGTGTGTTCTGCCTATAGTTCTACTTCCGCCCATGCTTTTTTTTGTTCTATTTCGGTTAGACCGCCACTATCTCGAAATTATGAAATTTAGAATTGTTAAGATTTTATTTTTTTGTTTGCACAAATTGCATTTACATGTATTTGCCAGAACGCTTCCGGCAAACTTATCCTTATCCTTCCGGCACTTAACATTAGGGGCTTGCTTATAAGCACCCACATAAAATTTTTCAATTTTTTACATATTTATTTTTTTTACGAGTTTTTTTTTACCCACGTTTTTTTTCATATTGTCATCACGACTATAAATTTATTACTATCCATACGCTCATTAGCCAAGATCGTAAGCGATCGATCTTGATCAGTGTTTGAGCGTGGTCATATGTACATATGTATGTGTGAGTTTTTTTGTTTCAGCTAGTCAACTTCAGCGGCGCCGGTGGAGAAGAAGAGTAATTGGTGAGTGTTTTGAGTGAACCATTGAAATTTATCAAAATACACCTGTTTAGTTGTATGTACATGTGTTAGCACAGATTCCTGCTCTTGCAAAAATAGAACAGGAATTAGCAAATCAGCAAAATAAAAACAGATTGCAACGAACATATGTACATGCATGAAAAACGTCACAAACGTACATTTGCACTTACATACATACCTTTTGTTTTCATATACACATAAATTCTTTTTCTTTTATGACCTACTTTTACTTTGTACATAATTGATCTTATGTTTACTTGAGCGGTTGCGGAGGGTCAGGATTAGGGTTCTTGATTTTTTTTTGTTCGCCCTCTTATTTTATTTTGTTTGAATTTGTATCTTTAGTATTTAGAATTAGCTCCTATTAATAATATTACATTAGGGTGGCCCAAAAGTAAATTTTTTTGTTCGAGTTCACACCCTTTGTCTATTAGTCGTAAGTATTTTGTATTGAATTGAATTCGAAATTGATTGAATTAAATTTGCAATGTTAATTAGCAATAAAGTTTAGCATTAATTTTGAGCATTTTTTTAATTTTATTTTGAGTAAATAGAACCTTTAGAAGTTGATCCTAGTATGTAAGCCTTTTGAAAACATTGTCAAATTATTTTGTATTAAAGTTTGAGTTTAAAGTTCTTTTTTTAGAAATCATTGAACTAGTAGTAGGGTGTTATCTGCTAATTTGTAAACCAAGAACTTTGTAAATAAATTATAAGAATTTTGTTTGGATGAAATTTGAATATATTCATTATGCAGGGCTAAGTTGACAATATTTGGTGTTGGTGCTGCGCTTGTGCGTGGCAAGGTTAGGTGATGGTGAGTAGCAGGGAAATGACCCAATGAGGACAGACATACCAATGTCAGGCTTGGGGTCACTGTAAGGTAAACAGGAGTCAGCACAGTGCCCACGGTGCGGTGCAAGTTGCACTGCAGAAGGAGGGTAGACTCCACCTGACAAGACGGGCCTTCATCTTTTTCTTCCCATTATGCTTTCCCCTTCTAACTTTGCCCCTCATGTCTATTTACATCTTTTCAGCTCTTTCTCCTTCCTTTCCTATATATACGCAGGTATGAACCCTTTTTGTTCATGTGGCTGCGGGTGAGGTCGGTGGTGCAATACACCACCCAAAACGACGAGCCAGCCTGGGCCCGCAAGCATACTTGCTTGCCGCCGCTCCTCACCACCCAAACAGTCAGCCATGTAACAATGGCGCTCAACGGCAATAGCCCGATCAAATTTTAATTTCATCCAGTTAGTTAATTATTTCTTATTTTAAATTTGAAGTCTCCATTTTTCCTTTCATTACTTAATTCTTGTTTGGTACTTTTAGATTTCTTAATCTTTTTTTTAACTTTCCTTCCCTAAAGTTTTTTTTTTAATTCTTCTTATCCTTCCGATCCCAATCCCTATATCCGTCTTTTGACAGGGACCGTCATGATGGCAACGCCGATTGGGCTCGCCTGGTTGACAAGTGTCATCATGACAAAGGTATAGGGAGTGGCTGAGTATTCATGCCAGGGTTCCTTGCTCGTGTTCCTGCAACTTGATTAAGTGGTACCTGGTATGACACTCAGCTAGAAGACGGACGTTAGTAAGAGGTCGTGGCGAGCTGTTTAAGCTACCTTACCGGGAGTCCAGAACTGCCGGTAAGTGAGGCTTGCAGTCGTCGCCAAGATAGTTAGGAGAGGAAGTGTGGCATCCACTCTTAGGGACTAGCTCTTGAGCGTGATGTGCCACACTTTCACGGACAGCACGAAAACGGACTAGACAGTATGTAGATGCGGACGAACACACTGCCTTCACCGAACCTTCGCCAAGGCAGCACCACACACACCAAGGTAAATATTATGTTTCAGTAGCAATATTTTTTTTGCAAATTGCAAATTTCATATCTTCTTATTTTTGGCGATTAGTAACAATTGTTTGTAAATTGGGTTTTAAAAATTTTTGGGTTTTGTTTGGGTTGGCATCTAATTGAATTTTTGAAGTTTTGCTTTACGCACATACATACATCCACACAAACTTAGTATATGAATTTCATTTTAGTTATAAGTATTTTTTTATTATATTTTATTTTTTTGTGTGATATATGTCCGCACATTTACCTTTTTTTTTGTTCTTGAATAACACTTTTTTTCATACTCCTACACACAAATAATTCCTGGATTTTTACACACACACATATATATACGCATACATACGAAATTTATTTGTTTTATTTATATTGTTTTCATATTGTGTTTTTTTTATATTAGTTGGTATTGTATGTATATTTGATTATTGCGATTTGCAGTTGGCCCTATATTCATTGTTTACATCTTTGGGGTATTTTCAAGTAAATTTTTACATATCTTCTTTGAGAACCTTCCCTTTTATTTGCTTTGTTGGGGTTTCATAACTTTTGTTACTTTTCGCGTTTAAATTTTTTTGGTAAATTTTTTTTCGGATACCGACAGTGGATGTCGTAGAAGTAAGTCGAAGATAGAGTTGTTGAGGGATTGGGTATCCTCGACTCCCATAGGCGTCTAACTAGGAGCAGTGCGCGAGCCCTAGAAAACCAAATAGTTGGTTCGGTCTTCAATCAAATTGCCACGGGTGTACCGAGGCCCGTTGACTTTGTCCCTACGGACTATTTTAATAGGTGCGCGTCGCGGATTTTTGGATCTTTTGGCCCTGATCGCCCGCTGAGGGTCTCTGTTGCGAACGGGGTGTCATTTAACGAGCTAGACAGTAGCTTGAATTTCTCCCAAAAAATCGATTTGGTGTGCCAAATGGTCGATAGGGAAAACGTGGGTGCCCAGGGTGGTGATGTTCCGGCGCAGAACGCGCCATCAACGAATGTCGGCACCAGCCTTAATACTCCTCAAAGCCACACCGCCCAAAATGAAAACAATGTCGAACAGCTGAGCCGAATGATGGCGCAACAAAACGACTTGGTGGCGCAAATGGTGAATGAGGTGATGAGCATTAAGACCAGTGTCGATAACCTTGGTGACCGCGTAGCAGACATAGAAACGTCTGTGCAAGCGCCTGTACGTCGGTCCGCCTGGGCATCTACGCCCGAGCCTCAGAGCCGGAGGGGGGCAGAACACAGGCAACCCGGCAACACTCAAGTAAAAATTTTGAGGAGAAGGGATACGGAAAACAGGGAAGAAGTGAAGCAGGCAGGAGTGGGCTACTTAGGAAAAGGCTCAGCTGCACTTCTTCGGGGAAAGGAAGCCTTGATTATGCCAATCAAGGGCCAAAATATCCGAACCGCGAACGGGGAGGAAGACGCCGTGGTAGGAGTAATAAAGTTACCGGTTGTGTGGGATAATTCGACGGAAGAATTAGAATTTTTGATAGTGCCAGGTCTACAACAACAAGTTTATTTAGGTATAGACTTTTGGCAGGAATTCTGTATGAGTGTTGAGAGCAAAGGTTTGAATGGGAGTGTGAATGCTGCCAGTGTGGCGGAGCTCGTGCCCGCCGAGGGTGACCTCTCTTTTGACGCAGTCCAACACGTTTTGACGACGGAACAAAACCATATGTTGGAGCGTGTGAAGACACAATTCCCGTCCTTCGCGGTATTGGGGTTAGGCCGGACAGACAAAGAGGAGCACGTCATCGAGGTGGTGGACGAGAATCTGCCGCTCAAGCAACGCCAATACCCAATTTCGCCGGCCATACAAAAACTCATATACGCAGAGTTAGATCGAATGTTGGACATGGGAGTCATCGAGGAGTCCAACAGTAGTTGAAATTCCCCCGTATCACTGGTTATTAAAGGAACGAAGAATCGGTTTTGCCTAGATGCCCGCAAAGTGAATGAAAGAACCATAAAGGACGCATACCCCTTACCACATATTGATGGAATTTTGAGCCGCCTACAAAACACGAGATATATTTCCGCAATCGACTTGAAGGATGCTTTCTGGCAGATTCCCCTCGAGAGGAAATCACGTGAGAAGACTGCCTTCACTGTCCCTGGCCGACCCCTATACCAATTCACGGTCATGCCTTTCGGGTTGTGCAATGCAGCACAACGAATGTGTCGTCTCATGGACTAGGTCATTCCGGCCGCTTTACGTGAATGTGTATTTGTTTACTTAGACGATTTATTAGTTTGTTCGTTAGATTTCGAGTCCCATAGGTGTCTGTTGGAAAAAGGTCGCTCGGTGTCTTCGCGAGGCTAAATTAACCATAAATGTAGAGAAAAGCAAGTTTTGCTTTAAAGAGGTGCGATATCTAGGGTACGTAGTCGGGGATGGATGCATTAGGACAGATGCCAATAAAGTGGTGGCTGTGAGGGACTTTCCAGTTCCGAAAACCCCGAAGCAACTACGACGGTTCCTGCGCATGTCGGGCTGGTACCGAAGTTTCATACAGGACTACGCGACTATTGCAGCTCCGCTGCACGACTGCCTAAAGAAAGGTAAAATCAAAAAGTTTACCATGACGGACGAAGCTTTGAAATCTTTTGACATTTTGAAGCAAAGGTTGATTTCTGCACCAGTGTATACACAACCTGATTTCAACAGAAAATTTTATATTCAATGTGATGCATCAACTGACGGAGTGGGAGGGGTTTTGTTCCAACTGGACGATGATCAGAACGAAAGACCTATATATATATAGCATCACCGAACTGGAATGCTACGCCGCTATCGTGAGTGTGAAGAGATTCCGATCTTACGTGGAGGGAACCCCGTTCACCATCATAACTGATCATGCCAGCCTCAAATATTAATGAATCAGAAAGATCTTTCTGGGAGGTTGGCAAGGTGGATTTTGAAACTCCAGGGTTATGATTTCGATATGCAACATCGAAAAGGTGCACAAAACGTGGTTCCTAACACGCTCTCACTAACGCTCATGGACGAAAGACAGACGAACGACAGAGACATCGACGTATGTCTCCAGTCACCGTGCTTCGAGTCGAAGGATTATAAGGAGTTGAAAAAGGGTGACCGAGAACAAAGACAAGTTACCAGACGTATGCATATCGGACGGTTACGTCTATAAACGGACGCAATTCGACAGGGGGGACGATCTTCTATCGAACCAGACCAGGAAGCTTTGGGTTCGGTCGGAATTGCGACCGGGGCTGGTAGAGTCGTCTCACAGATCACTTTCCGCTGGCCATGGTGGCATCCACAAAACATTATCCCAACTACGTCAAAAATACTATTGGCCAGGAATGGTCACCGATGTATGCGCTCACGTAAAAGACTGCGAAACTTGCAAAACTAACAAAACTCAAAACTTTTTCAAACAACCCATGATGGGAAAACAAAATCTCACAGAGCGACCTTTCCAACGTTTGTTTATTGATTTTATGGGTCCCTATCCACATTCTAGTCATGGTAATGGCTTTGTCTTTGTATGTTTAGACCACTTTTTGAAATTCGAGCTTTTGAAACCAATGCGGAGGGCCACTTCAGTGGAAGTCATAAAGTATTTGGAAAAAGATATTTTTCACATTTTTGGCGTGCCCGAATATATCCACTCTGACAACGGAAAACAGTTTATTTCAGAAATGTTCAGTAGTTTTCTTGATAAGAACGGCACTAAGCACGTAAAAACAGCATTCTATTCGCCACAGGGTAACGCGGCGGAGGGCGAATAGATCTGTTCTGCAGATAATCAGATCCTTTATAAAGGAAAATCAGAAAAATTGGGACAAATGCGTCAGTGATGCAGCATTCGCTCTCCGCAGCGTTGCGCATTCAGCAATCAACATGTCGCCATATTTTGTCACTTTCGGTATGCCCATGATACAGCATGCTGCATCATATGAGCTATATCGAAAGCTGGCGGCGGTAAAGGATGTTGATTGCGATGTGCAAGAAACAAGCGATGGAATGCAGCTCATCAGAAATAAAATAATGAAAGAGCTGAAGTTGGCCCATGACAGGAGTAAAAAGATATATGACACTAGAAGTAGAGATGTAAAGTTTCAGATTGGAAAAGTGGTATACCGACGAAAATTCAAACAAAACTCCCAAGTTGACAATTACAGCGCCAAGTTAACCCCGAAACAAGTCAAATGTATAGTTTTAAATGTAATCGGGAAATCGATGTATGAACTTGCCGATAGCAGTGGGAAAAGGATCGGCGTATACCACGCTAAAGATATTTTTGCAAAATAATTATGCTTGTTTTTGTAGTGCTGATACTTTTGATATATGTTATTAATTTATTAATCGACGTATTTTATTTATTTATTGAAGTATTGTATTTATTAATTTATTGACGAATGTGATTATTTTACTAAATTATTTTTTATTTTTCTTGACCTTTTTATTTATTTGATTATTTTTGCATTTATTTAGATTTTTTTTATTTATTTATTTGTTTTACATATGTTTTTTTACTTGACTATATGATCTGTGATATTTTATTTTATTTATCCCTTTTATTTCACCTTTTTTATTGCCAGTGATATTTTATTTTATAGTTTTTATTAAGTTTTATTATCTGTGATATTTTATTTTTTTAAATTATTCTAGATTTTAGATTCTATATGTGATATAAATTATGCTTGGTATAAGGAGTAGAAGTAACCCAGTGACTTAGTATGTAGATGTAGTAATAGAACAAAGCGTTAACGATAAAATTAATCCCGGCATTTAGTCGTGGGTAGGGGCCACACGTTGGACGGGAAACAAAAGTTGCAGGCTGCGTTCGAATTTTTTTTTACGCATACGCGCCATAGTGCAGGCACCATCGGCGGTTGCGAGCCTGTAACGACACCCTTGCATTATAAGCACTGGTTCGAATGAATGGCAGCATGTATCTGTGACTACGTGTGATGTGTCTAAGTTCGTGTCTTGGTCGCAATGTTGCAATGACTGGCGCAACAGCACAATGGCAACATTGTGTCTGGAGTATACGGCGTAGCAACATTGCTGATGGTGTAGCAACATTGCAGTCAAGACACGAACTAAATGTATCTGTGTAGGTGTTAGTTTGTTTAAGTATGTGAATGTATTAGTGTGTGGAAAGCCGAAAGATAGCTCTGTACGTATAGGTAAAAATTTTTTTTTCTAAGTAACGTTCTCTGCCACGGCGGTGGCTATAAAAGGGCACAACGTTAGGCAACGGGCAAAGTATCATTTTATCTGTGCCAGTGCGTGTAAGTGCAAAGCGTAAAAATCTGTTAAATACATACAGTTTTTAGAACGCGGCTTTGATCGATTAAAATCCAAAAATTTTATTCAGTGTGTGCGCACCGAAAAGTTTTTCGCGAAACGTAAAGCATAAAAACGCAGGAGGCCAAGGATATCCGGACAACTACCAAGCGGTTCCCGACTCAGGAGAGCAACAGAAGTTCCAGGCAAGCACAGTGGTTTTCTTTGCCCTTGGATTGTTTTTTTTACCATCCTCCAACTTGGCATGCCCACTGGGAAATTTGATTCCATATAGCCAATTTTCCAAGCAAGCCAAGAGCAAACTTGCATGGATGTATACACGCCCACATACAGACATATGTGTGTCGGTGTGTATATTAATAATGCAGACAAAGAGATAGATTCAACATCACCAGTTTTTCCACACTAGGAATTCTTGAAGAATGTTTTTTGTATATTAACAGGGCACTTTTGGAAAGAACCCACTGAGCACACAATTGCAAATTTCGGCTGCGGCCTAAGGGCCAAATTGGCGACATACCGCCCAACAACAACTGCATCACCTTTTAAACCGACGGCACAACACGCCCACAACAACACCACCCGTTTGCTCACTTAGACAGCGCAAAACACGCACAACAACCACATATAATTTTTTTAGCGGCGGCGAAACGCCAATTACGAGTAAGACCCCCCTTTTTCTATTGGCAATTACAATTCCCACCTGCGGCCTCACTTAGTTGGTATTGCAACAAGTGAAGGTATCAAAGAAAACATCAGCAACAACCACAACAAATTTTGGCAGCATCATTTTTTCCGACGGCACACCACACTACAAAAACTACACACGTTTGCTTTCCGACGGCACCCAACGTCTACAACAACACCACATTTTTTTTTCATCGGCGGCGCAACGCCGACCACATCAACAATAGTTACGGATATTAATTGCAGGCAACCGCAAGTTCCACCTGCGACAGAGACGGCGGTAACAACAACATCACCTAGAAGCCTAAAGGTGGTTTTGGCGGAGGTCATTTGCAACAACCAAACCACACTACAACGGCAGCAGCAGAAAATCATCGAAGCTTAACTTCAACAGTCTTTTTTTTTGCACCTTTTGTATTTTTTTTGCATATCGTTTATATATGGGGTATTCCATCCCATTTCGACCAATTTTGAACCCGACCCCTTTAGAATTGACTGAAAGTTTTTCTTCTTTTTCTAGCTTACGAAAGACGTTTTTCAGAAGTTTTTCAAATTTTTTCATCCAACTCAAAAAAAGTTATGAATTTTTAAAAAACACCGTTTTTGTTTTCAAAATGCTATAACTTTTTTCAAAAATTGACCCTTTGGGATCATTTTTTTTTAAATAGGGTTTTAAATGTACTTTTCTGAAAAAATACAAAAAAAATTTTAAAGTTTTTTTTCAATTAAATAAAAAAAAAAAAATTCTCGGCCCACTCCGGGATTAGTGGGGATGATTGCAGAATTGATTGAAGCTTTTTATGAGAAAAAAAGGGCGAAATTCGAAAAATCTCGAAAAACTGAAAAATTACAAAAAAAAACTTTAAAATTTTTTTTGAATTTTTTCCGAAAAGTACATTTAAAAACAAATTTAAAAAAAAGATCCCAAACGGTCAATTTTTGAAAAAGTTATAGCATTTTGAAAACAAAAACGGTGTTTTTTTTAAAATACATAACTTTTTTTGAGTTGGATGAAAAAATTTGAAAAACTTCTGAAAAGCGTCTTTCGTAAGCTAGAAAAAGAAGAAAAACTTTCAGTCAATTCTAAAGGGGTCGGGTTCAAAATTGGTCGAAATGGGATGGATACCTCATATGTATCTATTCATATGTATATTCTTTTTTATACTCAGTTGAGCAGAGCTCACAGAGTATATTAAGTTTGATTGGATAACGGTTGGTTGTACATATGTATATAAAGGAATCGAGATAGATATAGACTTCCATATATCAAAATAATCAGGATCGAAAAAAAATTTGATTGAGCCATGTCCGTCCGTCCGTCCGTCCGTTAACACGATAACTTGAGTAAGTTTTGAGGTATCTTGATGAAATTTGGTGTGTAGGTTCCTGAGCACTCATCTCAGATCGCTATTCAAAATGAACAATATCGGACTATAACCACGCCCACTTTTTCGATATCGAAAATTTCGAAAAACCGAAAAAGTGCGATAATTCATTACAAAAGACCGATAAAGCGACGAAGCTTGGTAGATGAGTTGAACTTATGACGCAAAATAGAAAATTGGTAAAATTTTGAACAATGGGCGTGGCACCGCCCACTTTTAAAAGAAGGTAATTTAAAACTTTTACAAGCTGTAATTTGGCAGTCGTTGAAGATATCATGATGAAATTTGGCAGGAACGTTACTCTTATTACTATATGTACGCTTAATAAAAATTAGCAAAATCGGAGAAGGACCACGCCCACTAAAATTTTAACAAAAAATTTAATATCTTTACAGTATATAAGTAAATTATGTCAAGATTCAACTCCAGTAATGATATGGTGCAACAAAATACAAAAATAAAAGAAAATTTAAAAATGGGCGTGGCTCCGCCCTTTTTAATTTAATTTGTCTAGGATACTTTTAACGCCATAAGTCGAACAAAAATTAACCAATCCTTTTGAAATTTGGTAGGGGCATAGATTTTATGTCGTTAACTGTTTTCTGTGAAAATGGGCGAAATCGGTTGATGCCACGCCCAGTTTTTATACACAGTCGTCCGTCTGTCCTTCCGCATGGCCGTTAACACGATAACTTGAGCAAAAATCGATATATCTTTACTAAACTCAGTTCACGTACTTATCTGAACTCACTTTATCTTGGTATGAAAAATGAACGAGATCCGATTATGACCACGCCCACTTTTTCCATATCGAAAATTACGAAAAATGAAAAAAATGCCATAATTCTATACCAAATACGAAAAAAGGGATGAAATATGGTAAGGTAATTGGATTGTTTTATTGACGCGAAATATAACTTTAGAAAAAACTTTATAAAATGGTTGTGACACCTACCATATTAAGTAGAAGAAAATGAAAAAGTTCTGCAGGGCGAAATAAAATACCCTTAAAATCTTGGCAGGTATTACATATATAAATAAGTTAGCGGTATCCAACAGATGATGTTCTGGGTCACCCTGGTCCACATTTTGGTCGATATCTGGAAAACGCCTTCACATATACAACTACCACCACTCCCTTTTAAAACTCTCATTAATACCTTTAATTTGATACCCATATCGTACAAACTCATTCTAGAGTCACCCCTGGTCCACCTTTATGGCGATATTTCGAAAAGGCGAACACCTATAGAACGAAGGCCCACTCCCTTTTAAAAATACTCATTAACACCTTTCATTTGATACCCATATCGTACAAACAAAGTCTAGAGTCACCCCTGGTCCAGAAAGGCCCACTCCCTTTTAAAATACTCATTAACTCCTTTCGTTTGATACCCATATTGCACAACCGAATTCTAGAGTCACCCCTGGCCCACCTTTATGGCGATATCTCGAAACGGCGTCTACCTATAGAACTAAGGCCCACTCCCTTTTAAAATACTCATTAACACCTTTCGTTTGATGCCCATATTGTGCAAACAAATTCTAGGGTCACCCCTGGTCCACCTTTATGGCGATATCTCGAAACGGCGTCCACCTATAGAACTAAGGCCCACTCCCTTTTAAAATACTCATTAACACCTTTCGTTTGATGCCCATATTGTGCAAACAAATTCTAGGGTCACCCCTGGTCCACCTTTATGGCGATATCTCGAAACGGCGTCCACCTATGGAACTAAGGATTACTCCCTTTTAAAATGCTCATTAACACCTTTCATTTGATACCCATATCGTACAAACGCATTCTAGAGTCACCCCTGGTCCATCTTTACGGCGATATCTCGAAAAGGCGTCCATCTATAGAATTTAGGTCCACGCCCTTTTAAAATACTCACTAATACCTTTCATTTGATACCCATATCGTACAAACGCATTCTAGAGTCAACCCTGATCCACCTTTATGGCTATATCCCTAAATGGCGTCCACCTATAGAACTATGGCCCACTCCCTCATAAAATACTCTTTAATGCCCTTCATTTGATACACATGTCATACAAACACATTCCAGGGTTTCCCTCGGTTCATTTTCCTACATGGTTATTTTCCCTTATGTTGTCACCATAGCTCTCAACTGAGTATGTAATGTTCGGTTACACCCGAACTTAACCTTCCTTACTTGTTTTTATGTAGATTTTTGGTAGAAAAAAGAAAGTAAGGGCGGGCATCAAATGGTCTTTATATTTGCGCTTGTTAGTGGGAAAATTGTGCTAAGGTCTAAATAATATTTTACTTTGTTTTTTTTTTTTTTTTGAAATAGTTTTATTAATTTTTTTCATTTCACTCTGCTCTTGTTTTTAAATTTCTTTGATTAATTATTCTTTTGTAATTTTCCTATCTTTTGACATTTATTTGGATTCCTTTATTTTTGATTCTTTGCGTTTATTTTGTGCATAGTTACTATATTCAAAGTACACCGATCTTTATCGGTGTGCTCTGCCTATAGTTCTACTTCCGCCCATGCTTTTTTTTGTTCCATTTCGGTGAGACCACCACTCTGGAAATTATGAAATTTAGAATAGTTAAGATTTTATTTTTTTGTTTGCACAAATTGCATTTACATGTATTTGCCTGAACGCTTCCGGCAAACTTACCCTTATCCTTCCGGCACTTAACATTAGGGGCTTGCTTATAAGCACCCACATTAAATTGTTAAATTTTTTGCATATTTATTTTTTTTACGAGTTTTTTTTTTACCCACGTTTTCTTTTTTTGATATTGTCATCACGACTATACGCTCATTCGCCAAGATTGTAAGCGATCGATCTTGATCAGTGTTTGAGAGTGGTCATATGTGCATATGTAACTTAATAAGGGGGCAGACACACTTACTTGTAAGAATGTGCTGACACCACACTTCAACAAACACAAGCGAAGCCAACGATCCGATATCATATTGTGTAAGCAGACAAAATGCAATCCATGGGAACTGCAGCGTAAGCGATATGATATGCGGACAAAACGCAAGCCGTGTGATTCGCCACGCAAGCGAAAGAATATTATTTTGGCCAACCGTGGGAAGTGCAGTGTCAGCAATTATGAAATCACTTAGATTAATGTAGAAGCTTAGAGCTTAGGTTAAGTGAATGATAAATTCAGTATGTTTTTGACATTGAACGGAAATAAATGGTAAATATTGTTAAGCGGAAAAACCTATTTTTATTTGGATCTTTTCAGATTGCAATGGGGCCCCGGGGCGGCCCCCAACTTTAACTTTTTGGAGCCCTAGTCCTTGGGCTCCTTAACTTGTATGTTTGAGTTCTTTTGTTTCAGCTACTCAACTGCAGCGGCGCCGGTGGAGAAGAAGAGTAATTGGTGAGTGTTTTGAGTAAAACATTGAAATTTATCAAAATACACCTGTTTAGTTGTATGTACATGTTTTAGCACAGATTCCTGCTCTTGCAAAAATAGAACAGGAATTAGCAAATCAGAAAAATAAAAACAGATTGCAACGAACATATGTACATGCATGAAAAACGTCACAAACGTACATTTGCACTTACATACATACCTTTTGTTTTCATATACACATAAATTCTTTTTCTTTGATGACCTACTTTTACTTTGTACATAATTGATCTTATGTTTACTTGAGCGGTTGCGGTAGGTCATGGATTAGGGTTCTTGATTTTTTTTTTGTTCGCCCTCTTATTTTATTTTGTTTGAATTTGTATCTTTAGGATTTAGAATTAGCTCCCATTAATAATATTACATTAGGGTGGCCCCAAAAGTTAATTTTTTTATTTGAGTTCAGACCCTTTGTCTATTAGTCGTAAGTATTTTGTATTGAATTGAATTCGAAATTTATTGAATTGAATTTGCAATGTTAATTAGCAGTAAAGTTTAGCATTAAATTTGAGCATTTTTTTAAATTTTATTTTGAGTAAATAGAAACTTTAGAAGTTGATCCTAGTAGTTAAGCCTTTTGAAATCATTGTCGAATTATTTTGTATTAAACTTTGAATTTAAAGTTCTTTTTTTAGAAATCATTGAGCTAGTAGTAGGGTGTTATTTGCTAATTTGTAAACCAAAAACTTTGTAAATAAATTATAAGAATTATGTTTGGATGAAATTTGAATATATTCATTATGCAGGGCTAGGTTGACAATATTTGGTGTTGGTGCTGCGCTTGTGCGTGTCAAAGTTAGGTGAGGGTGAGTAGTAGGGAAATGGCCGAATGAGGACAGACAGACCAATGTCAGGCTTGGGGGCACTTTAAGGTAAACAGGAAGGAGCACAGTGCCCACGGTGCGGTGCAAGTTGCACTGCAGAGGGAGGGTAGACTCCACCTGACAAGACGGGCCTTCATCTTTTTCTTCCCATTATGCTCTCCCCTTCTAACTTTGCCCCTCATGTCTATTTACATATCTTTCAGCTCTTTCTCCTTCCTTTCCTATACATATGCAGGTATGAACCCATTTTCTTCATGTGGCTGTGGGTGAGGTCGGTGGTGTAATACCCCACCCAAAACGACGAGCTAGCCTGGGCCCGCAAGCATAACTGCTTGCCGCCGCTCCTCACCACCCAAACAGTCAGCCATGTAACAATGGTGCTCAACGGTAATAGCGGTTTTTAATTCTTCTTATCCTTCCGATCCCATTCCCTATTTCCGTCTTTTGACAGGGACCGTCATGATGGCAACGTCGATTGGCTCGCCTGGTCGACAAGTGTCATCATGACAAAGGTATAGGGAGTGGCTGATTATTCATGCCAGGGTTCCTTCCTCGTGTTCCTGCAACTTGATTAAGTGGTACCTGGTATGACACTCAGCTAGAAGACGGACGTTAGTAGGAGGTCGTGTCGAGCTGTTTAAACTACCTTACCGGGAGTCCAGAACTGCCGGTAAGTGAGGCTTGCAGTCGTCGCCACGACAGTTAGGAGAGGAGGTGTGGCATCCACTCTTAGGGACTAGCTCTTGAGCGTGATGTGCCACACTTCCACGGACAGCATGAAAACGGACTACACAGCATATAGATACGGACGAACACACTGCCTTCACCGAACCTTCGACAAGGCAGCACCACACACACCAAGATAAATATTCTGTTTCAGTAGTAATATTTTTTTTTGCAAATTGCAAATTTCATATCTTTTTATTTTTGGCGTTTAGTAACAATTTTTTTATACCCAGTTGAGCAAAGCTCACAGAGTATATTAACTTTGATTGGATAACGTTTGATTGTACAGGCAAAAGTTAATTTTTTTTATTTAAGTTCAGGCCCTTTTTCTATTAGTCGTAAGTATTTTGTATTGAATTGAATTCGAAATTTATTGAATTGAATTTGCAATGTTAATTAGCAGTAAAGTTTAGCATTAAATTTGAGCATTTTTTTAAATTTTATTTTGAGTAAATAGAAACTTTAGAAGTTGATCCTAGTAGTTAAGCCTTTTGAAATCATTGTCAAATTATTTTGTATTAAAGTTTGAGTTTAAAGTTCTTTTTTTAGGAACATTGAACTAGTAGTAGGGTGTTATTTGCTAATTTGTAAACCAAGAACTTTGTAAATAAATCATAAGAATTATATTTGGATGAAATTTGAATATATTCATTATGCAGGGCTGATGGACAATATTTGGTTTTGGTGCTGCGCTTGTGCGTGGCAAGGTTAGGTGAGGGTGAGTAGTAGGTAAATGACCGAATGAGGACAGACAGACCAATGTCAGGCTTGGGGCACTATAAGGTAAACAGGAGTCAGCACAGTGCTCACGGTGCGGTGCAAGTTGCACTACAGAGGGAGGGTAGACTCCACCTGACAAGACTGGCCTTCATCTTTTTCTTCCCATTATGCTTTCCCCTTCTAGCTTTGCCCCTCATGTCTATTTACATATTTTTCAGATCTTTCTCCTTCCTTTCCTATATATATGCAGGTATGAACCCTTTTTGTTCGTGTGGCTGCGGGTGAGGTCGGTGGTGCAATACCCCGCCCAAGACGACGAGCTAGCCTGTGCCCGCAAGCATACCTGCTTGCCGCCGCTCCTCACCACCCAAACAGTCACCCATGTAACACCTGCCTGACCCAAAAATGTTCGCTAAAGACGTTGTCGGTAACAGTTTTTTGAAAAAAAAAAAATGTTTATGAAAATTTTACAATCGTGCATACATTCGCACAAACATATATACATACATTTATATATTGCGCATGTGCATGTCTAGCGTACAAAGCTAAGTTTGAGATATTTTCGTCCCTATAGGAACTTTCCAAAAAATATTGATACATACTTAAAAGTATTATCTTCTAATATATATATATATATATCAGTAATTTACAAATACACGTTTATTTACACACGTATATTCACACGTATATATAAGTGACAAGTGTTTGTGATTTTTTTAAATTTATTTTTTTGTTTTTGTCAAAACATTATACAATTTAATTCCGCATTTCGGGGATTTAAATCATTTAAGGAACGTCCCGCTCTCCGCGCTTGACTCTTTTTTTTCACAAAAAAAAGAAAAACAATTCGATCTTCTAACTCTGCGAACGTTCCCTGAGCGAACAAATATTTTATTCGGTTTTTTTTTTGGTGAAAACCCAACAGTTTGCTTGAAATGCCTCATAGTTTCCAAAAATGTTCGAAGCCGGAACAAAACAAAAACATGGGGCCCATTAGAAGAAACGGCCAAGGAAAGGGCAAAGGTGTGCGGCAGCATACATGCGCAACAAACCATTTTTGGTTGGATTCTCAGTGGGAAGAGGAGGAAATTCCACAACCTCCACATATATCCCCGCAGGATCAAGGGAGTGAATAGAAATACGCAACGACCACGAAACGTGCACCAAACGGTCGATACATTGTGCGACTTCCATTCAAGGAAGGTTTGGTTAAGTTGAACTGGCCGGCCATGAGGACCTCACATAGACTGAATAAGTCCGTAGTGTTACCAGAAGTTTGTTTTAATAACCAAACGGAAAACCCCTATCAAAAACCAGGACCTATGTTATCAAATAACTCCGTCCTCTTGGCGAATACTAGAAGCTTCCCAGGATTTAAGCCACTTGCTGCTTCTAGATCTGACAGCTGTATCACTCCTTAGCCTGGCAAGCGCAGAGCAAGAGCACAGAACGTGCTCGATCCTTTCCTCCTCCAGCCCGCACTTCCTACATCTGCTATCACTGACCAAGCCTAATTTAAAGGCATGTGACGCCAGAAGGCAGTGTCCAGTCAGAATACCCGTCATGAGTCTACAGTCCTCTCTTTTTAATGATAGAAGCAACTTTGTTAGTCTAAGGTTGTAAGACCTGCACATAATCTTCGACACTTTACAGCCTCGCGCTTGAACCCACGCCTTTCCTGCTTGGTCGATCATGTGCACCTCTCGGCTTCGCTTAATTTGCCCATTCTAATTGGGACGTCTACGGAGCAAGCTTCAAGGGATGCGCCCTTTTTAGCTAATTCATCCGCTTTTTCATTCTCATCTATTCCCATATGCCCTGGGAACCAATATAGATGTATGCTCCTCCCTGTCCCGATTCTCTCCTGGGACTGCTTAAACTCTAACACGCATTTAGATTCTGTGGTACGCGAGATTCTTGTCTTAATTACTGCTTGACTGTCAATATAAAAGTTAAAAGTTAACACGATTGCAGCTTGGGCTATTTTCTTCCAGGGTTTCTACATCTTTGGTTACAACTACTATTTCCGTTTGGAAAACGCTACAGTAATCAGGCAGCCTGTAGGATCTGTTTATTTACGGATCAGCACAGTATACCGCAGACCCTACTCCTTCCACTACTTTGGAACCATCTGTGTATACATGTATCGCCTCGTCCGCCATTTGAGCACCCTTGCGCCAACCGCGCACCTCTATTGTGGCCTTAAGATCGCCCTCGAAGCGCAGATAGGGAATCAGGTAGTCTGTTCGTCTTGTGATTGATGACGCTATACTACTATGGCCGTATGGTCGGCGCTCAAGCTGCCTCAAGGCACCGAGCCTAATTGCAGTCGTTAGCGCTATGTTCTTTGCTACTAGGTCTATAGGTGGAATGTGCAGAATGGCATACAGTGCAGCTGTAGGAGTTGTTTTCAGGGCTCCCGTAATGCTAAGCATTGATAGTCTGCATACCCCCTAATTTTTTGAGGTAGGTTGCTTTTTGTGTCGCTTTCCACCGAACAAGAACTGCATAGTATATGATATGGTTTACAATCGCTGTAAAAACCCAATGAGAAAGAGAGGGCGATAAGCCCCACGTACACCCCAGCATTCTTTTACATGCATAGAGTGGCGTTGAAGCCTTCTGTACCCTCTCCTCCACGTTGAGCTTCCATGACAGCTTATTATCTAGGATGATTCCTAGATACTTTGTGCAAGGTTTCTCCTGTAGGGTCACCCCTCCCAACTTAGGCCTGATCCAATTTGAGACCTTGCACCTCTTTGTAAACAAGACCATATCCGTATTATCCGCGTTGACTTTCAACCCGATATTTGATGCCCAGGTATGAATAACCCGAAGCGCCCGATCCATCAAAGAGCTAATCGTTTCCACTTATGATAATTGCCATTCAAGGAAGAGTTTCCTGAAAAACTCTCTCTCGACAAATCCCGCCCGGCTGCGCTACAGCAGTTTTTCAGTATGGAGCGACCGCTTCAGGCTTCAGAAAAAGGGGGAGTTAGGTACAATATACAGCAATGTGTTGCAAGAATATGTCGACCTTGATCACATGGAATTTACCGAGCCATGCGAAATAACTTTGTATGGCAAGGTCTTCTCATTATACTTGCCACATCATGCGGTAGTCGAAACGGATAAGGTCACCACTAAAGTTCGTGTGGTTTTCAACACCTCTAAAAAATCTGGGTCAGGCAAATCCCTGAGACGTGTTATACACTGGTCCAACTCTTCAACCAGATCTCATGCAAGTAATTTTTCAGTGGCGCATGCATAAGCATGTGTTCAATGGAGACATTGAAAAAATGTACAGGCAGATCCTCATACACGAGGACGATAAAGATTTTCAGCGAATACTATTTCGCAAATCGGCCAACTCCATTGTTAGCGTTTCCAATCAAAAAACGGTTACATTCGTCGTCAATTGTGCACCATATTTCGCTATTCGTACGTTGCATCAACTATCAGATGACACGAAAGGGACATTCCCCTTGGCTGCAAGACGCAGTCGTATATCGACGACATCCTATCAGGAAGTCATACCATAGATAAGGCCACTGAATCACTCGTTCAAGTGATGAAAGCCCTAAAATCAGCCGGTTTCTTATTAAAGAAATTAACGGCTAATCACCCAGCCATATTAGAACAGTTTCCGAAGGAGGATCTTCTAGACTCCAACTTCTTAAAATTTGAGAGCACTTTCAATACCAAAACTCTTAGCATTCGATGGAACGCGCTCACGGATAAATTTCCATACACCATTCTGCCGGAACACACCCAAAATGCGGTCACAAAGCGACACAGTTTTTCTTCTGTTGCAAAACTATTTGACCCGGCAGAATGGCTGTCGCCAGTTATGATCCAAGCCAAAATGCTTCTCCAAAAATTCTGGCTGTATGGCAGCAATTGGGATGAAAGCGCCAACCCCGCAACATTATCACAATGGCAACATTTCGCAGAAAATCTGCCAGCCATTTGCCACATCGAAGTCTCGCGATGGGTTAATGTCGTTCCAGGACAAGACACCCAAATCCACGGGCTCTGTGATGCTTCGGAAAAAGCATATTGCGCTGCGATTTACATCCGCACACATGTGGACAACGAAATAAAATCTTCTCTTTTGGTTGCGAAAGGCAAAGTTGCCCCCATAAAAATTTAGAGCTATGCGGTGTAGTGTAAAGGTATGTTTGTAGATTTAAAACAAAAGTGCAATTTATTGGCGCTAATATTCAGCGCAGACATCAGATTCTCTTTTATTAACAAAAGCGTTCCCTTTTATAGGAATTCTACTTACAATACTATTACAATATTTTTGTACAATACTTACACACTAAAAATAACTACATTCTGTTTCTATATACATATTCAGTACAATATTCTTATTACCTAACTATGTAATAATGTTTGGTCAGTCGCACTAGCAAACTGACATTATCATTCAGTTATGTTTACGGGTTAAGCAACTGTAAATGGATATGGCTCCCCGCTGGGTTATATGTAACTTAGTTATGCCGCTATGAGTAATTCGTGTGTGTTCGAAAGTGAAATTCATTAAACAAATGCATTTCAAGTTAGACCTATTCTGGCGTGGACATAAGTACAAATATCTTGTAATGCGGTAATACCACAGTAGTCCTGGTCGTCAAACTTGTTTCAACTGTTCGAAAACAGCTCGACTTAGAAGCATGCAACACATTCGTATGGTCAGATTCTGAGATTGTACTAGCTTGGCTAGGAAAATCTCCATCGACCTGGAAGACTTATGTGGCAAACCGTACCTCTCAAATTCGAGAATATCTTCGTAGCGGCACCTGGAGCCATGTATCTAACCAAGACAACTATCACTTTGGTGGCACGGACAACAATGGCTTTCTTGCCATATTTCGGCATGGCCAAACCTGAAAACAGGTAGCGCTTCTCCACCCGAGGAACGCAAGTTTGAAGCATATCACGCACTCGAGGAAGAGGACGACATTTTTCAAAGTTTCTCCTCATACTCTCGGGCTCTCCGTGTGATTGCATACGTGCTCCGCTTTGCCTGCAATAAATCCAAATCGGTGGCAACAACACATAATCCCCACCTGACCCAAAAAGAGTTGCAACATGCGAAAACGCAGCTTGTGGAATGGCACAATCTTGCCATTTCGGGGCGGAAAAGATCGCCCTACAAAACAAAATGCCAATTAGCAAAAATAGTTGCCTTCTGGCTCTTAACACCTTTCTCGATGAAGACGGACTCTGACGCATCGATGGCAAATTGGAACATTCTACATTACGATACAACGAGAAGCATACAGTAATCCTTCCTACCAGTTGTGTCTAGAGTTTTTACACCGCCTGAGGTCGACCACTATCATAAAAGGGTACGTGGCTGTATTCGGCTGTAAAGCAGTACACCTCGAACTATGCTCGGACCATACCACAGAAGCCTTTCGAGCAGCATTCGCCCGATTCGTTGGCAGACGAGGTTATCCCTAAAAAATTACACCTCTGCTAAAACGTTCATTGGCGCTCAGCGCGCACCTGAACGCGACTTCGTTAAATTTCTTAACGAATGCTCCGCGGACATTGTCCAGAAATATGGCCTTAAGGAACAAACTGCAGTATATTCCACCCAGTGCCCCACATATGGGCGGCCAGTGGGAATCCGCAGTAAAAAGTTTTAAAACCAACTTCAAAAAATACGCTACATCCCACAAGTTTACATTCGAAGATTTCACGACGCTGTTGGTTCGTATTGAAGCAGTTCTTAATTCGAGGCCTCTAACTTCACTATCCCAGGACCCAGCTGACTTCACAGCGCTTACTCCGGGTCACTTCATTCGAGGTGCACCGCTATTAGCCATTCCTGAACCAAACGTGGAAGACCTCTCCTAGATAAATCGAAGGAAAAAACTCAAATCGCTTCATCGCCAATTCAGTCTACGCTGGAAATAGGATTATCTGAAGGACCTTCAGAAGCGCTATAAATGGCAAACGCCATAGCGAAATCCTCAACCAGGCGACCTTGTCGTAATCAAAGAAGATTCGCACCCACACACCGATTGGCGTCTGGGACGAATTGAGAACGTTTGCCTCGGCCTTGACAACCATATTCGGGTTATAGAGGTTCGCACCCAAGATGGGCTTGTCATGCGCCCCTCAGTTAAACTGTGCTTTTTCCCAATTGAGCACTCTTCGCGCACAGCGCTATAACTTATATACGTTGTCCTTGTATAACTAAATTTCCGTATTAACTTTCCGTTTATCAGACGCTGTATCCAACTACTTCTCGTTTCTCTGTCTGTTCTTATACTTTCAGGACGACACCCATAATGGCTTACCAGCACCTCCCTGTAGGGCGGGCAGGATGTTTGAGCCGCCTACATGCATAGTTAGACGGCGGCGTGCCCCATCCTTACGCGCAGCCGTGCGCGGTGAATTGGAAGTTGCCAACACCCACGAAGGGCCATCGTCGTCAACAAAATTGCAACCGAACGGCAGTCTACTGTCATTAGCCGGCAACCGCGGATGCGCTCGTATGTGCATATAGTTATTTTGTATATCAAAAGTTATATTTTAATGTCTGAAGTTCTATAGACACGTTTTATAGTTATAACTTTATCATCGAATTTTATATATACCAAGAGTAAAGAAACACGTAATTTAAAATTTCTCAAGTGCCGTGTTGAGTTGGAGTTAATCGAATGAGAAATACAAAAGTTTTGAATTTTATAACGTTTTTGAAAATACAAAAAACCTAAATAAACATCTTTTTATTTAAGAAAGAATTAGTGCAGTGCAGCGAAGAAAGACCAATTATTTAATATTTTTTCGTCTTTGTGACTAAATCACGCCAGAACGGCTATATGGATTTTTATGAAATTTGGGATACAGACAGGCAATAGTCTATTGGCTAAAAATGTTTCGATAATGGAAAGGGGGAGGTCTCACGACCCCTTCGATTAATTTCTAATAATTTTTACACATTATAAAGTTAAGTACACTGACCTTCACCAATATTACAAACTCAATGGGTCAAATAAGTCGAGGGCTTACAACGTGAGCAGTGACACCCTCCGCCCCAGCCCCAACCCCCCTCCCCCCTACCCTGGTAGAAAATCTATAAATTTCTATTACTAATTTTCTCCTAAAACAATATTTTTAGGTATCTGGCTCATACAGATCGAGATCTAAACAATTTTGGAAAAACGATCAGTGGTGCTCTTCTTCTCCTTACGCCATCCTCCCTCCTTCAAATGTTTTTATTAACACGCTTTTATTACCTTTACCTGTATGTTTGCTTGTAACTCTTCATTCGCTTCAACGCGCCTGCTACCTTATTAACATGCTTTCATAATTAGCTTCACCTTATCCCGTCAGGGTAATTTCGGGACTTTTTCGGGAATATTTGGGGACCCTTCCCAAATCATTTCTGGATGGTTTTCGGGATCCGTCCGCGATCCCGTCAGGGTCATTTCGTGGCTTTCGATCATTTGGGGACCCTATCAGGTTATCAGCTCATTTAGTTATTTTTTTTTACTCTATTACAAAAATAAAATACATTAGACAGACAAATTTTTTTAAAGAGATAACTTGATAACCAGGCTAACGTGAATTGCCCATATGTTTTATTTTCTTCTGGCGGACAGGGCCGCGTGTAAAAGCTAAAAATATTATAATTGCGAAAGTTTGGATGTTTGTGTGTCCAGACGTTTGTCTTTGTGACTCAATCACGCAAGAACGGCTGGACGGATTTGGACGACAATTGGCACACATATAGCCAATAGCCTAGAAGGATGTACAAGCTAAATCTTTTTGAAAAGGGGGAGGTCCCCGCCACCTAGGAACATGTTTAATTTAATTATTGTATTTTTTCGCCTTTGTGACTGAATCACGCCAGAACGGCTACACAGATTTTGATGAAATTTGGGACACATAGACAATACTACTGGCGAAATTTTTTTCGAAAACGGAAAGGGGGGTCCCACGACAATTACTTTTTAATAAGTTTTACACATAATTACTTTACGATTGACTTTCACCAATATTACAAACTCAATAGATCAAATAAGTCAGGGGCTTACAAAGTGAGCAGTGACACCCTCCACCTCCTCATCCCTCCCTTCCCCCTTTCCCCACTGGTGCAAAATCTATAAATTGTTATAACTCAATATAACTTTTCTCCTAGATCAATAATATTTGGTATCTGGCTCATACAGATCGAGATCTAAAAAATTTTGGAAAAACGATCGGTGGTGCTCTCCTCCCTCCTTCAATTGTTTTTATTAGCACGCTTTTATAAGCTTTACCTGTATGTTTGTTTGTAACATTCTTTCGCTTCAACGAGCCTGCTGCCTTATTAACATGCTTTTATAATTAGCTTCACCTTATTTATAATCCCGTCAGGGTCATATCCACACCCTTCCGGGATCGTTTCTGGATGGTTTTCGGGACCCATCTGGGATCCCGTCGGGGTCATTTCGGGATCATTTTGGGACTCTTCGAGATCATTTCTGTATTGTTTTCGGGATCCGTCCGGGATCCCCTCGGGGTTATTTTGGGACTTTTTAAGGACTATTCCGGGATCATTTGGGGATCATTCCGGGATAATTTCGGGACTATTTCGGGATCATTTAAGGACCCTTCCGGCATAATTTCTGGATGGGTTTCGGGATCCGCCCGTCATCCCGTCGGGGTAATTTCGGTAATTTTTATGGACTATTTCGGGATCATTTGCGTACCTCTCAGAGATCAATTCTGAATGGTTGTCGGGATCCGTCCGGGATCCCGTCGGGGTCATATCGGGACTTTTTTGGAACTATTTCGGTATCAGTTTGGGACCCGTCCGGGATCATTTCTGGGTAGTTTTCGGAATCCGTCCGGCATCCGTCGGGGTAATTTCGGGACTTCTGGACTATGTCAGGGTCATTTCGGGGCTTTTACGGGATAATTTCTTGATGGTTTTCGGGATCCGTCTCTCATTCCGTCGGGATTATTTCGAGACCTTTTCGGCACTATTTCGGGATCGCTTTGGGACCCTTCTTGAATAATTTCTGAATGATTTTCGGTATACGTTCGGGATCACGTCGGAGTTATTTCGGACCTTTTTCGGAAGTATTCCGGGGTCATTTGGGAATCCTTCCGGGATCATGTCTGGATGTTTTTCGGGATCCTGTCAAAGTGGATGGTTTTCGGGATCCGTCCAGGATCCCTCATGGTTATTTCGAGATCATTTGGGGACCCTTCCGGCATAATTTGTGGATGGGTTTCGGGATTCGTCCGGGATCCCGCCAGGGTCATTTCGGGACTTTTTTCGGGATTATTTGGGGACCCTTCCGGCATCATTTCTTGATAGTTTTCGGGATCCTGTCAGGATAATTTCGCTACTATTTTGGGATCATTTGGGGACCTCTGAGGGATCTTTTCCGGATGGTTCTCGGGATCAATCTGGGAACCCGTCAGGGTCATTTCGGGATCATTTGGCGACTCTTTAGGGATCATATTTATTTATTTATTTATTTATTTCATTCAGTCTAAAAGTACATGCTTTCTTACAGACTAGTTAAAAATAGAAAACAATTCAAGCTTAAATTTATATAAGCTGATATTAAAATTAAGAACATTACTCAATCGATTTGCTAGATGTATAGTCCTAGTTATAGGTTCATTCATAGCATAATTCGTTTTATGACTTATTTCTCAAGTTATGCTCAAGTTTATTACATTATATGCAAGCATCAGCGAGATACAAGTTCTTCTGTCGTGCAAAGCCTGAAGACCAAGCAATTTGCGCCTGCTGGTATACGATGGGAGGCCGTCTGGCCAGTGAAGCATCCGTAAAGCAATTTTCGTAAACACTTTTTGAACTGTTTCAATTTTATAGGAGTTAGATTCATAAAAAGGATTCCATATTATTGAACAATATTCAAGGCGACTTCTGACCAAGGAGATATAAAGTGCCTCCAACGTCATAGGGTCCTTAAAGTCACTGGTGTTTCGTCTAATGAACCCAACCATTGCAAAGGACTTTGCAACAATGAGGTCAATATGACTGGAAAAGAGAGTTTGGAGTCAAAAATGACACCCAAATCTTTAATCTCTTGACAACGATTAAGAGATTTGGCATTTAGTTTGTAGTTAAAATATGTCGCAGTTGTCTTTTTGGAATAAGACACAACGCAGCATTTGTTTGTATTTAAAAATAAAGTATTGTCTGCGCACAAACCGGCAAAAGAGTCCAGATCAGATTGCAAGTTAGTGCAGTCAGAGCTATTACGGATCGTCGGAAATAGTTTGACATCGTCCGCAAACATCAAACATTTTGCGAAATTGAATTGCTGGGGCAAATCATTTATGAAAATTAAGAATAATAGAGGGCCACCAATGGGTACCCTGCGGAATACCTGACCTGGCGTTTATATATAGAGATGACTTGTCGGCTCCAATTGCCACATAGAGCTTTCTGTTCGATAGAAAACTCTTGAAGAATTTCAACAAGTTTCCATTGATTTCATACTTGGCTAACTTGCGTACTAGAATAGTATGATCAACCTTGTCGAATTTTTTCGAAATGTCAGTGTATATGATGTCAAGTTGCTCAGAGTTCTCTAAAGCATCCACAATTTGATTAGTAACTAAAGCTAAATTTGTGGAAATAGACCTACCTGGGAAAAATCCATGCTGACACTCCACTATAGCCTTGCCTACGTAATCGAACATAATCGAAGTACGTGGTCGAATATTTTTGTAGGAGTACTCTGTTTAACAATCGGTCTGTAGTTGCAAATGTCATTGCGGTTACCAGACTTAAATATGGGATTTATGTACTCAAAAAAAAGTATCACTATTAATTTAATACACGATGTGCAAAATGAAACTATAAACGGTATCATTTTCGTGGTATAAATGCAACGATAAATATTATAAAAAGTATAATTAAAAGTATCAATTTTGTATCTTGACTATTGATTTGCCCATGGAAAATATTTGTTTCGCCCTTAAAATGTATCAAAATGATACCTGTATAAATTTCCTAGTTTCATTATGATAACATTTAATACTAGATTGATTATAAAACGCATTACATTTATATGTAGTCTATTAACTTGACAAATACAAGTATCAAACTAATATTTCGAAAATGTCAATAACATAAGATCATTGATGACGAAAAAAAGATAAGCAAAAATTGCACATTGATGCCTAGATGGCATTGCTTTGATGATAATTTTTTTTTGAGTGTGGAGCATAATTTCCACGAGTCCAAAAAAATTCCGCTGTTCAAACAATTTGGAAAGAGATGAGCTAAGGGTTCTGCAATGGAGCTTGCACATATTTTGAAAAATATCGGAGAAAACCCCTCAGTATCTGATTTTCCACTACTTGCCAATTTAGGGATTGACAGAAGAACATCATCTGCGGTAACAACGAAATTAGAAATTTGGCATTGGTACCCAGAGTGAAATATAGGATAAGGTGAAGAGGTAAACTTTGAATAAACTTTTTGGAATGATTTAGCAAATACGTTGCAGGCATCCTGTGGATTACTGGACTCTTCGCCATCATACTCCACGGTCGTTGGAAAGCCATTGGTTTTTCTTTTGGAGTTAATCACCGACCAGAAACTGGACGGCTTTGACTTTAGTTTTGATTCGAGTTTAAGCATATATTGCTTAAAAAGACACTTATTAAGGCAATCGAATTGCTTTTTAAGTCTTATATAGCTAAGTCGATCAATTTCTTTACAGCTCTTCCTATGTTTTTCAAAAGCTTTATTTTTTCTATTTTAAAAATTATTTAGTTTTAGATTAAACCAGGGTGGCCTATTCAATAAGACCTTACTTTTTAGAGGTACGAAACTCGAGAGGGCTAGTAAAAGCCTCTTCCTAAAAATTTCATAGGAGGCCTCCGGGTTTCCGGAGAAGTTAAGAAAGGTCCAATCACTAGCTAAGAAGAATTCGTTTATCGCCAAACGATCGGCCTTGAAATAATTATATTCCAATAAAAATCAAAATTTATAGCCATAGCACTATGGTGAAAACTATTTTCCAAAATTGGAAATGGACACTCAAGGCATGATATTTTTAAATCAGCAGATCCATAAACTAGATCTAAGAACCTACCGTTCTTATTTGGTTGAGAGTATTATTGTTTCAGACCGTATGAAAATAAGGTGCTAACAACTGGGATATCAATGTCGGATTTAATATTTGCAGGTAAAGTATTACAATCATTAGACCAAGATATATTATTTAAATTGAAATTGCTTAAATATATAATTTCATCAGACGGATTAGCGTTATTGACAACTCGACTTAAATTATCTATATGCTTCTGATACATGCCACTACTTGGTGGAATATAGGACAATAGAAAAAATAATTTTTTATTACTAGTAAACGTAACGCATATACAAATTTGTTCCACGTCACCGTTATTATAATCAATATTAATTTGCCTACTACATAGATCAGATCTAACGGACACCACCACCCCTTTCAAGCCCGGTGGCGTTAGAGCAACGATCATTACGATATAAATAATAATAATTATCGAAAAACTGGACGGTTTCTGGGATTCGTCCGGCATTATTTCGGGATAAGTTGAGGATCCTTCCGGTATCACTTCTGGATGGTTTCCAGAATCCGTCCGGGATCTCGACGGGTCATTTCGTGACTTTTTCTGAACTATTTCAAGATCATTTGGGGACCCTTCTGAGATCATTTCAGGATCCGTCCGGGATCCCGTCAGGGTCATTTCGGAAGATTTTTGGGACTATTCCAATATAATTTGGAGATAAAGTATATAATTTTTAAGGAAAAAGGGTAAAGCTATTTCTCTAGTTATGATGGACATAACTATAGAAGAAATTTTTCTGCTTAAGATATATTAAACAAGTAAGAACGGGACTGTCTTCGGCTGTGCCGAAGACTTCATACCTTTCATGAATGGGGCTGAACAATAATCTTATCCCGCTCGTAATCCCCGAATAACCGGATGTATAAGATAAGAAATATATAGTGAACAGATCTACATACCTTAACGATTTTTAAGATAAATATAAAATAAAAAACAGGTAGTTACTTTGTGTGAGGATCCAAAGTTTCAGGTTTTTTGTGGTCTGCGTGTAAAAATTATGACTACGAATCACGTATTTCAACAATATATGACGTAAACGTAACTATTTGATGAAATTTGATGAATTTTGAAGCTTCTAGCCGTAAAAAGGGGGCAAAAATTAGAGTTTATATGGGGTATATAATATATATACCACCGATCTCTATGATTTTTTCAGACAACAATATATGCTATATACGTAAGCATATGGTGAAATTTGAAGCGTCTAGCTGTTAAAAAGGGGCAGAAATTGCGCACAGTTTCTTATCTGAACAATCGGTTGTATGAGATATATACTATATATACCACCGATCTCAATGATTTTTTCAGACAACAATATATGCTATACACGTAAGCATTTGGTGAAATTTGAAGCTTCTAGCTGTTAAAATGGGGAAGAAATTGCGCAAAGTTTCTTATCTGAACAATCGGTTGTATGAGATATATACTATATATACCACCGGTATCTATGATTTTCTCAGACAACAATATATGCTATACACGTAAGCATTTAGTGAAATTTGAACATATCTAAACGATTTTTAAGATAAATATAAAATAAAAAATAGGTAGGTAATCTGTGTGAGGATGCAAAGCTTCACGTTTTTTGTGGTCTGCATGTAAAAATTATGAGTACGAATCACATATTTCAAAAATATATGACGTAAACGTAACTATTTGATGAAATTTGATGAATTTTGAAGCTTCTAGCCGTAAAAAAGGGGCAAAATGACAGTTTATATGAAGTATATAATATATATACCACCGATCTCTATGATTTTTTCAGACAACGATATATGCTATATACGTAAGCATTTTGTGAAATTTGAAGCTTGCAGCTGTTAAAACGGGGCAGAAATTGCGCAAAATTTCTTATCTGAACAATCGGTTGTATGAGATATATACTATATATGCTATATACGTAAGCAATTGGTGAAATTTGAAGCTTATAGCTGTTAAAATGGGGTAGAATTTGCGAAAAGTTTCTTATCTGAACAATCGGTTGTATGAGATATATACTATATATACAACCGATCTCTATGATTTTTTCAGACAACAATATATGCTATATACGTAAGCAATCGGTGAAATTTGAAGCTTATAGCTGTTAAAATGGGGTAGAAATTGCGAAAAGTTTCTTATCTGAACAATCAGTTGTATGAGATATATACTATATATACAACCGATCTCTATGATTTTTTCAGACAACAATATATGCTATATACGTAAGCAATCGGTGAAATTTGAAGCTTATAGCTGTTAAAATGGGGTAGACGTTGCGAAAAGTTTCTTATCTGAACAATCGGTTGTATGAGATATATACTATATATACAACCGATCTCTATGATTTTTTCAGACAACAATATATGCTATATACGTAAGTATTCGGTGAAATTTGAGCTTCTAGCTGTTACAATGGGGCTAAAATTTGCGAAAATATATATATATATATATATATATATATATACTATATATATATACTATATATACCACCATATATATACTATATATACCACCGCTCTTTATGATTTTTTCAGACAATAATATATGCTATATACGTAAGCATTCGTTGAAATTTGAAGCCTCTAGCTCTTAAAATAGGGCAGTAATTACGAAAAGTTCCTTATCTGAACAATCGGTTGTGGGGGATATATACTATATATATGACCGATCTCATCAATTTTTTCAGGCAACAATACGTGCAATATACGAAAGTATATGGTGAAGTTTGAAGCTTCAATCTGTTAAATTGGGTAAGATATTACAAAAATCCTCTTTTTCTGAAAAATCGGTTGTATGGAGGATATATGCTATAGTGGTCCGATCCGGTCGGTTCCGACAAATGTCCAATCGGACACCCAAATACACCCGCTCACCAAATTTTATCAAGATATATCAAAAATTGAGGGACTAGTTTGCATACAAACAGACAGACGGACAGACGGACATGGCTAAATCAACTCAGCTCTTCAACCTGATTATTTCGGTATACTTAATGGTGGGTCTATCTATTTTCCTTTAAGGACTTACAATTTTCCGTTTCGTGACGAAATTAATATACCATTTCATTTTCATAAAAGGTATAAAAATAGGTAGGTAATCTGTGTGAGGATGCAAAGCTTCACGTTTTTTGTGGTATGCATGTAAAAACTATGAGTACGAATCACGTCTTTCAAAAATATATGACGTAAACGTAACTATTTGACGAAATTTGATGAATTTTGAAGCTTCTAGCCGTAAAAAAGGGGCAAAAATGACAGTTTATATGAAGTATATAATATATATACCACCGATCTCTATGATTTTTTCAGACAACAATATATGCTATATACGTAAGCATTTTGTGAAATTTGAAGCTTGCAGCTGTTAAAACGGGGCAGAAATTGCGCAAAGTTTTTTATCTGAACAATCGGTTGTATGAGATATATACTATATATACAACCGATCTCTATGATTTTTTCAGACAACAATATATGCTATATACGTAAGCAATTGGTGAAATTTGAAGCTTATAGCTGTTAAAATGGGGTAGAAATTGCGAAAAGTGTCTTATCTGAACAATCGGTTGTATGAGATATATACTATATATACAACCGATCTCTATGATTTTTTCAGACAACAATATATGCTATATACGTAAGCAATCGGTGAAATTTGAAGCTTATAGCTCTTAAAATGGGGTAGACGTTGCGAAAAGTTTCTTATCTGAACAATCGGTTGTATGAGATATATACTATATATACAACCGATCTCTATGATTTTTTCAGACAACAATATATGCTATATACGTAAGCAATCGGTGAAATTTGAAGCTTATAGCTGTTAAAATGGGGTAGAAATTGCGAAAAGTTTCTTATCTGAACAATCGGTTGTATGAGACATATACTATATATACAACCGATCTCTATGATTTTTTCAGACAACAATATATGCTATATACGTAAGCATTCGTTGAAATTTGAAGCCTCTAGCTCTTAAAATAGGGCAGTAATTACGAAAAGTTCCTTATCTGAACAATCGGTTGTGGGGGATATATACTATATATATGACCGATCTCATCAATTTTTTCAGGCAACAATACATGCAATATACGAAAGTATATGGTGAAGTTTGAAGCTTCAATCTGTTAAATTGGGTAAGATATTACAAAAATCCTCTTTTTCTGAAAAATCGGTTGTATGGAGGATATATGCTATAGTGGTCCGATCCGGTCGGTTCCGACAAATGTCTAATCGGACACCCAAATACACCCGCTCACCAAATTTTATCAAGATATCTCAAAAATTGAGGGACTAGTTTGCATACAAACAGACAGACGGACAGATGGACAGACGGACGTGGCTAAATCAACTCAGCTCTTCAACCTGATTATTTCGGTATATTTAATGGTGGGTCTATCTATTTTCCTTTAAGGACTTACAATTTTCGGTTTCGTGACGAAATTAATATACCATTTCATTTTCATGAAAGGTATAAAAATAAAAAGGGTATAATAATGAAAAAAAAAAAATATATATATATATATAAAACCCTTGCTATGGAAGAAATAACCAAAAAGGAGCTTAACGCCATCGTTGAAAATGGCACAGAAATTATTTGTAGACAATATATTGTTAAGTTAATTGAGTAAGAAAAATAATAAACTATCCTAACTGTTGATAATTTGAAAAATAAAAATTACAAAAAAAAAGATTTTCAAAATTGTTTTACAAAAAACTGTAAGTAAAGTGGAAACGAAAAAATATTAACGTAAAACAAACATTTTTTAAGTAAACTAGAATGCCTAGTGCATAGATTTAATAATAACACAAGTTTACAAATTCAGGTCAACTTTTGGATCTGAGCAGATAAGAGCGATTCTTAACTATATTTTATATGCTGAATTCGAATCTGCATTCAGTTTTTCAAGATTGATTCTAGTTTCCGAGATCTCGCATGATAGCACCATTGTGCTGTTATAGCAGCTTTTAAATCGTGGCACTGCTTGATAAGTAAGTAAAAATGGCAGAATGTTCATAAAAGTATGAACATATAACTACGCCGCTCTAAAATAAGTAAATTTATACAGTCCACTAGAATTTAAGATAATATTGTCATACATACATACTTACAAAACAAACAGGATAAGGTACCTAAACCTATCACACATACGCACACATATGTATACACATACAGTCCACTTGAGGAAAGATAAGTATAAACAACCCTCATACAAAACAGATGGTTTCCTAATATTCAAGCAATGCCCTTGAACAAACAAACAATAGAATCAATAGAACAATAGAAGCAAACAATAGAATAAACTAAGAAGACACTAAAATTAGTCCTTTGTCTAACATTAGATACACAAACGCACTTACAAGTATAGTTACGTTTAGCAACATAGTTTTAAGATTTAGTATATAAGCAAATGTAAAATAGTTTAAGACTCAGAATTAAAATATATTCTAAACCATCAACACCATTTCATAAAAATAAAAATGCAGAGACAGTGTTGCAAAGTTGATCCAAAGTGTTTTTGTTACGTTTGTGGTGGTTATATGATTAAAAAAAAGTGGCAAAATAATAACAAATGCGCTCAAAGATGCGTATCTGCACTACTTTGGTTTCAGAGTAACAGACAGTCATAAGTCATGGATACCGAAATTTATTTGTAATGCATGCAAAACAAAGCTGTATAAGTGGTCATCGGGAGAACGTGAGTACTTTTCCTTTTCAATGCCAGCGCTCTGGAGAGAACCTAAAAACCATAAAGATGATTGCTACTTTTGTTTGATGAAAGTTACGGGTATAAATGCAAAAAAATTAGCAAAATATAATTATCCTGATGTATCATCAGTATCCAAGCCAGTTCCACGTACTGCTAATGATCCATTGCCAGTTTATCGAAGTATAAGTGCAAACGTCCTGGAAACTTTAACTCCATCACTCCGAGCAGTGAAAGCGACTTTGTCATGGAAGGGCCACATTTAATTTTGCAAGATGAACTAAGCGATTTGATTCGTGATTTGAATTTGTCCAAACAAAAAGCAGAGTTGCTAGGATCACGGCTGCAGCAATGGAAAAATCTAGACTCTCGAACAAAAGTTACTGTATACAGAAACAGAAATGAGGCACTTCGACCGTTCTTCAAAAAAGAAGACAACATAAGTTTCTATAACGATATTAATGGTTTATTTAATGAAATGAATGCACCCTACGATCGAAACGAATGGCGTTTATTCATTGATGGTTCCAAATACAGCCTAAAAGCTGCTCTTCTCCACAACGGGAATAGCAAACCATCTATTCCGATTGCTCATGCAGTACAAACGAAGGAATGCTACGAAACAATGCGGAAGATCCTGTGCTTCATCAAATACAATGATCATAAATGGAAAATATGTGGTGATCTAAAGGTATAAACATTAATTCCAATTAAATCGAAAACACTTATTTTTTATATTATTTCAACAGGTTATTGGCATCTTAACTGGGATGCAATCTGGATTCACCAAATTTTGTTGTTTCTTATGCTTGTGGGATAGCCGCGCAACTGAACATCATTATGTGAGGAAAGAATGGCAAAGCCGTACTCAATATGAGCCTGGACAGCAAAACGTCTCCGCTGAACCACTCGTAAATCCACAAGACATTTTCCTGCCACCTCTTCACATTAAACTTGGTCTTATAAAGAACGTCGTCAAAGCATTAAACCGTGAAGGACCGGCTTTTCAGTACTTAGTCAAGTTGTTTCCTAAATTGTCATATGCAAAAATCAAAGAAGGAATATTTGTCGGACCTGATATTAGAAAACTAATGGCTGATAAAGAATGTACAAAATGTTTAACGCCCGATGAAGCAGCCGCGTGGGCATCTTTTCAAAATATCGTTCACCACTTTCTTGGTAATCACAAATCCCCTAATTTTGAGGAAATTATTGGCGATATGTTGGAAGATTATCGCAAGATTGGAGCTCGGATGTCTCTAGAGATGCATTTTCTGCATTCCCATCTCGATTTTTTTCCCGAAAACTTGGGTGATACGAGCGGCGAAGAGGGAGAGTGGTTACACCAAGATCTAGCCAACATTGAAAGACGATACCAAGGATTTTGGGATGAAGGCATGATGAGCGACTATTGTTGGACTCTAATACGCGAAACAGATACTTAACAATACAAAAGGCAAAGTTCCACCAATCTTCATTTCTGATTTGTTACTTTTAAGTTAATAAAATGAATATTATTTGACAAAAATCTTAAAAAATGAATTTATTGACTATATTAAAAACTAGAATCAATCTTAAAAAACGGAATGCAGATTCGGATTCAGCGTCATAAATTGACTTAAAAACCACTTTTAGTTGCCCAGATCCAAAACCGTGTATACTTGTGTAATTGAACAAGGAATAAAAACAAGAAATTTTATTAAAGCTTAATTTAGTCCTTCTTTTCAAAGAAATAGGAAAATGATTAAAGGAAATTTTTATTTTCTCTTCAAAATGTCTTGGTGGAAAAAATTTGCAAATGGCATTATGATAGCAGTAGCCGGATATGAGATAGGAAAAGAAAACTGTGGAGATTCAGAGAACAGAATAGTTAAATATGAGCCACCAGTTGAAGTAGATACGAAAAATATTCCAAATATTCTAAATGTTTGGTTAGCAATTTTGTTTTGCGTATTCACGCTATTGATCATTGCAATAGCTATGATGCTCAAAAATTATATAAAAAACCAGTAAGGAAGGCTAAGTTTGGGTGTAACCGAACATAACATACTCTGCTGACGGCTTTGATTGATCCATACAAATGGTAATACTAAAAAGTGGAGCATCTTGCCTTTGCTATCTTTCTTCAGCTATCAATTCGTTTTATTTGAATATTTTTTTTAAATATGAAAATTTGGTTAAATTTGAACGCATTTCTTTATAATTTTTTTTTAAATCACTCCTGAAATATTTTCGAAGCGCTCTTAATTATGAGTTCGATAAGAGTCCGAAATTGTAGACCAAAAGTAACGTTTTTTTGGAAAGATTTTCCTTCACTTACTTACTTACTTAATTGGCGCTTCACCGTCTAAACGGTTATGGCCGTCCAACAAGGCGCGCCAGTCGCTCCTTCGCTCCGCCAACCGCCGCCAATTGGTCACACCAAGGGAGTTTAAATCGTTTTCCACCTGGTCCTTCCAACGGAGTGGGGGCCGCCCTCTACCTATGCTTCCATAGGCGGGTTCCGATAGAAACACTTTCTTGGTCGGAGCATCATCTTTCACTCGCATAACATGGCATAGCCAGCGCAGCCGCTGCGTTTTAATTCGCTGGACTATGTTGATGTCTGCGTATAGATTGTACAGCTCATCATTAAATCTTCCTTGGTACTCGCCATCGCCAACGCGTAGAGGTCCATAAATCTTTCGAAGATCTTTTCTCTCAAACACTCCCAAAGCCACTTCATCTGCTGTTGTCATGGTCTATACTTCTGCCCCATATAGCAGGACGAGTACGATAAGTGACTTGTAGAGTATGATTTTCGTTCGCCGAGAGAGGACTTTACTTTTCAATTGCCTACCTAGTCCAAAATAGCATTTATTGGCAAGATTAATTCTTCGCTGGATTTCAGTGCTGATGTTGTTGCTAGTGTTGATGCTGGTTCCCAAATAAACGAAGTCTTTTACTATTTCGAAATTATGGCTGCCAACAGTAGCGTGGTTGCCAAGGCGCATATGCGCTGACTCTTTGCTGGATGACAGCAGGTACTTCGTTTTGTCCTCAATCACCATTAAACCCATCTTTACCGCTTCTTTTTCCAGTTTGGAATAAGCAGAACTAACAGCGCGGGTGTTTAGGCCAATGATATCAATGTCGTCAGCATATGCCAGCACGCTTTTATAGTATATTGTTCCACTGCGGTTACGTTCTGCAGCTAGTATAATTTTCTCCAGCATCAAATTAAAGAAATCGCACGATAGGGGGTCACCTTGTCTGAAACCTCGTTTAGTTTCGAACGGCTCGGAGAGGTCCTTCCCAATTCTGACTGAGCTGATGGTATTGCTCAACGTCATTTTGCACAGCCGTATAAGTCTTGCGGGGAAACCAAATTCGGACATAGCGGCATATAGGAAGCTCCTTTTCGTGCTGTCGAAGGCGGCTTTAAAGTCGACGAAGAGGTGATGGGCGTCGATTCTCTTTTCACGGGTTTTTTTCCAAGATTTGGCGCATTGTGAAAAACTGGTCGATGGTAGATTTACCAGGTCTGAAGCCGCACTGATAAGGTCCAATCAGCCGGTTCGTGGTGGGCTTCAATCTTTCGCACAATACACTTGAATGGACCTTATATGCGATATTAAGAAGGTTGATTCCACGATAGTTGGTGCATTTTGCAATATCGCCCTTCTTGTGGACTGGGCAAAGAACACTTAGATTCCAACCGTCGGGCATGCACTCGTCCGCCCATATTTTGCTAAGAAGCTGCTGCATGCGCCTTACCAACTCCTCGCCGCCGTACTTTAATAGCTCCGCAGGCAATCCATCAGCGCGCACGGCCTTGTTGTTTTTTTTTCAATCTGGTTATTGCTATTCTAACTTCGTCATAATCGTGCGGGGGGACATATATTCCATCATCATCGATTGTGGGATCGGGTTCTTCATCTTTGCGCGGTGAATTGCTGCCTCCATTTAGGAGAGCGGAGAAGTGTTCATTCCATAATCTAAGCACTCTCTGGACATCAGTTACAAGGTCGCCGTTTTCGTTCCTACAGGAGTTTGCCCCGGTCTTAAAACCTTCCGTCTGTCGCCGTATTTTTTTGTAAAATTTTCGGGCGTTATTCCTGGTGGCTAGCAGCTCAAGCTCCTCGCACTCACGCCTTTCTGCATCTGCTTTTTTCTTCCTGAAAAGGCGTCTCGCTTCCCTTTTCAACTCACGATAGCGTTCACACACTCCTCTTGTCGCGCTCGATTTTATTGTAGCTCTGTAGGCAGCGTATTTTCTTTCGGTTGCAACGCGGCATTCTTCATCGTACCAGTGGTTTTTTCGTGCTTTGGAGATATGCTCCCACTACTCCTGTATTCCTTCATGATGAGTTGGGCTCTCAGAGAGCAGGTGTGAGAGTCGAGTTGCGAAATCATTGGCAGTCTGTTGTGATTGAAGCTTTTCGACGTCTAGCTTTCCTTGTGTTTTTTGTTCCTTGGTTTTAGCCGCGTTGAGGCGGGTACGTATTTTGGCTGCAACGAGATAATGGTCTGAGTCGATGTTAGGTCCTCGGATCGTGCGCACATCTAAAACACTGGAGGCATGCCGCCCGCCTATCACAACGTAATCGATCTGATTGCGGGTATTTCGATCAGGAGACAGCCATGTAGCTTGATGTATCTTTTTATGCATGAACCTCGTGCTGGATATGGCCATGTTTCGAGCACCGGCAAAGTCAATCGCCTCAGTCCGTTAGGAGAAGTTTCATTGTGTAGGCTGAACTTTCCGACTGTAGGGCCAAAAACACCTTCTTTGCCCACCCTGGCGTTAAAGTCGCCAAGCACAACTTTTATATCATGACGGGGGCAGCGCTCGTATGTGCGTTCTAATTGTATCTTTCACCTCATGGTCTTTCTCCTCTGTCGGCGCATGGGCGCAGATGAAAGATATATTAAAAAATTTTGCTTTTATTCGGATAGCGGCGAGACGCTCGTCCACAAGCGTGAACGCCAGCACTTGGCGACAAAGTCTCTCTCCCACCACGAATCCGACGCTGAAACTGCGTTTATTCGTATGGCCACTTCAATAGATGTCACACTTTTTGATCATCTTTCTTCCTTGCTTCGTCCAACGCATTTCTTGGATGGCGGTGATGTCAGATTTTGCTTTGACGAGGACACCAACCAGCCGGGAATCTGCAGCAATCCCATTCAGGCAGCGAACGTTCCAGGTGCATGCCCTCAATTCATTGTCCTTCAAACGTTTGTCATGGTCGTCATCAATAAAAAAAAAAATAAATAAATGTAAGGCGCGATAACCTCCGAAGAGATCTAAGGCCGAGCTTCTTTTCCAATTTGCGTCGTGCTCCTCTTGATTTTCCCTACAAATTGGCCGGACAGGACCTACATGTTTTTATGCCGACTCCGAACGGCATCTGCAAGGCAGATGAGTTTTCACTGAGAGCTTTTCATGGCAGAAATACACCCGGAGCGCTTGCCAAACACTGCCGAGGGGCGACCCGCTTAGAAAAATTTTCTTATAATTGAAAAACCTTATATCTAAAATTTTGATGTTGCTTTGCCCGGGAGTTGAACCCAGGGCATACGGTGTGATAGGCGGAGCACGCTACCATCACACCACGGTGGTCGTCATCAATAGAGAGTGTATTTATTCGAGGCTTGTTGTTATATTTCATTGGACTATGGTTTTATGTGGCGGGTCCCAAGCCCAGCGCACAACCCGCTCAGCGGGCGTGAAAATATTACTTGCAATTGTATATAGCGAACCGCTTGCTCCAAGACAGACGCCCGCTTGCAGCCGCACCTAGAGGTGTACAGACGCTGCCGATGAGATCTCCCCCGGCTAGCCCTTAAACCGATTATGTCAAAGTGGCCTAGCCAGGATGTCGCCTTCTCACATTAGCTCACCGCTAAACGGTACCCAGAGGATACTTGGCCGCAAGCGACCGGCAGTAGTGAGCTGCTTGAACCGCATGCAAAAGAATCGCTCTGCCCATTCCCAGGTGAATGGCGGTCAGAAGCTTTTCCCACTTTCGTGGACTTCTACACACGGCTCCACCCTCCAGATTTTCCTCCATCCTTTGTCAAATAAGGGAAAATCACCATGTAGGAAAATCAAACTAGGGTAATCCTGGAATGTGTTTGTATGAAATGGGTATCAAATGAAAAGTATTCAAGAGTATTTTAAAAGGGAGTAGGTCTTAGTGCTATAGGTGGATGCCTTTTCGAGATATCGCCATAAAAGTGGACCAGGGGTGACTCTATAATGTGCTTGTACGATATGGGTATCAAATTAAAGGTATTAATGAGGATTTTAAAAGGGAGCGGTGGTAGTTGTATAGGTGGTCGCCTTTTCGAGATATCGCCATAAAGGTGGACCAGGGATGACTCTAGAATGCGTTTGTACAATATGGGTATCAAACAAAAGGTGTTAATGAGTATTTTAAAAGGGAGTGGGCGTTAGTTCTATAGGTGGACGGCTTTTCGAGATATCGCCATAAAGGTGGACCATGGGTGACTCTAGAATTTGTTTGTACGATATGGGTATCAAATGAAAGGTTTTAATGAGTATTTTAAAAGGGAGTGGGGCTTAGTTCTATAGGTGGATGCCTTTTCGAGATATCGCCATAAAGGTGGACCATGGGTGACTCTAGAATTTGTTTGTACGATATGGGTATCAAATGAAAGGTGTTAATGATTATTTTAAAAGTGGGTGGGCCTTAGTTCTATGGGTGGACGCCTTTTCGAGATATCGCCATAAAGGTGGACCAGGGATGACTCTAGAATGCGTTTGTACAATATGGGTATCAAATGAAAGGTGTTAATGAGTATTTTAAAAGGGAGTGGGCGTTAGTTCTATAGGTGGACGCCTTTTCGGGATATCGTTATAAAGGTGGACCAGGGGTGACTCTAGAATGAGTTTGTACAATAAGGGTATCAAACGAAAGGTGTTAATGAGTGTTCTAAAAGGGAGTGGGCCTTAGTTCTATGGGTTAACGCCTTTTCGAGATATTGCCATAAAGGTGGACCAGGGGTGACTCTAGAATTTGTTTGTACGATAAGGGTATCAAATGAAGGGTGTTAATGAGTATTTTAAAAGGGAGTGGGGCTTAGTTCTATAGGTGGACGCCTTTTCGAGATATCGCCATAAAGGTGGACCAGGGGTGACTTTAGAATTTTTTTACGACATGGGTATCAAATGAAAGGTGTTAACGAGTATTTTAAAAGGGAGTTTTAATGATTATTTTAAAAGTGGGTGGGCCTTAGTTCTATGGGTTGACGCCTTTTCGAGATATTGCCATAAAGGTGGACCAGGGGTGACTCTAGAATTAGTTTGTACGATATGGGTACCAAATAAAAGGTGTTAATGAGTATTTTAAAAGGGAGTGGGCCTTAGTTCTATGGGTGGATGCCTAGGGCTTAGTTCTATAGGTTAACGCCTTTTCGAGATATCGCCATAAAGGTGGACCAGGGATGACTCTAGAATGCGTTTGTACAATATGGGTATCAAACAAAAGGTGTTAATGAGTATTTTAAAAGAGAGTGGGCGTTAGTTCTATAGGTGGACGGCTTTTCGAGATATCGCCATAAAGGTGGACCATGGGTGACTCTAGAATTTGTTTGTACGATATGGGTATCAAATGAAGGGTTTTAATGAGTATTTTAAAAGGGAGTGGGGCTTAGTTCTATAGGTGGATGCCTTTTCGAGATATCGCCATAAAGGTGGACCATGGGTGACTCTAGAATTTATTTGTACGATATGGGTATCAAATGAAATGTGTTAATGAATATTTTAAAAGTGGGTGGGCCTAAGTTCTATGGATGGACGCCTTTTCGAGATATCACCATAAAGGTGAACCAGGGGTGACTCTAGAATCCGTTTGTACAATATGGGTATCAAATGAAAGGTGTTAATGAGTATTTTTAAAAGGGAGTGGGCCTTCGTTCTATAGGTGGACGCCTTTTCGAGATATCACCATAAGGGTGGACCAGGGGTGACTCTAGAATGTGTTTGGGTATCAAATTCAAGGAATTAATGGGGTATTTAAAAGGGAGTGGCCCCTAGTCGTATATGTGAAGACGTTTTCGAGATATCGACCAAAATGTGGGCCAGGGTGACCCAGAACATCATCTGTCGGGTACCGCTAATTTATTTATATATGCAATACCACGAACAGTATTCCTGCCATGATTCCAAGGGCTTTTGATTTCGCCCTGCAGAACATTTTCATTTTCTTCTATTTAATATGGTAGGTGTCACACCCATTTTACAAAGTTTTTTTCTAAAGTTATGTATACTTTGCGTCAAAAAATCTATCCAACCAACATGTTTAATCCCTCCTTTCGTAATTGGTATAGAATTATGGCATTTTTTTCATTTTTCGAAATTTTCGATATCGAAAAAGTGGGCGTGGTCATAGTCGGATTTCGTTAATTTTTTATACCAAGATAAAGTAAGTTCAGGTAAGTACGTGAACTAAGTTCAGTAAATATATGTCGATGTTTGCTCAAGTTATCGTGTTAACGGCCATGCGGAAGGACAGACGGACGACTGTGTATAAAAACTGGTCGTGGCTTCAACCGATTTCGCCCATTTTCACAGAAAACAGTTAACGTCATAAAATCTATGCCTCTACCAAATTTCAAAAGGATTGGTAAATTTTTGTTCGACTTGTGGCATTAAAAGTATCCTAGACAAATTAAATGAAAAAGGGCGGAGCCACGCCCATTTTGAAATTTTCTTTTATTTTTGTATTTTGTTGCACCATATCATTACTGGAGTTGAATGTTGACATTATTTACTTATATACTGTAAAGATATTAAATTTTTTGTTAAAATTTTACTTAAAAAATTTTTTTTTTTAAAGTGGGCGTGGTCCTTCTCCGATTTTGCTAATTTTTATCAAGCGTACATATAGTAATAGGAGTAACGTTCCTGCCAAATTTCATCATGATATCTTCACCGACTGCCAAATTACAGCTTGCAAAATTTTAAATTACCTTCTTTTAAAAGTGGGCGGTGCCACGCCCGTTGTCCAAAATTTTACTAATTTTATATTCACCGTCATCAGTTCAACTCACCTACCAAGTTTCATCGCTTTATCCGTCTTTGGTAATGAATTATCGCACTTTTTCGGTTTTTCGAAATTTTCGATATCGAAAAAGTGGGCGTGGTTATAGTCCGATATTGTTCATTTTAAATAGCGATCTGAGATGAGTGCTCAGGAACCTACATACCAAATTTCATCAAGATACCTCAAAATTTAGTCAAGTTATCGTGTTAACGGACAGACGGACGGACGGGCGGAAGGACGGACGGACATGGCTCAATCAAATTTTTTTTCGATCCTGATAATTTTGATATATGGAAGTCTATATCTATCTCGATTCCTTTATACCTGTACAACCAACCGTTATCCAATCAAACTTAATATACTCTGTGAGCTCTGCTCAACTGAGTATAAAAAAGGCATATACGTGAGTAAATGCAGTCAAGAGTCCGGAGAAATCGAGAAATTCCAAGTTCCTCTTAGCTTCCAGTACGCACTTAGTTTTGTCGCGAAAGGAACGGAGTATAGTCATAATATTCTGAAAATTGCAAAGTTTTCTAGGTGAAAATCGGAAAAAAGTAATAGAAAAATTGAAGTTAAACAAATTTCAAAATACAGACTATTCAGAGGAAAAAAAACAGGGAAAAGGCAATTTTTAACATAAAAATATGTAAAAATTAAATCTTTCGAATAAAGTTATAAATATACGAATATGTATACTTACTTTTGTAAAATAACTTGAAGAAACAAGTACATATATACTTAATATGAAAGAGAGAGAAAAGTATAGTGTAGGTGACATAATTTTATTAAATTAATGTGTATCAAAATTTTCAATGATTTTCCCTTGAATTTAACAAAGAAAATTATAATCTTTTTGAGTTTCATGGTTCATGAAAATTAAAGTAAAATTCGAAAAATAATATAGTTTATTATAATTAAATTTTCAAGATAGAAACGGAGAGAGTGATATTTTTTTAAGTGCTTGGGGAGAGAGTTGTCTTTTTGGCGTTCCAATAAGAACAAGAAAACAAAAATCTAATTGCAACTCGAAGCAATCGCAATATCAAATTCTAATTAGAATATTTACATATGTGCTAAAGTACCATTTTACAGCAAAGCAGAAGCATCGTAGCGGCCACCGTGGTGTGATGGTAGCGTGCTCCGCCTATCACACCGTATGCCCTGGGTTCAACTCCCGGGCAAAGCAACATCAAAATTTTAGAACTAAGATTTTTCAATTAGAAGAAAATTTTTCTAAGCGGGGTCGCCCCTCGGCAGTGTCTGGCAAGCGCTCCGATTGTATTTCTGCCATGAAAAGCTCTCAGTGAAAACTCATCTGCCTTGCAGATGCCGTTCGGAGTCGGCATAAAACATGTAGGTCCCGTCCGGCCAATTTGTAGGGAAAAATCAAGAGGAGCACGACGCAAATTGGAAGAGAAGCTCGGCCTTAGATCTCTTCGGAGGTTATCGCGCCTTAAATAAAAATAAATGTAAGGCGCGATAACCTCCGAAGAGATCGTAAGAGAAACGAGAGAATCTATGAAACGAGTTGGTATTAGGAATGTAGTTAGATTCTTTGATATTAATATGTACTAATATTAAATTCGTAGCATACATTCAAGAACCCGGAAATTTCAATCAAATACCTTTTATTTGATTTAACATGATTCATTTCTCTGTCTTATTGATATTTCACCTTTTTAAATATCACGCACTCTTTAGTAAGTTTGTAAAATTCCCCTTTTTATATATTGTTCCGATTTCATATCGTTCCCCGTATGTACAAATAAATTTAGTACGGAAATAAACCATTTATATGTTAAAATACCTTTTGTTAACAGCTAATTAGATTATTTAGATATAAATAAAATAGATTGTTAGTTAATTTCTTATAATGGTCTGAAATCAATTGCTGTTTCCCGGTAAGTTATAGGCAGAAGAACCGCGAGGCAAAGGTAGTGTTGTATTACTTTTGCTAACATTTTATTCGATGGTCATTTTAAGTGTTTGAAATTATTCCTTCACAACCCTTACGTGTGCGTATAAATTTTTCTTGTTAGGCCTTGGGTTTGTCTCAACTGATGGTTTGGTTGGTTGTTTGTCTACCGAATCCACATAAGTGGCTGAAGCTCCGGGACAGCTAGACGCACACGGGCAGACACCACCCAATTTCTTCTCGCCATCAATTAAACTTGGTACAACTTTTAAACAATTGTCAGCCCATAGTAAGTATACTAGTAAGGTTGCATAACAATTCCCAGGCTCTCAGAAAATCTAGCACCACACATAACGAAAAACCTAAAAGTAACAAATCTAACCACACTTCTTTCAACATTCTTTACAAAAACAAAAGGCCCGATCGACATACAACAACAAAGTAACGTTGTATACCAAATAGAGTGCAAAGGAAACGAAACTGAACATAGCAACAAAATATATTTTGGTACTACGAAGAGGGCGCTAAACACACGACTTGCCGAGCACCAAGTCGATATCAAGAAAGATAGACACAGCACGGCGCTATCACAACACGCGGTAGACAACAAACACACAGTAGATTTGACAACAACAAAAATAATAGACAAAGAGATGAGAGAAAGAACAAGGTACACACTCGAGAGCCTAAGAATGATGCAAAACAGAGAAAAGGCAATGAATAAGAAAGAAGATACACAAGACATAGCCGCGACTTACTTATTATGCCTATGATACAGATAATTAGTTTTTAGTTTGACAAGTTTACCATACAGTGATGGTAGCGTTATAATGTTTTAGTAAAGTAATAATAAAATCGTTTTTAAATATGATTGTTATTGGCACTAACAAATTTTTTTTTGACTTCTGACAATGAAGAGCATACTTTATTAAACTCTGAGAGGCATATTGATATTGTGCTATTCACGCAATTGTCACATTTAAACATAAGATTCGCGTTTGGTTTTAAAATATTTGCTGCAGAATTATTTAATTTAGCACATTTTAAATGTAATTTATGACCACAAATACCACATGAGATAAAATCTTCTCTCACGAATTCTATATGACAGCTTATACACTTAAGCATTGCAAAATAGTTAGATACACGGAGCGATCAAAAACACGTCCGCACGCAACGACTTCTTCTACTTGGTAAAGAGCATGCATAAACTCATAGGCAAAACATGGTCGGAAGAGCACATGCCACAAGATTGGAATTTAAGTGTGCTCTGCCCAATCCACAAGAAAGGCGATCCCGCAAACGGCGGAATCAGCCCGTTTAATATCGCGTATAAGGTGCTATCTAGCGTACTGTATGAAATATTGAAGCCTAAAGTCAACATACTGATTGGACCTTATCAGTAGGGCTTCAGACCTGGAAAGTCTACCAACGACCAGATCTTCACGATGCGCTATATAAATAATTGTTTGTGGAGTAATATTTCATGTAAAATTTAAATTTATAATTGTGCAATATTTTGTTTGTAACTACGTATTTTAAATCGTGTAATTTTATTTCTAATGTGTTTTTTGGTTTTTGTATTCTATTATAAACAAATATAGACCGCCCTCATGAAAATAAGGATAATTATGGAAACGTTGGGCTAAATGGTGTAATAAATCGTATTTTATTTGCACTTGACCCTAATAGATCAGTAAAGCGGAAAAACTACATATAAATTAATCAAACTGTTCGGGAATTACCATTAAATAGTTACTCCCGGAAAGCCTACCGGTAAAAACTAAACCAATAACAAAAGAACCAAACAAAGAAGAAAAATGAAACACTTCTACAAATACATCTGTATGACACTCAAACACTACAGTAAACAAAAAATCGATTCGCGAAACTAACCGAGCAGTTAAAATTCTTATTAGAATGTGAAGAGATACGAGCTGACACCAAACCATTTGACGAACACGGTAAAATACATAAAAAACCAACAATTTCCGAAAGAGTAAAAACAAAAATTGAAAAGACCAAACAGAAATTTCTCTCGAAAATATTAAACATAGAACTTACACAAACCAACATTAACATCAAAACAACAAAAGATCAAATTTTTCACGCACAACAACAATTAAAACTTGCATTAGGTGAACAGAAATTTGACCAATTCATCACCAAACAAAACATTCTGAGTAAGAAGATAGCAAAAGAGAAAGAAACAACATTAGAAGCGAAAATGAAAAATCCTAAATACGAAAAAATAAGAAAACTAGGAATAAATATAAACAGTAATTGGTTTGTGAATAAAACCAACATCGAATTTCCCGAAGATGGGATGTGGCTGCTATTCCTGAGATGAAAATTCACACTACCTACAACAAATACAAATTTTTCACCTATACATACATTTGTAGAAATAGGACAAGTAATTCAAACCATAGATAACGAAAAAGATAAAGAAGTCGCGAGAAGTCAAGTTAGCCACAGAATCTCACAGTTCAAAAGTAATATAAAACATAACTCAGCCGAAAAATTTATTATAGAGACATACAACAAAACTAGAACATTTCTACATTTACACAGAGATAACATAGTTATTACGGATGCGGATAAAGGAAATAGAACTGTTGCGCTATACAAGACAGACTACATGGAGAAAATGAACCAACTACTAGGCGACATACAAAATCGTCAGAGTCGACCCCACAACAAAACTGCAAAAGAAAAACAATAGTATTGTGAACGAACTATACAAAGGAAAGCACATAAACTATAGAGAAAAACAACAGCTCGCAAGCTCGGCAGCAACCGAACCGAGACTTTGTGATTTACCCAAAATCCACAAACACGAATGCCCTTTACGTCCAATTTCGTCTTCCATAAGTGTTCCATATTACGAATTGTCGATATATTTAAAGAAAATCTTCAAGCCACTAATATCAGAAGACTACAACATTAAAAATTCATTTGACTTGAAAAATAGATTAGCTGATGTAAATTTATGTAATGATGATGTGTTAGTATCGTTCGATGTCTTCTCGCTCTTCACCAACATACCGACGGCCTTAGCAATAAAGATAATCATGAAAAAATGGGAAAAAGCCCAACAACACACAACCATACCGAAAAACAAGTTTTTAACCATATTAGAGTCCTGATTAAAAGAAAATAACTATTTCATGTGCAATAACAATATTTACGAATAAACATTTGGAATGCCGATGGGTCCACTTTCCCCCACCATAGCGGACATTGTGATGGACGACCTTATACAAAATATGTACTCTGAGCTGAACCAACAAGAAAACACGGGTATCAAATTTCTTGTCAAATACGTAAACGACGTATTTGCAATAATAAAACGAAGCGACACGGAAATTATTTTAAGCACACTCAACAAAAACCACAATAGACTGCAGTTCACCATTGAAATGGAAAAAAACAACAAGATCCCCTTCTTAAACACCCGCATATATAGAGCTGACAATAATATCATACTTGTCTGGTACACAAAACCTACATCGTCTGGTCGCCTAATACATTTCTTCTCATCACAACCCTTTAAATATAAATTAAATACCGCCAAAAATTGTACACATAAAGTACTGACCATCAGCAATCAATGCTTTCATAACGCTAATATAAAAAAAATCAAAATGACGCTAAGAAGTAACAATTATCCCAATAAATTAATATGTAATCTAATTGACCGTAAACAAAAGAATTAATAAATATTCCCACACAAACCACATCGAAAGAGTCGCCGAATGGGCCAAAACAATATTTTAGTACTATCAATATTCCCAGGCTCTCAGAAAATCTAGCACAACACATAAAAAAAAACCTAAAAGTAACACTGGCTTACAAATCTAACCACACTCTATCAACATTATTTACAAAACGAAAAAGCCCGATCGACATACAACAACAAAGTAACATAGTATACCAAATAGAGTGCAAAGGAAATGAAACTGAACATTGCAACAAAATGTATATTGGTACTACGAAGACGGCGCTAAATACACGACTTGCAGAGCACCAAGCCGATATCAAAAAAGAAAAATACAGCACGGCGCTATCACAACACGCGGTAGACAACAAACGCACAGTAGATTTCACAACAACAAAAATAATAGACAAAGAGACGAGAGAAAGAACAAGGTACACACTCGGGAGCCTAAGAAAAATTGCAAACAGAGAAAAGGCAATGAATAAGGAAGAAGATACACAAGTAATAATAAAATCGTTTTTAAATACCAACGTGACTTAATATAAATAATTTTTTGTGGAGTAATATTTCATTTAAATTTATAATTGTGCAATATTTTCTTTGTAACTACGTATTTTAAATCGAGTAATTTTATTTCTAATATTGTTTTTGGTTTTTGTATTCTGTTATAATTTTTTTTTTTTTTTATTTTAGACCGCCCCTGAAGAAGATAAAGATAATTATCGAAACGTTGGGCTAAATGGTGAAATAAATCGTATTTTATTTGCACTTGATCCCAATAGATCAGTAAAGCTGAAAAACTACATATAAATTAATGAAACCGATCGGCAGCAGCGCTGGTGCTAATGTTCCACCCGCTCTTCACAATAATTGCCATTGGAGCATTGCACGGTTGGTACGGAACAAATCGTACATATTTTTTTCGTTTTTAAACCTTAACTAAAGAAAAACTATAACTTTTTCAGACAAAGTATTTAGCATTAGTATTGTGTACTTGTACCGTCTAAATAAAAATAGAAACTTGCTCCTGCAATATTTGCATATGTTGAAGACATGATCCAATTTTCGGACTAATTCCACCCCCCTCCGTCTGGCAACATCCGGCCAGTGCTGCCAAGCACATGCAGTGCAGCTCAGCTGTGGCTGCAAGCATTACCGCGCTCACTCTCTTTATTCAGTTTACATAAATTATATAATTATCATTAGAAAAAAAATATTGTTCTGGCCTTGAGCTCGAATCGAACCTTGAATCATTTAGCAATAGGCCGATAAAAACAAAAACAATTGTTAATAAACCAAGCGCACTTGCGAATGTCAAACAAAGTAATTGACAATAAACAAAAAATCCAGCATTATAAGTGATTTGCACCAGATGGTGCAACACTGAATAAATATATTTCGTAAAAAGGAATAGAAGTAGCAAATTTGCCAGTCAAACAAACCACCGCTGTATAGCTAAATGGTTAGCGCAGAATAGCTAAAGCGTACTGATGATGAAGGCCTAGCACCCTTCGAAATGGATCTATCTGCGCAGCTATGGCAGGTTGTCTGAAAAATTTTCTACTTACTATTCCAAAAACAAAATACAATTTTTCAAATTTAGAAAAATTAAAAAAAAATAACAATAATTATCATTAGAAAAAAAAATTATTTTTCTGGCCTTGAGCTCGAATCGAACCTTGAATCATTTATCAATAGGCCGATAAAAACAAAAACAATTGTTAATAAACCATGAGCACTTGGGAATGTCAAACAAAGTAATTGACAATAAACAAAAAAAATCCAGCATTATCAGTGATTTGCACCAGATGGCGCAACACTGAATAAATATAGTTGGTTAAATGGAATAGAAGTAGCAAATTTTCCAGTCAAACAAACCACCGCTGTATAGGTAAATGGTTAGGGCAGCATGCCTAAAGCGTACTGATGATGAAGGCTTAGAACCCTTCGAAATGGATCTATCTGCGCAGCTATGGCAGGTTGTCTGAAACATTTTCTACTTACTATTCCAAAAACAAAATACAATTTTTCAAATTTAGAAAAATTAAAAAATAACAGTAATTATCATTAGAAAAAAATTATTGTTCTGGCCTTGAGCACGAATCGAATCTTGAATCATTTTAATTTTTATACAAATTCGTTCCGAACAAAAAAAATATATATCAAATATATAAACATTAACTACTTTTTCCAACAATAAACATGAAAATTCAATCTTGACAATTGTTACTTACATTGATTATTTAACTAATTGTAATATCACAGTATAAATACAAACAAACATATTTACATATTATCAACTAGCACTGATTTGCTATTGCATCTTCGCTCTTTGTACAACTGCGGTATAAATGTTGCTTATGTTGTTAGCGTCTTCTTGAAATTCATAACCTGGTGTATTTTTTGTTATATTCTTAAGCTCTCTAAAGTTAGCCGTGTTTTTTCTCTTTTTTCTATGTCTAATATTTGTGCATGGTCAAAATCCGCTGTATGGTTACTCTTTGTAAGGAGCTGTGCGAGAGCCGTTGTCATCTTCTTATTTTTCGCATCTGTTCTGTGTTCATTTGGTCGTATACCCAGTTGCCGTTTTGTTGTGCTTATATAGTATTGATCACATTTTTCACCCACTTTGCCATTATATTTTGTTGCAATTGGCCTTAAGGGCATGTTTTTCTTATGTATTTTTGGAAGACCGTATATTCTACGAGCGATGGCTGCAACACTAGATAATTGCAGCTAAAACAGAAATTTCAAACAAAATGTAATGGCAAAGTGGGTGAAAAATGTGATCAATACTATATAGGCCCTCAAAACGGCAACTGGGTATACGGCTAAATGACCACAGAACAGATGCGAAAAATAAGAAGATGACAAAGGCTCTCGCACAGCACCTTACAAAGAGTAACCATACACCGGATTTTGACCATGCACAAATATTAGACATAGAAAAAAGAGAAAAAACACGACTAACTTTAGAGAGCTTAAGAATACAACAAAAAATACACCAGGTTATGAATTTCAAAGAGGACTCTAACCATATACGCAACATTTATACCGCAGTTGTACAAAGAGCGAAGAGACAATTGCAAATCAGTGCTAGTTGATAATATGTAAATATTTTTGTTTGTATTTATACTGTGATATTACAATTAGTTAAATATTCAATGTAAGTAACGATTGTCAAGATTGAATTTTCATGTTTATTGTTGGAAAAAGTAGTTAATTTGTATATATTTGATATATTTTCAAATAAAACAGTTTTCTGAGGATGACGCAGTAAGCGTCGAAACGCGTCAAAGAATACAAAAATAACAAAGTGCACTTATTTAAAACGACCATAAAAGCTCTACCCAGCAAACCATATAGTTTCAAATTGGTCTAAATAAAAATAGTAAAAAAAACCTAAAGCGGAAACTCAACTAAACAGAAAAGTTTGGAAAAAATACAAAATTTTTAAGAAACAGAAAAAATACATTTGAAAAAAAAATTGATGAAAAACAAAATTAAAAAAAAAAAACAAATACATACAGCCAAACAAGGATGATTGCAGAATTGATTGAAGTTTTTTATGAGAACAAAAAAAAAAAAAAAAATGGCGAAATTCGAAAAATCTCGAAAAACTGAAAACCTAAAAAAAAAATTTTTAAATTTTTTTGTATTTTTTCCGAAAAGTACATTTAAAAACAAATTTAAAAAAAAATCCCAAACGGTCAATTTTTGAAAAAGTTATAGCATTTTGAAAACAAAAACGGTGATTTTTTAAAAATTCATAACTTTTTTTGAGTTGGATGAAAAAATTTGAAAAAATTTTGGAAAACGTCTTTCGTAAGCAAGAAAAAGAAGAAAAACTTTCAGCCAATTCTAAAGGGGTCGGGTTCAAAATTGGTCGAAATGGGATGGAATACCCCATATGTAATATATGTATATACCCACTTAGTTCGGAAATATCACCCGAGCTAATAATTTTTCCAGCGTGAAATTCACCGCTGCCCAATTTAACCTTATATACATATATTACATAACATATATTTTATAATAAGCCCATAGCAACGAACTTTGCCAAATTTTTGCCAATTTTCTTAAAGTTTATTTTACCGGCGCACCCAAGATAATTTGCATACAAATCGACAAGTATATGCACCCATAACACCCACACGCACTTGTATATCTTTTTGCTCAAGCCAAAAACCCACACTCAACAAAAGAAGTGCATGACCAAATGTAACTATGTAATAGAAGGAAGCAACAAAAGCAGATCACCGGTTACATATTGGCATTCATTTACTTTGACAATAGATCAAGTGCATTGGCACTGCAGACAAAAAGGTATTGTTGGTACACCGCAGTTTACCAACAAATATCAAATATATGTATTTTACTCATATATATATATATATATATATATATATACATACATACGTATATACCCATGTTACTTGTCTCAGCGCTTCTAACTGAGACAAGTACGTATAACAAAAACCCAGCATATATTAGGCGGGTCTCAAAAAAAAACCCAGTGAACACCCATTTATATACCCACATTACTTGTCCTCAGAAGCGCTGAGACAAGAACGTATAAAGAACTAAGTTTATATTCCGCTGGTTTCAAAAACAAAAAAAAAATTTTGCCCAATAAACACTTGAGGAAAATTGCTTTAATTTCACATCTTAATAAAAGCTCCCATTTTTTGATTAATTAAATTAATTTATAATACCAAAATCAACGAACGAAACCCAAAAATTTACCCCTGCAAACCAATACCTGCAGGAATTCATATATTGATTTGTTTATTTATTTAGTAATAATATTACCGTAAATTACAAATATTTATGAAGAATTACAAAATGATAAGCTTCCTTTCTTTTTCTATGTTCGATGCCATTGAATTAAATAAGTTAAGTCCTTTGTAGAATAAGGTATTTTGGGCCGCTGAAGTTGTATGGCGCTGAAGTCTGAAATTGTTCACGTTCCTTAAGTTGTACGGTTGGACTTCGCCAACGTATATAATTTTCTCTTGTATGTATCTTGCGGTTTGCCCTGTTTTGGCTTTGTAAATCAACGCTAGGGTATTAAACTCTAGATGTTGTTTGATGCTTAACCACCGAAGTGCTTCCAGCATAAAATTCACAATATTGAAGACATGATCCAATTTTCGGACTAAGTCCGCCCCTCCGTATATAATAAATTTGAAAAAAAAAAATATAATTATATGAAAAAAAGAGAGTTTTTTGAAAAAAAAGAAAAAAAAAACCCAAAAGAAACAAGTAAGGAAGGTTAAGTTCGGGTGTAACCGAACATTACATACTCAGTTGAGAGCTATGGTGACAACATAAGGGAAAATAACCATGTATGAAAATGAACCGAAGGAAACCCTGGAGTGTGTATCAAATGAAAGGCATTAAAGAGTATTTTATAAGGGAGTGGGCCATAGTTCTATAGGTGGACGCCATTTAGGGATATAGCCATAAAGGTGGATCAGGGTTGACTCTAGAATGCGTTTGTACGATATGGGTATCAAATTAAAGGTGTTAATGAGTATTTTAAAAGGGAGTAATCCTTAGTTCCATAGGTGGACGCCGTTTCAAGATATCGCCACAAAGGTGGACCAGGGGTGACCCTAGAATTTGTTTGTACAATACGGGCATCAAACGAATGGTGTTAATGAGTATTTCAAAAGGGAGTTGGCCTTAGTTCTATAGGTGGATGCCGTTTCGAAATATCGCCATAAAGGTGGACCAGGGGTGACTCTAGAATGTGTTTGTACGATATGGGTATCAAATTAAAGGTATTAATGAGGGTTTTAAAAGGGAGTGGTGGTTGTTTTATAGGTGGTCGCCTTTTCGAGATATCGCCATAAAGGTGGACCAGGGGTGACTCTAGAATGCGTTTGTACGATATGGGTATCAAATGAAAGGTGCTAATGAGTATTTTAAAAGGGAGTAATCCTTAGTTCCATAGGTGGACGCCGTTTCGAGATAGCGCCATAAAGGTGGACCAGGGGTGACCCTAGAATTTGTTTGTACAATATGGGTATCAAAAGAAAGGTGTTAATGAGTATTTTAAAAGGCAGTAATCCTTAGTTCCATAGGTGGACGCCGTTTCGAGATATCGCCATAAAGGTGGACCAGGGGTGACCCTAGAATTTGTTTGTACAATATGGGCATCAAACTGAAGTTGTTAATGCGTATTTTAAAAAGGAGTGGGCCTTAGTTCTAGGGGTGGACGCCGTTTCGAAATATCGCCATAAAGGTGGACCAGGGGTGACTCTAGAATATGTTTGTACGATATGGGTATCAAATTAAAGGTATTAATGATGGTTTTAAAAGGGAGTGGTGGTTGTTGTATAGGTGGTCGCATTTTCGAGATATCGCCATAAAGGTGGACCAGGGGTGACCCTAGAATTTGTTTGTACAATATGGGTATCAAAAGAAAGGTGTTAATGAGTATTTTAAAAGGGAGTAATCCTTAGTTCCATAGGTGGACGCCGTTTCGAGATATCGCCCTAAAGGTGGAGCAGGGGTGACCCTAGAATTTGTTTGCACGATATGGGTATCAAATGAAAGGGTTTAATGAGCATTTTAAAAGGGAGTGGGGCTTAGTTCTATAGGTGGACTTTCGAGATATCGCCATAAAGGTGGACCAGGGGTGACTCTAGAATGAGTTTGTACGATATGGGTATCAAATTAAAGGTATTAATGAGAGTTTTAAAAGGGAGTGGTGTCACAACCATTTTATAAAGTTTTTTCTAAAGTTATATTTCGCGTCAATAAAACAATCCAATTACCTTACCATGTTTCATCCCTTTTTTCGTATTTGGTATAGAATTATGGCATTTTTTCATTTCATAAAAACTGGGCGTGGCATCAACCGATTTCGCCCATTTTCACAGAAAACAGTTAATGTCATAAAATCTATGCCCCTACCAAATTTCAAAAGGATTGGTTAATTTTTGTTCGACTTATGGCGTTAAAAGTATCCTAGACAAATTAAATGAAAAAGGGCGGAGCCACGCTCATTTTGAAATTTTCTTTTATTTTTGTATTTTGTTGCACCATATTATTGCTGCAGTTGAATGTTGACATAATTTACTTATATACTGTAAAGATATTAAATTTTTTGTTAAAATTTTACATTAAAAAATTTTCTTTAAAAGTGGGCGTGGTCCTTCTCCGATTTTGCTAATTTTTATTAAGCGTACATATAGTAATAGGAGTAACGTTCCTGCCAAATTTTATCATGATATCTTCAACGACTGCAAAATTACAGCTTGCAAAATTTTAAATTACCTTCTTTTAAAAGTGGGGTCGCCACGCCCATTGTCCAAAGTTTTACTAATTTTCTATTCCGCGTTATAAGTTCAACTCATCTACTAAGTTTCGTCGCTTTAGCTGTCTTTTGTAATGAATTATCGCACTTTTTCGGTTTTTCGAAATTTTCGATATCGAAAAAGTGGGCGTGGTTATAGTCCGATATCGTTCATTTTAAATAGCGATTTGAGATGAGTGCTCAGGAACCTACATACCAAATTTCATCAAGATACCTCAAAATTTACTCAAGTTATCGTGTTAACGGACGGACGGACGGACATGGCTCAATCAAATTTTTTTTCGATCCTGATTATTTTGATATATGGAAGTCTATATCTATCTCGATTCCTTTATATATGTACAACCAACCGTTATCCAATCAAACTTAATATACTCTGTGAGCTCTGCTCAACTGACTATAAAAAGAGAGTGGGAATTTTTCTTATAAATATTTTTCCACGCAGTAAGTTGTTGGAAAAGGAAAAATTAAAAAAAAAATAAAAATTCATTTAAAAAACAATAATAATTTTAAAAACAGAATTGACCAACATTACCATTACAACAAAGACACACAACATCAAAGAAGGTACCACAACAACAACGAGGAGCACAATACAACAAAGGCTAAAGGACAACACCAGTAACACATATTATATATTTTCCCTCCGTCGAAAGTACGGACCCAAATTCTAAAAATTACCCAATTTTAGACCCTCCGATCTAAAGAGCGTGACCCTGGTTATATACCAATATTATAAAGCTTAAATGACAAAAATTTCATATAAAAATATATACATACATATATATGTAATATATTGTCACGAATATTAGCAACACTAAGAGATACTATCATCTCTAAGCCGATGCTAAGCAGTGACTTGTATGCACATCATTAAATCAATCATTATGTCTACACATATGTACGTACACGCAGCGGAGAGAAGACGCATAAACGCATGAAAATATCTTATCTGAGATGCTCCCAAAAGTATGCAATAATTGTGGAAGTATTACTCACATATGCACGCGCATGGGGTATGAGAGAAGCTATAAAATCATGCATCTGTAGTTACAGCTGAGTAATTTTATAGCTGATAACTAACTAGTAAGTTCTGGAAATAGAAACGCCTAGAATTATGGAACGAGGAAATCGAAGAGTATAAAAAGCAGCAGCAGTAGAGGCACGACAATCAGTTTGATTTAAGACGCTATCTGGCGAGCAATAGTAGTGTTATTCAGAAGTACTTTAATAAACGCCATTGTGCATTATTGAATAGTGGAGTTATTTATTCAACAGTTTAGTGATTCGAACATTAGCAGAAAGCTGCAAATAAGGGGAATTGCAGTAAATTCGTTACAATTGGTGTCAGAAGAGGAATTGTTGAATAAATTCCGAAGACTTCGAATACAACTTGGACATGGCAAAGTGGAGTGAATTGAAGATTCAGCAACTGAAGAAGTAGTTGGAGAGCCGTGGATTGAATACAACCAGCAATAAACTCGAACTTCAGGCATGACTACGAAAGGCAATGGAATTAGATGGAATTAACGTGAAGAGTATGTTTTTCCTCTTGATGGCGAGGACACAACAAAAATTTAAGAGAAAAATGAAATATCGCAGACAGTTACGAGCACAGACTTGAACACGATTTTTGCTGCAATATCTGCTCAAACATCGACAGTGTCATCTTAACTGGCAGAACAGAAGACATATATGTCATCTCAACTGGAAGAACAGAAGACGTATATGTTATCCCATCTGGAATCCCAGGAGACACGTATAACATCCAAGATTGGAGCACAAGAAACGCGCGTTTCAGAAATGTCGCAAATATCATCCCAACTGGAATCACAGGAGACACGTATCTCAGAGATGTCGGTACAAATTTCAGCACAGGTATCATCGCAGATCGCTGCACAACTGGGAGCCCGTATGGACGAAAAAATAATGCAGTTTTAGAAAAAAATCGAGGCTGAGGTAGATGCTTTAAAAGGTCGTATACAGGAGCTGCAACTAAATCGTCCAGTTGTTTGAGCAAGCAATACGAAGGTAAAAACTCCATCTTTTGACGGCTCTGTTCCTTTCCATGTGTTTAATATTCAGTTTGAGAAGACCGCAACAGTGAACAACTGGAGTGCTGAAGATAAAGTTGCTGCGCTATTCGTGGCATTGAAAGAATCTGCTGCTGAAATCATACAGACTATTCCCGAAGGAGAGCGGAACAACTACGAAACATTGATGAGCGCTCTAGAGAGATGATACGGAAGCGAACACAGGAAGCAGATATACCAAATAGAGTTGCAAGACCGCTACCAAAAAGCTAATGAGACTTTGCATTAGTTTGCGTCAGATGTCGAGAGGCTTGCACATTTGACGAATGCCGGCGCAGCCGTGAAATACACCGAAAGGGTGAAAATTCAGAGCTTTATAAATGGCATACGGGGCGTCGAAACAAAGCGACCCATATACGTAAACCCAAAAGCCAACATTTGCAGAAACGAGTAGACAGAGTGGGTAGACGCAATATTGGAGGCGCTGAAAGGATCGCAAAAGCGGAGCGAAAGAGTTATCAAATGCTTCAAATGCGGGAAGCCCGATCACATTGCACGTCATTGCGATATTGGTCCTGGTAGTTCCAACTTGGGTGGCTGTAAACGCAAAGCTGGAGGAGATGAGCAAGAGCGTGTCAGATGTAAAGAACGAAAACTTGCTGCAGCTATTGAATGTCCTGTGATATTGGTGTCGCAAATTCGAAGGAAATCAAGCAGTCTTACCGTCAGAGGGAATGTCGATGGCAAAGAACGTGTACTGTTACACACATATATCTTGCATGCGTTCTAAACGTTTGTACATAGCAACCGTTCGCATGATCGCTGTTGCATAAGCGTGGCTCATATAGCGCACGCGCTTCGCTTGCTTGCCTGCCTGTGGGAACGTAATTATGTTGACGTTGCTTATTATAAACACATTCATACTTACGACATAAGCACAGTGTCGAATGCAATGCAGCGTGAGAAACGTTTAGAACGCATGCAAGATATATGCATGTAATGCATTCGACACTCTGCAAAATTTTTAAAATTCTTGAATACCACAAAGGAAAGAAGGAAAAATATTTTTTTCGGCTACTGCAAGATCACTACCGCCACCAAAAGGACCACCGCCGACGCATAGCGAAGTGGAATAAACGACAAATTTTAAAAATTCTTGAATACCACAAAGGAGAGAAGGAAAAATATTTTTTTTTGGGATACTGCAAGACCACTACCGCCACCAAAACGACCACCACCGACGCATAGCGAAGTGGAATAAAAACAGGATCCTGCAAACAAGGAGAACAAGGAGGAAGCCAAAACGAATGAATAATAATTGAAAACTGTGAATAGAGCTAAAGACATCTGAGAAACAGCAAAAAACGAAGTGGAATAAAACAAGATCGTGGCATAAGAAACAAGGAGAACGGCGACCAGCTAAGAAAAAATTTGGCATTAGTTAAGTTATTTTTTATTTAAGTATTTTTAATACTTTTTAGAAGCATTTGGCAACCTAACGGCTGCGAATTTACGGGCAAAAAGTAGATTTTTGCCAATAAATTTAAGAATTTTTTTTCTCATCTAATTTTTTTAAATGAATGATATTAGTAATCAGGAGGAATTTGACGCAATATTCTTGCATTGTAGCAAATTAATTGAAGAAGAAGAAAAAAAATTATTAATTTAAATAAAATTTTCTTAAAATTTTTTTTTAACTAATAGAACTTAGGCAGATCAATGAATATGAAGAAAAAGAGAAAAAAAAGTATGAAGCCCAAAATGGCATAGAAAACGAAATAGAAATAAAAATAACACATAAAAGAAAAAAGTAGAGAAATAAATTCCAACATTCTGTAAAGTTTGTTAAGTAAGAAAAAATAAATTATGATATTTTGAAAAAAAAAAATATTAAAAAAAAGAAAAATTTTTACAAACATGAAAGTTGTAAAATAAAATTTTAAGTAGGTTGGAAATTCCAATCCAACTTGGAATACATTGAATATAAAAGAAAATCAATAATTTTATTAGGCCTAAATTAGTCCTTTTCCATAATCTGAAACATCAGAGAATAGAATATTAAAATAGAACCACCAGCTGAACCAAAGCCAAAAATTAACCCAAATATTTCAGATGTTTGGCTAGCAGTTTTAACCTGCGCAATTGTGCTATTGATATAATATTCAAATTTAGCACCCTAAGCCATCTAAACTCAACCCAATTTCGATAAGAACAGTAAACAATTACAAATGCATCACTGCAAAATACCTCACTCAATAGAAGAATTTATTAAGACAGTTTCATTAGCACTGTCTAAGTTCAAGAATTTGCTAATTCACAGTAGTAGTTTCCATAGAAGTTAATCAAAATAACACATATGAAGGCTGTCAAGGTAGAAAATGTATACCACAAACCTTATAAAATAATAACTTTTCGCAACATAAAAACCTTACGTAAGTGGAAATATGCAAAACAAAATACCTAAAGTTACCATAAGATCGGAAACTAAAAATCAGCCAGAATGAAGAAAATAAAAAGTCACAAAGAGAACCTTATTATAAATAAAGCGCTTAATAAATAAATAAATTAGCAGTTAGACATGTCGCGCTCGTTTTCATCCCAAAGGATAGAAAATTTGTAACATAATAACAAACAAGCAACCAGATTGTTGAGGAAAAGATTGATTTAGGACAATACTTGACCAGGCTGAAAAATGCCGGCAATATAGGACTTGTAAAGAAAGAAAAAGACAGTTGTCCCTTAGGAGACAAATTTGTCAAAAATAGTAGATACTCGAGTAGGCAAATTTAAAGGTACCAAAGTTCTCAAAATATCTAATAAGAGCATTAACCTCAGGAGTTATACGTGTGACAAGAGTCGACAAAATACAAAAAAAAAATGCAAATAAGAAATTCTTCATAAATATCATGACGATCCAATATGGGTTGGCCACCCAGACATAAACCGCATGATGAACAAGATCAGACAAAATATTGCTGGAAAAATATAAAAATGGTATAGGAAAGATTTTAACCCATTAGTTACACTACTCTTACTACATAACTACCTTGCTCTTCCATCAACTATAGCTCCTATTTTTTCAGTATAATTAGCTATACAATTTTTTTATTCTTCATGTTCTAAGTTTAATAAAGCCCCATTCATTCATTCATTATTTTTTTTAGAAATATAAATATAAGTCTGTCCTGCTGCTTCATCTAGGAAAACCTCGCCTTTTAGAGAGGTCATAAGAGGTAGATAGTAGACATACATATAGGGGCCTGCAGAATATAAAATACCGATAGGAAAAATAATTTTATTAATAACCTGTAGACAAGGAAAAGTAATTTTATTAATAACCTGCGGAACAGAAAATATCAATAGGAAAAATATAGAAAAAATCAATAAAAATAATAAGTAAGTAAGTATGAATGTGTTTATAATAAGCAACGTCAACATAATTACGTTCCCACAGGCAAGCAAGCAAGCGAAGCGCGTGCGATATATGAGCCACGCTTATGCAACAGCGACCATGCGAACGGTTTCTATGTACAAACGTTTACATCGCTCATGCAATATGTATGTACGTATGATTAGTATATAGGAACTTTAATACATAAGTATTTGTTTAGAATATTTTAGTATAAATAAGCCGAAAGTTACTGAATAAAGTCAATTCAATCTTGGTGCCGCTTAAATGGCACTACTCAGAAAAACAAGGGATACTATAATTTCTAAGCCGATGCTAAGCAGTGACTTGTATGCACATCATTAAATCAATCATTATGTCTACACATATGTACGTACACGCAGCGGAGAGAAGACGCACAAACACATGCATATATCTTATCTGAGATACTCCCAAAAGTATGCACTAATTGTGCAAGTATTACTCACATATACACGCGAGAGACGTGAGAGAAGCTATAAAATCATGCATCTGTAGCAGAGCTGATGAAGAATGAAATCATTTGCTTTTTGAAATTAGAGCTTTTCTACAATCAGTATTTCACAATTTTTTCTTCATACGAGAATTATGCTTTCATTTCTTAATTCTGCAATCATGCAGAGAAATAAGGATTTCATTCAGCACCGCAGAATGCTAAATCAGACTGCAGAAATAAATATACTGAAATTAATGAGTGCACTCAGGCTATTTCACATTTTTGTTGTGTGAAGTCATACAAAAATGCGCAAATAGTACCTAAAGTAGAACGAAAAAATTTTTAGTTCCTTTTTATGAAAGCTTAGTTTTAAAAATTGGTTCAAAAAATTTCTATGAAGATAGTTAGCGTGAGAAGAGTTAAAACAACTTGCTAAAGAGCATTAAGCATGACAATTTTAAAAATGTCCAGTTATATTGAAAAAAAGTATCATTCCAGCAAGCAGAACATTCCTGTCTTTCATATTAAATTTTTTTGGAGTTGCTGATATAGTGACTTTTTTACTTGGGCATATTTACTTAACCCTCGGAGCATATTTGGTGATTCATTTTGTTAAGTTTTCTTAACAAATTTTGCTCGCTTTTTTCGAAGGAGCCTTTTAAAGTCGCTGTCACAGCTTTAAAAAAATAAAGCTAAATGGAAAGTAAATGCTTATCAAAATTTTTTTTTTGGAAATTTTTATAGACGAAGTGCAAAACCACCCAAATAACACAAATCGCAAACGTAAGATTTTACAGCTCTGAACTCCATATACACCCCACTCATAAATTTTTATACTCAGTTGAGCAGAGCTCACAGAGTATATTAACTTTGATTGGATAACGGTTGGTTGTACAGGTATAAAGGAATCGAGATAGATATAGACTTCCATATATCAAAATCATCAGGATCGAAAAAAAATTTGATTGAGCCATGTCCCTCCGTCCGTCTGTCCGTTAACACGATAACTTGAGTAAATTTTGAGGTATCTTGATGAAATTTGGTATGTAGGTTCCTGGGCACTCATCTCAGATCGCTATTTAAAATGAACAATATCGGACTATAACCACGCCCACTTTTTCGATATCGAAAATTTCGAAAAACCGAAAAAGTGCGATAATTCATTACCAAAGACGGATAAAGCGATGAAACTTGGTAGGTAAGTTGAACTGATGACGCTGAATAGAAAATTAGTAAAATTTTGAACAACGGGCGTGGCACCGCCCACTTTTAAAAGTAGGTAATTTAAAACTTTTTCAAGCTGTAATTTGGCAGTCGTTGAAGATATCATGATGATATCGATATATTTTTACTAAACTCAGTTCACGTACTTATCTGAACTCACTTTGTATTGGTATAAAAAATGGCCGAAATCCCACTTTTTCGATATCGAAAATTACCAAAAACGAAAAAATGCCATAATCCTATACCAAATACGAAAAAAGGGATGAAACATGGTATTTGGATTGGTTTATTGACGCAAAATATAACTTTAGAAAAAAACTTTGTAAAATGGGTGTGACACCTACCATATTAAGTAGAATGAAATGAAAAAGTTCTGCAGGGCGAAATAAAAAACCCTTGAAATCTTGACAGGAATACTGTTCGTGGTATTATATATATAAATAAATTAGCGGTATCCAACAGATGATGTCCTGGGTCACCCTGGTCCACATTTTGGTCGATGTCTGGAAAACGCCTTCACATATACAACTACCACCACTCCCTTTTAAAACCCTCATTAATACCTTTAATTTGATACCGATATCGTACAAATACATTCTAGAGTCACCCCTGCTCCACCTTTATGGCTATATCTCGAAAAGGCGTCCACCTATAGAACTAAGGCCCACTCCATTTTAAAATGCTCATTAACCCCTTTCATTTGATACCCATATCGTACAAACAAATTCTAGGGTCACCCCTGGTCCACCTTTATGGCGATATCTCGAAACGGCGTCCACCTATGCAACTAAGGATCACTCCATTTTAAAATACTCATTAACACCTTTTTTTTGATACCCATATCGTACAAACAAATTCTAGATTCACCCATGGTCCACCTTTATGGCGATATCTCGAAAAGGCGTCCACCTATAGAACTAAGGCCCACTCCCTTTTAAAATACTCATTAACGCCTTTCGTTTGATACTCATATTGTACAAACGCATTCTAGAGTCACCCCTGGTCCACCTTTATGCCGATATCTCGAAAAGGCGACCACCTATACAACTACCACCGCTCCCTTTTTAAACCCTCATTAATACCTTTAATTTGATACCCATATCGTACAAACACATCCTAGAGTCACCCCTGGTCCACCTTAATGGCGATATCTCGAAAGCCGTCCACCTATAGAACTAAACCCCACGCCCTTTTGAAATACTCATTAACACCTTTCGTTTAATACCCATATTGTACAAACGCATTCAGAGTCACCCCTGGTTCACCTTTATGGCGGTATCCCTAAATGGCGTCCACCTATAGAACTATGGCCCACTACCTCATAAAATACTCTTTAATACCTTTCATTTGATACACATGTCATACAAACACATTCCAGGATTACCCTCGGTTCATTTTCCCTTATGTTGTCACCATAGCTCTCAACTGAGTATGTAATGTTCGGTTACACCCGAACTTAACCTTCCTTACTTGTTTATTTGAACCTTAATTTTGAAAAATAATGGTTGAATAATATGTTGCTTTCAAAAAAGCAGTAGACTCTTTCAGTAAGCAGAAGCATTTTTAAATTTAGAAAAATGATTACTTACCTTCTCATGATAAAAATTGGAAAAGAATAAGTTGTCTGCAGTAACTTTTCTACCCACCTGTAAAGTTTGCATCATCGGCTTTCCCCGTGATCATTTTGATACATGTAAATTTTTATTTATCTCGATTAGTTAATGCCATTATGATGCAGAGTGACAGATGAAACCAATAACCTTATTATCTTGGGTATAATAAAGTAAAATAGATATATCCAAAATTTTACATCATTTGCGCACCATACAACAACATATGATTTATATAAAAATCTCTGAAAATCGGCGTGATATCGAGCAATCTATTTAAGTGCGCTTTGTGTATAAACTATTTACTTTACTGCAAAATTTCTAAACTGTACCTACTCGCTAAGAACCATGTCTTTTACTTATCTTGGTATTCTTTATTTACGTTGTTTAAGTGCTCTTTTTTCATAAAAAATGTTTCTTGCACTTTTAATGTTTTTTATGTTATCAGTAAAATATATATACGTATACGTACTCACCGCGCAGGTTTCTGAGGTCTCGAGAACTAGTGTTTTAGATAGTTTTTTCTAGTTTCCGAATAATATCAACATGTGCCAACAAATTCTAAAATTCACCTGATATTAAGGATGTCAATATTTTATAATTTCGGACCCCCGGGATTTTCGGGATCTTGTATTGTAATTAATATCGGGATTAAATATTCTTTAGATTTCAAAAACTTAACCTACGAAAGTGCACAATATTATTTGGGATAACCCTTTATACATCAAATCAAAGGGTTAAAATTAATTCAGAAATAAATAGGCTTCAAACATATATGTAATACTCCTATATTGCTAATAGAAAATGCTCGCAATGTGTTTTGGATGCGAAATCAAAGCAAGGCAGCCTATAAAATTTTTGTGATTGTAGCAGCATAAGTGTGACAACGAAAAACTTTAATTTTGGTACATTCGATTATTTAATACAAAAACAAAAACATGTAAATAGCAATATATCGGCACTCTGATGTTGGGGAATGTACTAAGCTTTTTGAAGTATTACATATATGGCTTCAAACTTCTTTGCATAATATTTTCAATTCAAACTAACAATCACATATTTTGAAAAAAAAAAAAAAAAATACATTGTATAATAAGACCATAATTTCTTGAGAACCATTTAATCTATTGTGATCTGATAAATCAAAGAAATTTCATAACATCCTACTTATATGTATGTTCTGCTTTTAATACTAAGCAACATTCAAAAACTTCAAAAAGTATTCCTACATTCAAACAAGTAAGGAAGGCTAAGTTCGGGTGTAACCGAACATTACATACTCAGCTGAGAGTTTTGGAGACAAAATAAAGGAAAATCACCATTTAGCAAAATGAACCTAGGGTAACCCTGGAATGTGTTTGTATGACATGGGTTTCAAATGGAAGGTATTAAAGAGTATTTTAAAAGGGAGTGGGTCATAGTTCTATAGGTGGACGCCATTTCGGGATATCGCCATAAAAGTGTGCCAGGGGTGACTCTAGAATGTGTGTTTGTACGATATGGGTATCAACTGAAAGGTGTTAATTAGTATTTTAAAAGGGAGTGGGCCTTAGTTCTATAGGTGGACGCCTTTTCGAAATATCGCCATAAAGGTGGACCAGGGGTGACTCTAGAATGTGTTTGTACGATATTGGTATCAACTGAAAGGTGTTAATGAGTATTTTAAAAGGGAGTGGGCCTTAGTTCTATAGGTGGACGCCTTTTCGAGATATCGACATAAAGGTGGACCAGGGGTGACTATAGAATGTGTTTGTACGATATGGGTATCAAATGAAAGGTGTTAATGAGTATTTTAAAAGGGAGTGGGCCTTAGTTCTATAGGTGGACGCCTTTTCGAGATATCGCCATAAACGTGGATCAGGGGTGACTCTAGAAGGTGTTTGTACGATATGGGTATCACACTAAAGGTATTAATGAGGGTTTTAAAAGGGAGTGGCCCTTAGTTGAATATGTGAAGGCGTTTCCGAGATATCGACCAAAATGTGGACCAGGGTAATCAAGAACATCATCTGTTGGGTGCCGCTAATTTATTTATATATGTAATACCACGAACAGTATTCCTGCTAAGGTTCTAAGGGCTTTTGATTTTGCTCAGAAGAACTTTTTCATTTCCTTCTACTTAATATGGTAGGTGTCACACCCATTTTACAAAGTTTTTTCTAAAGTTATATTTTGCGTCAATAAACCAATCCAATTACCATGTTTCATCTCTTTTTTCATATTTGGTATAGAATTATGGCATGTTTTTCATTTTCTCGTAATTTTCGATATCGAAAAAGTGGGCGTGGTCATAGTCGGGTTTTTATGCCAAGATAAAGTGAGTTCAGATAAGTACGTGGACTAAATTTAGTAAGGATATATCGATTTTTGCTCAAGTTATCGTGTTAACGGCCGAGCGGAAGGACAGACGGTCGACTGTGTATAAAAACTGGGCGTGGCTTCAACCGATTTCGCCCATTTTCACAGAAAACAGTTACCGTCATAGAATTTATGCCCCTACCAAATTTCACAAGGATTAGTAAATTTTTGTTCGACTTATGGCATTAAAAGTATTTCTAGACGAATTCAATGAAAAAGGGCGGAGTTACGCCCATTTTGAAATTTTCTTTTGTTTTTGTATATTGTTGCAGCATATCATTACTGGAGTTGAAAGTTGACATAATTTACTTAAATACTGTAAAGATATTAAATTTTTTGTTAAAATTTGACTTAAAAAAAATTTTTTTTTTAAAGCGGGCGTGTTCGTCATCCGATTTCGCTAATTTTTATTTTGCACACATATAGTAATAGGAGTGACATGCCTATCAAATTTCATCATGATATCTTCTACGACTGTCAAATTGCAGCTTGCAAAGTTTTTAATTACCTTCTTTTAAAAGTGGGCGGTGCCACGCCCATTGTCCAAAATTTTACAAATTTTCTATTTTGCGTTATAAGGTCAACGCACCTACCAAGTTTCATCGCTTTATCCGTCTTTGGTAATGAATTATGGCACTTTTTTGGTTTTTCGAAATTTTCGATATCGAAAAAGTGGGCGTGGTTGTAGTCCGATTTCGTTCATTTTAAATAGCGACCTGAGATGAGCGCCCAGGAACCTACATACCCAATGTCATGCAGATACCTCAAAATTTACTCAAGTTATCGTGTTTACGGGCGGACGGACGGACAGACGGACGGACGGACATGGTGGCCATATGAATTTCTTTTTTCACCCCGATAATTTTGATATATAGAAGTCTATATGATTAGTTTATGCCCTAACGGATTACCGTTATGCGAACAAAGTTAATATACTCTGTGAGCTCTGCTCAGCTGAGTATAAAAAGTACTACTACTAGAGGTTTGTATGTATTCGTATGTATATGAATGTGCGCATGCTAAATTAATTTGAACTAGGTAAGGTTTTCTGACGGCACTTCATGTTTCTTAAGAAATTTGGAGTCCGGAAAATGCTAGAATTTGTATTAAAGGTGATGTCTCTGAATTTACACCGTTGGCATGCATGTTTAGGAAATTGTCAAATAAAAATAAAAAATGTATTCAAATAAATTTACACACCAAGCGCACCAGGACGAAATGAGCGCATGTTTGGCAAAGTTTCTGCAAGCCTCTCTAGTGGGAATTTCCTTTCTTTCTTATTGTTACTCTTTAATAATGTAACGATCACTAAATTTGTACAAAATGATGCTTTTTCGGACAATATTTTATTAAATGAAGACGGAAACTTTCGGGAGAGCTGCGAAAATCGTGCAATATTTATTCCAGAAAGAACACAAACATGTCCACTCCCAAGAGTGGGGAAAGCGTTTTATAAGTTGTTTCATAAACTTCACTCTTAAATTGAACAATTGAAGTCTAAGCACTCCCGCAGTATTACTTTAGCAATTTTTTTTTGCATACTGACGGCCCCCACCATACACATTAATTCTGCTTAACCGGTTCCCCAACATTTTTTTCAGAAAAATATACGTACTTATTCTCAGTACTAAGAAGTTGTTTTCATGATATAAACGAAAGTAGAAAATTGTGATCTTAATGTACGTTTTAGCACCACCAATTAAAGGACTTAAAGGTTTCAAGTTTTTTATTACTATCATTTTAAATGATCCCATCAAGTAAATGGAGCATTTTAGGAAAATTTTCTTTTGAACTAAAAGTGTTCAGAACGGAAAGAGTTTTTGTTTTTTTTTATATATATATTTTTTTTATGGACCTTGAGACAGCGCACTGCCCTCAAGTGGTCCAATGAAACCAGGCTAATCCTGTTCATACCGAGTCGTTGTAAGGCAATGGTTTGTTAACCGTCGAAATCTAAAACTGCTCAGCAACAGAGGAAACCTCATCAGGTAAGTAAAATAAATGCCGTATTAGTAATAAATATACATACATAATGGATAGAATTTGTAGAAAATTAATTCAATATGTTAATGAATACAGTTAGTTATAGAGAGGAAAGAACAGATTTTTTGATACATAAAAGCGAGTCCGAAACATCAAATGTGCTAGAGTGGGAGTTGTAATTCTGACACAAACAGCGGAGGGGCTCATTTATTTCAAAATTTGTTCTACAATATTTTAGGTAGAGATGTTTAAGATGTCTTGAAGGCCCGGAAAGGACATTAAAGTTGTTTATTTCGTAATTATTTGGAGCTTTTCGGCCGATAAAATAAAGACAAACACAAGCCTTCTCTTTTCCTCCTACACGTTTCGATGCAATTTTTTCATCTTCATCAGGGAGATTGTATATTTATAATAAAATATGATATAAAACAAAACAAACATTAACACATTACTTAGTATTACACAATTTACACCACTCTGTTGTTAACATAATACTTACATTCAATCTATAACATTGAAACTTTTAACATCTAACACATAAATAAACAAAACTTTACATTTAATTTACTGCCACCATTCATGTTTCCTGCTTCATCCATTGGCTGATAATGCCGTCATATAAGCGCAGTTTATATTGTTGACGTCTTCTTTGAAATTCATTGCAGTATTGATTTTTTGTTGTATTCGTAGAGCTTCCAGCGTCATTCGTGTTCGTTCTTTCCCCTGAACGTCTAATATTTTCGCGTTTTCGAAGTCCGCTGTGTGTCCTTTGTTGGTCAAATGTTCGCATAGTGCTGTAGTTGTTTTTCTATTTTTGGCGTCTAGTCTATATTCGTTTATTCGTACACTTAGCGATCGCTTCGTCGTTCCAATGTATATTTGATCGCAAGTTTCTCCTACGCTCCCATTACATTTTATTTCATATACCACATTATGTTGTTGTTCTTTGTCGATTTTGTCTTTTGTTTGTGTAAAGATTGTGTTCAAAGTTCGATTTGGTTTATGCGCAAATTTTATATTGTTGTTGCGTGTGATGCTATACAATATTTTGTTGTCCGTTAATCCTGGTATGTAATTGACGCCTGCATATATTTGCTTTTCTTTTGCATTCTTTTGTTCGGTGATGCTTTGCGCGCATTTGGTTTGACTAATTGTTGTTGCTATCCATGCGTCTATTAATGTATTAGGGTAGCCATTCTTATATAAAATATTTTTAATTTTTTTAAAATTTGTGGTCATGAACTCCTGTTCACTTAAATTGTAGATTTTCTTTATAAAGCTTATGGCCGTGTTCTTTTTTTGCATCCATGGGTGATTTGAATGGTAGTTTATTATTCTAGATGATGATACGGCTTTAGCATACCAATTAATTTTTAGGGTTTGTCTTTATTTTATCGGCCGAAAAGCTCCAAATAATTACAATTGTAACAAAAAAATTGGCCCAAAATAAATATATGTTGTTTACTTCGTTCAACAGGAATGAGTTAGAGACCGAACCATTCAGTTATTTAATCATAAATACAATTCTAAGCATTTCCCTATGACTAGCAAGGAAATCTCTTAAGGAGAAAAGTAAGAATTGTTTTTGGACTGATTTTAGCCGATCAATATGAACCTGGTAGCTCGGCTTCCAAATTATTTCACCATATTCTAATATCGGCCTTACTAATGTTGTAAAAATAGTTTAAGTAACGTACGGGTCGCTGAATTCCTTATACCATGGCTTTACAAATACCAAAACCCCTCTAGCCTTATTAACAGTTGCAGTAATATGAAGATTGAAGTTAAGTTTACTGTCCATATTAACCCCACAGTCTATAAAACTGTATACATACCTGTTCAAGATTATAATTGTTAAGAGTGTAGGAAGCTGGCTGAAGTAATCTTCATAAATTTGCATTTTTTAAGATTAAGTGGCATATAGTTGATGGTGCACCAATTGAGCAATGTGTCCAAATCTGATTGGAAAAGAGGCCTTTCTTCGCTTGACGCATAGGATAAAAAAATTTTACATCTTCCTTTGCAAGAGCAATAAAGTTTCAAGTTTGGGTAGATAGTACAGTATTGTGCTTATGTCATTTAATGAAATTTTTTTATTTTTTTGTTTATGACAATAGAAAAAGCATCGCCTTCCAGACACAGTATAGCATTTTCAACAAACATTAAATATAAAGAAAAACGCTTATAGCCAGCTAACGTAATTAAAAGTAAAATATAGTTACACTATTAATGTAATAGCAGCCTTATGATCTCACCTTGTTTCCCACTTGGTGCAACCCTGTTGTCTATTGTGAATGGACAACAGGTTTTGAAACAAGGTGGAAACGGGGAGGTCGGAAAAAAAGAGAAAAAAGGCGGCCATCATTAGGAGATACATTTTTCTTAAACATCTGCGAACACGGTTGAAAAAAAACTAAATTCAACTCAGTGATTCCATTTAAAATTAAAGAAACCCAAAACCATTGTGAAACTTTTTATAAAACTATAACATAAATAAATAAAAAGAACGATAGTAAACTGAAATAAAATCTGTGGTTGCAAGTAATGGGAGTGCCTGTGCGTGATAACGTGCGTGCACGTAAGGAGAACGATTTTTCTGGAGGTTCAACAGGAGTTAACATGGCGACCGTGACACAGGTGGTGAGTGGACATTTTTTTAATGATGCGGACTAATTTCTCAAGATCTACATATATAACAAAAGTGGCAGTGGCCGTGCGTGACAGAAATGATATGTAAAACCAATAAAATTTAATAAAAACTAAAATTTTAATAAAACCGTAAAATTTAACCAAAAGTAGAAACTCCAATAGCAAGTTTAATAAATCTATAATATAAAACAACTAAATACTACAGAAATAATCAAAAATTTTACAAAAGTATAATACAGCGTCTAATTACAGCAGAAATAAAAGTACCAGCTAATAAATCTATAAAACACCTAAATACTACAGAAATAAGCAAAAGTTTTACAAAACTATAATACAACAACTAATAAAAGCAGAAATAAATGTACGACCTAACAATTATAATCGAAATTTTAATGGCAACAGAGATAATTATATAAGAAAAAATATAAAATTTAATTAAAAATTTTGGACGAAACCAGCGGGCCTGTACATAGAGGCATTTAAATAACGGCATTCACACCATGTCACGCATAACGGGATGCCGAACCCAAGCCACGTCATTTACATCATCTGCTTAACCGTTTTCCACCACCACCAACGAACGCGAACATCAGCAGCAACACCAGCAGCGACAAATGGTAGCAGGGTCAACACCAGCAGCGGCGCATGCAGCAGATGAAGCGGCAAAGACATATAAGTATATATTTATGTATCCACTACTTTTCGTTTATGTACACTTTAAAATTTTTTGATTAAACGCGGTGCGTCCGCAAAACTTGTTAAACATTATATAAAACATTTAAATATCCACTTGAATTTGAATCTAATTTTGAATTTTTTTCGCGTCAAACAACTATTAATAAAATTAAAAAAAAAAAAAAATTGTTTTTGACACAAACTCGAAAAAATTGAAACTGGTGATACACAACCCAAACTCGTATTTTCATTTGCAGTAATGCAAATCTATATTTGGAAATCATAGGAATTTTTATAAAGTATCTGCATATAAATCGTGGCTAAAAGAGAATATACTTAGTGCATTTTAAAATGACGTATGCATATACATTGACACGCTTTGTGGAAATTTAACTACTTTTCAACACATTCAATACATTTAAAACACTTTAAAAATTCACTACATTAAAAACCATTAAAATCGTAATACATCCTATACTTACATTTTGCTGTGAAACGGTGCGGCCGTCACGTTAAACAATGAATATATTTTTGATGAAAACGGTGCGTCCGTAAAAATTCTAAAATAATTAATGCTTTTTAGTGCAACGGTGCGGCCGTCACGTAAAATTTAATGATTTTTTTTTTGTGCAACGGTGCGGCCGTCACGTTAAACAATATTGAAATAAATACTAAATTGCAATAAACATAACCCGTTTAAAATTAATATCGTCTTGCGAAAATTGAAAAAATAGATCAATCTTCCATTGTGGGTCGTATATGGTAGCACACCCGGTACAAAACAAAATTTTCCAAAGCCAAAACTTAATTGACGGTTCATCTGGAATACAATTCAATCCACTTTCAAGCAATTCTAACTTCAAATAACCCTAACAAATTTATGCTAAAATTCAATGCACAGTTCAAGTAAAGCGGTTTCAAATTAGATTATAAAATGATTTTAAATTTCTTTTCAATTAAAATTGACATTCATAACACAAACTTGCCCGTTTTATTAATTCAACTTAGGTGATAAAACCACTTCAAATTCCCTTTCAATTCAAATTTGTTCACATTCATGTCTCAAATCTGCAGCAACAATTCAATTTAGGTTAATACAATTTAGGTTACAAAACCATTTGAAATCTCTCTTCCATTCAAATTTGTTTTTATTCACAACTCAAAGAATTTAGGTTATAAAACCATTCCAAATTCCTTTTTCATTCAAATTCTTTCATATTCTTACCTCAAACTTGCAACTTTTTCACAATTCATTTAGATTATAAAATCATTTCAGCCTTCGTTTTCATTCAAATTTGTTAATATCCAAGCAAACAAAGTTCAAAGAATTGAGAGAAAATTTCTTTAAAATTAAAAAACGCGTTTTGCATACAGGTCGTTCTTTACCGACAAGGCAAGAGAAGTTAGATGAATATAAAAATTCTTTAATTGAGGCATATAATAACATTTTAGTAGAGGTAAATGGTCATTTTGAAAACCAACCTAGGCCAATTGCTGTGAATAAAAGTTTATCACGTTGTAGGGAAGAATTAATTAAATGTTTTACAAAACTCAACTGCGCAGTTAAAGTACCAACCAAATACAGCGACTTAGTCCAAGATAACACTTTTATATCAGATACTGATCGGGAAGAAAAAGAATCCTTCGACGCATACAAAATCGAATCTGAGGAAGAAGAAGAACTCTCTGACTCATCAAAGCCGGAAACACTCGACAGTCGTATCGGTGAACAAAGTTGTTATTTACCTCATACTGAAAATATTTCATTACAAGAAAACTTCTGTGGTTTCGATAACCCAGTCGTTACATCAAACAATTCTTTAGGGCTTTTAACAACTTTCTCAAATTCCAACCAATCTCGTACTAATTTTCTAGAACCAAGAATAATGGCTACACCAGAGCAAAAGAGACAGTTTATTGGGTCGTGGGCGCCCTTATTTAGGGAAAGCTATAACGGTGACCCCTTAGCGCTAGACTCCTTCATAGATAAAATTGAACTAGTAGAAGGCTGTATAGATCCAGATCTTATGCCAATTTTCATTTCACTCGTTAAATCGAAGCTCGAAGGGAAAGCAAGAGAAGCTATTCCGACAAATATAACATCTATCCAAGAAATTAAAGATGCGCTTAAAAGTCAAATAAAGCCAGACAATTCAAAAGTCGTTGCAGGGAAAATAGCTTCACTAAAAGTTACGAACAATAATTTAACCGAGTTTGCTAAACGAGTAGAGGAATTATCTGATGGTTTAGAGAGGTCTCTAATTACCGAGGGAATATCAAAAACCAAAGCGCACGAGATGGCAGTCGAACAGTCAGTAAACGTTTGTAGGCTAAATACGCGCTCAGACTTAGTCAAATTAATTCTCGCATCAACCTCTTTTAGTGACGCAAAAGACGTCGTAGCAAAAATGATAGTCGAACAAAACAATCAGGCTACAGAAAGACAGGTATTAGCTTTTCGATCAAGGTTTAACAATCAAACCAACTTTCGCAATAACAATAGAGGCAATAACTACTACAGCAACAATAATGGATACAACAACAATACTAATTTCAACAGGTTCAATAACAATAATAATTTCAATAGGTACAACAACAATAATAACGGTAGATACAATAATAACAATCAAAATAGGCAAAACAACGACAATCGAAACAATAGTAACTCGCGTAACACTAGCAACAGTCAAAATAGGCTAGAAAATAAAACCAATACTAACGCCGGAAGTTGAAATAATGCAAACGTTCGCTCTTTAAACTTGTACGCCCCTCAGCAGCGAACACTGAGGAACGAGGAGATAAACGAATAAATACTAAAAATGTTTTCTGTCTGAATTTGAATTACTCGGATTTTGTCGAAATTTATATAACCGGATCTAACAAATTATGCACATTTTTACTAGATACGCAGGCTGATATTTCTTTGATTAAAATTTCAAGCTTAAATAAGCAAATTCCCATTAACTATGACGAAATAGTTAATCTCACTGGCGTTAAAGCCTTCCGCGATTTACAACCAGATTGACTGAATTTTGTGTGTGTTAGTGCAGTCGGGTGGCTTCGTGACGCACGTATTTGTTGTCGGCTACACGTTGATGAAAATCAAAAATTTTTGATTTTTTCATTTGACGCTAGCTTATTTGATAGTCGCGGGGTGTGATTGACAAAACGCAGTGTTGTATTTAGTTTGTGTCGACATTCAAAATGAACAAGTGCAATTCATATTAATATTTATTGAAAATTATCAATGTTTAGCAGCTTTATGGAATGTAAAGCTTTTATTATTATTTAATAAAATTTTTATTAATTTTTTTATTATTTAATAAAACTGCTGTAGTTGCAAGTAAAAAAAAGTCATCATCCGATCACGGCATATTCACGTCCGAACGCTACGGTTTCTCAATGCAAATGTTGATTGATGGCTTTTTATTTGATAGTCGCGGGGCAAGCGTCAAATACCCGACACGCACACATACAAAAATTCAGTCAATCTGGTTGTAAATCGCGGAAGGCTTTTACATCAGATTCTGTTGCTACTTTGGGTAAAATAAACATAGACCTAAATTTTTCTAATAATCTAGTCGAACATAGCTTACAAGTGGTAAACGATGACTTCAATATCCCATCAGAGGGTACACTGGGTAAAGGCTTTCTTCATCATAACAAATGTGTAATAGATCATTCAAATAGTAGCATCTCATTCTGGGCAAATAAAGAAAAAGTCATTATGCCAATCCTACACGGAACGGAAAGAGATATGTGTATTATACCACCAAGATGCGAAGTTTTTCGAATTTTCGACTTAGGTCACTCAACAACACCACTTTTCGTTGAATCTCAAGAAATATAAAAAGGCGTATTTACCGAAGATGCATTACAAATTCCAATAATCCAGTAATAAAATTAATCAATACCACAAGTGATGTACAATTCGTACACAAAAACTCTATTAAAACAGAAAACTTATCAAATTATCACGTCTATATAATCGACAAAATTAAGTCAGATGAGAAGCGAATTAACGAAATAACTTCAATTTTAAAAGATCAAATTCCAAAAGATGCACCATCTGAACTTTTGGATCTATGCATACAATATGCTGACATATTCGCGCTTGACAACGATAAAATGACGTTAAATAATTTTTATGAGCAGAAATTGCGATTAACTGACAACGAACCAGTGTATATAAAGAATTATCGTCTACCCTATTCGCAGCGGGAAGAAATTAACAGACAAGTTATAAAATTATTAGAAAATGATTTAATAGAAGAAAGCTATTCTAACTACAACAGTCCTCTTATCTTAGTTCCTAAAATGAAAATAAATGGCAAAATAGAATACCGAATGTGTGTTGACTTTCGCGCAGTTAATAAGAAGCTAATAGCAGACAAAATTCCATTAGCACGAATCGATGATATTTTAGACAATCTTGGCAGAGCCAAATTTTTCTCAACCTTAGACCTTTTTTCTGGATTTCACCAAATACCATTACACGTAGATTCACGCGATATAACCTCATTTTCTACTGATCGCGGAGCGTATCGATAGAAGGTATTGCCATTTGGTTTGAACATTGCACCAAATTCGTTTTCTAGGATGATGCCCATCGCATTTTCAGGAATACCACATAATGTCGCTTTTCTTTATGTATATGACATTATAGTCATCGGCTGTAGCGAATCCCATCACATTAAAAATTTGTCTAAAGTATTCAATACTTGTAGATCATTCAACCTTAAACTCAATCCAAATAAATGTAATTTTCTAAGACCAGAAGTAACATTCCTAGGACACAAATGCTCAGCTGAAGGTCTGTCACCAGACGAATCTAAAATAGACGCAATTCGTAACTATACTAAGCCAACAGACAAGGACGCTGTAAGACGGTTTGTAGCTTTTGCCAACTACTACAGACGCTTTATTCCAAACTTAGCATCTCTGGCAGCACCTCTGAATAGACTGAATAGAAAAACAATAGAACTTAACTGGGACGAAGCATTCGATAAAGCTTTTGATGCACTAAGAGCATCCCTAATGTCACCAAAGATATTACAATACCCGGATTTTTCCAAACAGTTTACCATTACAGTAGGCGCTTCTAAGACGGGATGTGGAGCAATACTCAGCCAAGAACATCAAGGCAGCGATTTGCCCATATGTTATGGGTCAAAATCTTTTAATGAGGCAGAACAAAAGAAAGGCATCATTGAGTTGGAATTATTAGCCATTTATTTTGCCATTACACAATTCAGACCCTACGTTTATGGAAATCACTTTATTGTAAAATCAGATCACAAGCCTTTAGTCTATTTATTCACTATGAAAGACCCATTCTCAAAACTTTCTAGAATTAGACTTGAGTTGGCAGAATACAATTTCACAATAGAGTACATAAAGGGAAAATCAAATGTAGGAGCTGATGCACTTTCTCGTATAACCATTGGCGAAATAAAAGAATCAACCAAAAATATACTTGCAGTTCAGACTAGGGCTATGAGTAAGGAAAAGGATAAATGTAGTTCTATCGAAAATCTAGACTTATGTGAAAATATACAAACATTAAACGTTTATGACAAATTCACTCATAACTTTTAAAAAAAAATTCCTCGCATTAAATCAGAAATATTTCATGATAAAAACAACAAACAATTTTTAAGAATATGCGTGCATATAAAGCATAAAAGAACAATTTTACTTGATTTTGAATTTTCTAACGAAATAAAGAATTTCGATACTTTACTTTCGAGGCTAGAAAAAGAAGCCGGAAAACTTAATATTAAGGAAATAGAATGGCCAAAAAACGATTTAATTTTCAAATACATTACAATTACAAATTTTAAGGAAAGAGGAAATAAGCTTTTACAACTTTTAAAAATTATTTTAATGGATCCAATTGAAACAATCACCGATCAGGAACAATAATCAAAATTATTAGCAATTTATCACAATGATCCCATCACTGGAGGTCACTGTGGAACGAAAAAATTATACGCCAAATTACGAAACAAATTTTACTGGAAAAACATGACAAAAGACATAGCTAGTTATGTTAGGAAATGCGAAAAATGTCTTTTGAATAAAGTCAAAATAGGAAATAAGGAAGAACTCGTTCTAACTCCTACTCCTAATTAACCATTCGACATTGTCGTAATCGATACCTTAGGCCCATTGCCAGCATCGAGATATGGTAATAAGTTCGCACTTACGATAATCTCCGATCTGACAAAATACTTAGTTACAATATCAATACCTGATAAAAGTGCAAAAACCATCGCGTCAGCGCTACTCGAAGGCTTCATTTTAATATATAGCACCGTGAAATCCATTAAATCACATTTAGGCACTGAATTCAAAAATTAAATTTTTGCAAATTTAACCAGTTTATTAAATATTCATCACAACTTTTCTACACCATATCATCATGAAACCGTAGGAACTGTCGAAAGAAACCATAGAGTTTTCAATGAGTACCTACGTGCGTACTTAAGTGATTCCTTTGATGATTGGGATACATATTTGAAATATTTTACGTTTTGGCATAACACAACGCCAAATACGGTATTCGATAATAAACTTACTCCCTTTGAATCAATTTTTGGTAAAAAGGCCATTGTGCCATCTGAATTGAAGAACGAAACAATCGAACCCATTTATAATATCGAAAATTATTCAAAAGAAGTAAAGTACCGAATGCAAAGATGCCACGCCTTGGCTAAAGAGTTAGTAGAAAAACAAAAAATAAGAAATAAAGATGCATACGACAAAAATGCACAACCAATAGTAGTAAACATAAACGATATGGTTCTAGTTCAAAAAGAACCACGTGAAAAACATAAAAACATATATCAGGGCCCATATTTAGTAACAAATATAGACGGTGTAAATGTAACCATTTTTGATAATGAAAGCAAAAAATACAAAACGGTACATAAAAACCGCATAAGAGGATTACTTAGATAAATAAAATCGGATGTACCCAATTTCATTTTGAGATAGTCAAAAAAAATTCTTTTTTATTATTTCATTTCGCTAATAAAGCAAATTTAAATAAAACAAGTAAGAACGGGACTGTCTTCGGCTGTGCCGAAGACTTCATACCTTTCATGAATGGGGCTGAACAATAATCTTATCCCGTTCGTAATCTCCGAATAATCGGATGTATAAGATAAGAAATATATAGTGAACAGATCTACATACCTTAACGATTTTTAAGATAAATATAAAATAAAAAACAGGTAGGTACTTTGTGTGAGGATGCAAAGTTTCAGGTTTTTTGTGGTCTGCGTGTAAAAACTATGACTACGAATCACGTATTTCAAAAATATATGACGAAAACGTAACTATTTGATGAAATTTGATGAATTTTGAAGATTCTAGCCGTAAAAAAGGGGTCAAAATGACAGTTTATATGAAGTATATAATATATATACGACCGATCTCTATGATTTTTTCAGACAACAATATATGCTATATACGAAAGCATTTTGTGAAATTTGAAGCTTCTAACTGTTAAAACGGGGCAGAAATTGCGCAAAGTTTCTTATCTGAACAATCGGTTGTATGAGATATATACTATGTGTACCACCGATCTCAATGATTTTTTCAGACATCAATATATGCTATACACGTAAGCAGTTGGTGAAATTTGAAGCTTCTAGCTGTTAAAATGGGGCCGAAATCGTAAAAAAAAATATATATATACTATATATATACTATATATACCATCATATATATATTATATATATCACCGATCTCTATGATTTTTTGACACAACAATACATACTATATACGTAAGCAATCGGTGAAATTTGAAGCTTATAACTGTTAAAATGGGGAAGAAATTGCGCAAAGTTTCTTATCTGAACAATCGGTTGTATGGGATATATACTATATATACCACCGGTATCTATGATTTTCTCAGACAACAATATATGCTATACCCGTAAGCATTTGGTGAAATTTGAACATATCTAAACGATTTTTAAGATAAATATAAAATAAAAAATAGGTAGGTAATCTGTGTGAGGATGCAATGCTTCACGTTTTTTGTGGTCTGCATGTAAAAACTATGGCTACGAATCACGTATTTCAAAAATATATGACGTAAACGTAACTATTTGATGAAATTTGATGAATCTTGAAGCTTCTAGCCGTAAAAAAGGGGTCAATATGACAGTTTATATGAAGTATATAATATATATACCACCGATCTCTATGATTTTTTCAGACAACAATATATGCTATATACGAAAGCATTTTGTGAAATTTGAAGCTTCTAACTGTTAAAACGGGGCAGAAATTGCGCAAAGTTTCTTATCTGAACAATCGGTTGTATGAGATATATACTATTTATACCACCGATCTCAATGATTTTTTCAGACATCAATATATGCTATATACGTAAGCAATCAGTGAAATTTGAAGCTTATAGCTGTTAAAATGGGGTAGAAATTGCGAAAAGTTTCTTATCTGAACAATCGGTTGTATGAGATATATACTATATATACAACCGATCTCTATGATTTTTTCAGACAACAATATATGCTATATAAGTAAATATTCGGTGAAATTTGAAGCTTCTAGCTGTTAAAATGGGGCTAAAATTTGCGAAAATATATATATATATATACTATATATATATACTATATATACCACCATATATATACTATATATACCACCGATCTTTATGATTTTTTCAGACAACAATATATGCTATATACGTAAGCATTCGCTGAAATTTGAAGCCTCTAGCTCTTAAAATAGGGCAGTAATTACGAAAAGTTCCTTATCTGAACAATCGGTTGTGGGGGATATATACTATATATACGACCGATCTCATAAATTTTTTCAGGCAACAATATGTGCAATATACGAAAGTATATGGTGAAGTTTGAAGCTTCAATCTGTTAAATTGGGTAAGATATTACAAAAATCCTCTTTTTCTGAAAAATCGGTTGTATGGAGGATATATGCTATAGTGGTCCGATCCGGTCGGTTCCGACAAATGTCTAATCGGACACCCAAATACACCTGCTCACCAAATTTTATCAAGATATCTCAAAAATTGAGGGACTAGTTTGCATACAAACAGACAGACGGACAGACGGACAGACGGACAGACGGACATGGCTAAATCAACTCAGCTCTTCAACCTGATTATTTCGGTATACTTAATGGTGGGTCTATCTATTTTCCTTTAAGGACTTAAAATTTTCGGTTTCGTGACGAAATTAATATACCATTTCATTTTCATGAAAGGTATAAAAATAGGTAGGTAATCTGTGTGAGGATGCAATGCTTCACGTTTTTTGTGGTCTGCATGTAAAAACTATGGCTACGAATCACGTATTTCAAAAATATATGACGTAAACGTAACTATTTGATGAAATTTGATGAATCTTGAAGCT